>NC_137614.1:13889727-14029727 GCF_963280865.1 Gymnoscopelus braueri
TAGTTTAGCTTAATTCAGATCAGATGAGTCTAGTTCACTTTACTTCACTTCGCTGCACTTCACTCAGCTAATTTCAGATCAGTTCAGTGTAGAAACTCACAGGCAGTGACACTGAGTGAAATGGGCTGTTTGGGCAGAACCTGGCGTGTCAGCAGGTACTGGATGTTGCAGGTGTAGTCGCTCCTGCTGTCCGCTATTGTTAAGTGGGCGAAGTACAAGTTGCCGTCCTTTCCCAACATCACACGGTCACTCAGCTGGATGTGATGAAGCCCTGCAGAGAGAGAGCGGGAGAGAGAGAGAGAGAGAGAGAGAGAGAGAGAGAGAGAGAGAGAGAGAGAGAGAGAGAGAGAGAGAGATGAACGTTCATACACATATATTGGCAATTGCAAGGAGAAATAAAAAGGTTGAATGTGAGTTACAGCACAGAGAAAAGGGGCAATAAATGAAGTTATCAGCAGGCAGTGGGGGGTTATTGATGAAATAATGAGAGAAAGCAGAAACGAGGTACAGAGGTTCTGAAGATGCATACAGTCAAAGACACATACAGTACATTACATTTGACAATGAAACATAATAAATGCATAATATGTTATGTATTTACAGTATATAAGATTAGATTGACACAGACAAGGATAAGATGGAACCAGCTCACTGTAATAATAAGCACACATCCACACCTGTGCCAACAGTGTGATAAAAATGCTCAATAAAAAGGTAGGATGGATGGATGGATTGTCTAGGTTGCAAAAGATATTATGCATGAATGGGGAGGAGAGATGGAATTGAAGGTGAAATAAAAGGACAGGGACTCACTCCAGTCCATCCAGTGTATGATGGGCTCCATGGAGCTTGGCGGGGGGTTGCACTTCAGTACCGTGCTTTCTCCTTCGCCTACTGTCTTTTTCACGTTCCTCTCGTTTTTTGGCAATAATGGGGGACCTATGAGAAGGAAGCAAACAAGGAAAATTACCACACCCATAGGTTTACGTGCACACAAAGACAAACACAGACGTCCACGCAAGCATGAATGCATCCACACAAGCATGTGTGAGCACACGCACACACACACACACACACACACGCACACGCACACACACACACACACACACACACACACACACACACACACACACACACACACACACACACACATATATTCTGTATATACAGTACAAGCTGCTAAATTATGCTTCATCAAATTTTGTATATTCTGCCTTTATTGCTGCTACTTGTTTTTCCCTTTCTACTTGTATTATTAATATTATATCTTGCTTTATATGTTGTGCTATAGCATGTACTCGTATGAGTGAGTGACAAATAAAACCTCTTTAATCTTGAATCTTAGATGTACTGTACACATATCCACCTGCAGGCGTGCATGTTGATTTAAAGGTCATTTGACACACACACATATATTATATATTACAAGTGAACATAGAAACACGCCGCCTGCCGTACAAGGCGCCGAAAGAATGGGAGCTGAGGCATTATTTATGGCTTCCCGGCTGAGTATTTGATGTGAAGCTTCTTCAAAGAAGGAGTCAAGTTGCCAGAGTCTTCCAGAAGTAGGATGATGTGATGCGCTTTGTGAGTCGTGTGTGTAGTCTATGTGTGTGTGGTTGCTCTCTCGCCACACCCTACCACCCCCCCTCCTCCCATTATCGGTAACCCCCACCGGAGCCGTTGTCTTCTGTCGCTACAGAAGAGTGCTTCGCATGACATCAACTCAAGAGCGTTTCTGGGGAAACCGTTGTCAGGGAAACTGTGTGAAGGTAAGGAAGGGGTCCTGGGAGAGAGCCAGTCATACAGGTGGAAGGATATATCCATAGGAGGTCTGTACATACTCTGTAGCCTGAGGGGGCTTCCATGTGCACAAACAGACATGGGGGCCGTGTATACCTTATGAAATGTTGATTAACACATTATGGCGTGGAAGGCAGAGTGTTAATTGTGTTCTGGGGGATGATGCTGTGAGTGCTCCGTATGAGTTTCCATCTGCTTTGTAAAGCAGAACTATAGGAAAGGTTTATGCCGGCCATTGCCGGGGCTGCGGTCATAGCCTAATAAACAGCCCGGTTATGGCCAATAAAACCAGCAGTCCAGCTTACATCATGCCCTCCTAAACCACACCAAAGATACATTACTCAGAAGCACTGGTGACACCTTCACTGGAAAATATGCAGAGTAATGTGATTCCTTTGATGTGATGGTGTTACCACAATCTACTACATCAAAGCATGTTTGATTTGCTTACACCAAAGGGTGTATTTCCTCTTGCAAAAGGCTACATTACTGTAGAAAGATTAGAAAACAGCTAATGCAACATTAACATGAATAAATCATCTCTAATATTCTACATACCAAACATGTTTTTCTTTTTTTTTTATTCAGTCAGTCTCAGTAACTCAGTCATTTAAATCAATTAATCAATGAATTAGTCAGGCAGTCTGTTTCAAATTCAATTCAATGTGATTCATTGGCATGACAATGTCCGGACAAATAACAGATGATAATTGGTTGCTTACTGTCAGTGTTGAGTATGACTTCGTTGGAGATAGCTGTCCCCAGATCATTGGAGGCATAGCAGATGTATTTGCCTTGGTACTTCTTCAGGGGGCCGGTGCCAATGCCCAATGCACCTAGATCCGAAGAGAAGGAGCCAGTGCCCTCGAAAACCTTCAGCTCTGGGTCAAGGGATGGGTCGAACTCTTCTCCATCCTTTGTCCATCGGAAACTTGATCAGAGGGGAAAAAGTCAAACGTGAGAATTCACTTTGTATCAGTCATTTTATATACATTCTGTGGTGAAACTTGAAAATGGTTTTTGATAGGATATAATGAATTTTCAAAAATACCGAACATAGCTGATTTACAAGCTCACAATGCTGCATCAGTTTGGCAATTTCTTACTATTTTTGCACAAAGCAAGGGTATAAAATGTGTAAAATGTGTAAAATTATGTAGTTATGAATAAAATGTAATTTTGTCCAATCTGTATGGTAGAGTATTTTAATACAATATAACTTATACAATTGGGGTGGTTGTATTTTGTCTTCCTGCTCTTCTATTGAGACAAAGGTCATGTCTCACCTAGACACAGGATCTGACACAAAGTTTTACCTGATGGTCAAGATTAAATGTATCCCCTGAGCAAGCAGGCAGGCTCTATGGTAAAAATGTCAGCACTTGCAAAACCGGGTTCAAATCCGGGGTAGAAGAGTTACATAGTGCAGCTTAAGACTAATCGATTTAGTTGAATATAAAACAAATCTATCATGTTGATTCGTTCATATCAATGAATATTTTTAATATATAAAAACCTGCCATTTCATTATTCAATTCATTGAAAAAGTAATCGATAGAATAATCGCTAAGATAATAGATAGTTGCAGCCCTAATTGAAATGTCATATCAGAATGACATATTCACTTCCTCTTCCTTGAAAGGGGTTCAAAGACGTAACAGGGGACTATAATTTCAGCTTATTTAAGGTGAGGAAACAAATCTGGATAAAGTTCCCCTTTAAATATGGGGGCCACAGGCTTACAGTATACAGTGTAATTGTGATATTAATCTTTTCCTCTGCAAATGGAACAGTTTTCCACTTCGGAGCACTCTCAAAAGATTGCTTGAGGGCTTAATGACATTTATCCCTTGAAATTGTCTGGGGGAAGCTGTGCTCGCATGTAATACTAATATGTAGATGTCGGCTATACAAGGAGAGGGAAGGTCACAGATTTAAGAGTGCTGGTGGTTAGGCCATTCCACTGCATGACTATGGTCTATGGGTATGATATCTGCTCTCTTATATGTTAAAGCACAAAACAAAACAAAAAGCTGTTCAAGTACTTTATTAAACAAATGCTTAAAAAAAGACTAAAATGTTAACGAAGAAGTCAAAACGAAAAAGAAATAAGAAAAAAGATTGAATAATAACCTTGGTGGAGGGTTTCCGGTGGCTTCGCAGCTCAGGCCGACGTCTTCCAGATGGAACAAGGTGACAGAAACAGGGTGGTTGGTGATAACCGGAGGCTCCTTTACTGCAAGGAACAATCACGCACTGAGTTTAGTGATCAATCAATCACATCACAATATCGTCGCTGTCGGGCAGAAACCTTGTATCTCCATGTTTCATCTTTTTATGTTTTGTCCATAAATGAATGCATGAACCTTTTTTTTCTTAGGACGCCATGTTGAAAGTGGTTAAGTCCGCGTATGGGTTTTATAAATATTGAACAAATGGAAAGTATTAACAAGGGCATGTGACAAATTGGAACACAGGTTCTTTTTTTTTTACATTTCCTAAAAAGTAACAGGTTTTGGCATACAAGGTTTCCTCCTGACAGCATCAATATAAGCACTACTTGTATGAACACATAGCAGTGCACCCTCCATGACCTGCTGTGGCCATACAGTGTCTCTTTAATAACTCCTGATGACAGAAACACACACACACACACACACACACACACACTTACACACCTCAATATTACACCACTGTAACACCTATAGACACTGCTAGTGGCAAACCATTCATTTCCATAGTTTAAAAGCTGCCGATAAATATATTCAGTCAATACCACTTAAAAGACTCCCCTGAGAAAGATATGAAATGGAGACCAAAAGAGGGAGAGAGATAGAGAGAGAGAGTTGAGGGAGAGAATGGGTTGAGATGAGAGGAAATTGATACAGCATAATGTAAGAGGAGAGTTCATGTAGAAGATACTGTATATAGAACAGAGTGAGGGTGGGGTGGTGGTAGAGATGGGCAGAGTGTGATGGTCTCAAAGCCCTGGGGAAATGAAGCGGAGATTTTTTTGAAGGAGAAACGTAATGACCAGCAGAAGAGATTTCTCTTTCTGTGTCACCACGGCCCATGTCGACCATAAACCATAGAGCGAATCCCACTGCCAGGCACATAAAAACATGGCAGGATGGCTGTGTGAACGCAACTAGATACATCCAACCCCTTTTATTTTACGACCTGCTTTTTTACGGTCCCTGTCAGATTCTTTTTTTATAATCGGGCTTTTCCAGCATTCAGGGTCAGGAGTTCCCCAATGAGCTTTGGCAATGTAAACCGCATTCCTTTGTAGGACTGGGCAATATATCGATATCGATATTGTGATATTAGACTAGATATTTTGGATACCATACTATGATGACATCCATGATATCATTAAAGGAGTAGTTCACCCAAACTTAGACATATTTTCTATCAATTACACACCTCATGAAGCCTTGAATTCATGGAGATTTCTTTGTTTTTGTCGGATTCCTGAGCCAATAACTTGATAACCGGCGGACTCTCTGGTAGGAGACTCAAAGAGTCTCCATTGAGTCTCCTGCCGGAGACATTAGCATCTTTCCGCCGGTCATCACATTATTGGCTTAGGAATGCGACAAAAACAAAAACATCTCCATGAATTCAAGGCTTCATGGGGTGTGTAATGGATGAAAAATAAGTAGTTTTTTGGGTGAACTACTCCTTTAAGCCATGTTTAATACACACAGTAGACACACAGGCACACAGTAGAGTAGACCTTTGTGCCGTTAGCTATGAAGATGTATAATGATGCACACGATGGTAGCTTTGCTCGTTCAATAGACTAATTGGCTCAGAAGTAACAACAATTCATTCAAATGAAAATGTATGTTATCGTCACATTATCTTCAAAATATTGACAATCCACATCGAGGTATTTGGTGAAAAATATGTTTGAATTTGTCCATATTGCACAGCTCTATTCCTTTGTATAGAGGCAGAATGGAGGTCATCGCTGTGGTACTTGTTGGCAGAGTTCTTAATTTGACTCTAAGGGAAGTAGACAGAGTCTGTGTCTGAGACAAATTAATGTTATGTAGGTAACTGGGAAAAGGAGGACAGCTGATGGAGGATATGAGAGAGAGAGAGAGAGAGAGAGAGAGAGAGAGAGAGAGAGGTGGATTTGCAGAATGGAAATGAGATGAGAGTTGAGCAGACATAAGAGAGCGCAGATGAGAGAGAGAGAGAGAGAGAGAGAGAGAGAGAGAGAGAGAGAGAGAGAGAGATGAAAAATGGAGTGACACGCAAATAGAAAGAAAAAAACAGCGAGAGACGAGGAGAGAAATATACTGAGAAAGAGAGGGAAGCAGACAGGAATAACAAGGGTGGGAACAAAGCGACTTTAATGAAAGAAATCCCAGTGATAACACGTAATAGGCCTGGTTTCTCAGCTGATCCAATTGAAGTCGGGGCTGTGGCGCCCTGCTCCCATATCGTCAGAGGACGAGGAGAGGAGCCCCCTTTTATTCCCCCCCCATCTTTGATCTGTGTGTGTGTGTGTGTGTGTGTGTGTGTGTGTGTGTGTGTGTGTGTGTGTGTGCACGTGTGCATGTGCGTGTGCGTGTGCGTGTGCGTGTCTGTGTGTGTACAGACATGAGCTCCTCGCACTTCCTCCAGTGGGGATCTCACCTATTAGGAGCCGAGACTAAATCAACACTCACAAACACAGACTTGTAAAGCAGGCATATTGTTATGCGCAACAAGACACGCACCACAAGGAAAAATTCCATCGAGTGTTAAATTATCTCATTGCGCGTCCATTTTTACACTCAGAGTCAAGTTAACACTCACACAGATTTGACCGTGCACAACTGCACACAAAACCACATGAATTAATGCATATTCACACACAGACACAAAAACACACACCTTCAAGATTCATGAAGACACACAGCACACACGTGCATTGCACTACACTACACAGCAAAGCCACACTCACACGCTCACCTGAGAGCACACTAAACCCAGGTTTATTAATCTTAAGCACAGGGCGATAAGGTTTTTATTGCACTGGAACCGGATAACCCTTCGGTGCAATGAAAGTGTTTACAATAGGCTTTTCCAACGATTGCATTATAAGACAGACAGACAGACAGACAGACAGACAGACAGACAGACAGGAAGTTGAAAGCACTTACGATCGCTTATATTGTCTGTGAGTGCACAGTGGCAGCCAGAGAGAAAATCACAGTGAGAGAAAATATGTTAGTTACATCAAACAATAAGGAAACAGATAGATAGATAGATAGATAGATAGATAGATAGATAGATAGATCAATCTTGTATATAATTGAACAATGATTATGACCTGTGGACCACAGACTCAGCGTAATATGTTTTTAACCCCCCGTCTCCCTGACACATTTCTGATGCCCCTCCTCTATTGATCCAGCCTGCTATCCCAGTGACTCTCATTGACATGACAGAGGCCCACTAATTGCAAGGCAGAAGACACCTTGACCTTTACATCTATGACCTGTTCCTCCTGACCCCCCCTCCCATCACCCCCCATGTTCCCTTCTTACCCCCCCCCCCCTGTCACCTCATCCGTGTGGGAATTACGATTGGCTGTTTTACTGCAACTCATCAGCATTTAGAGAATGTGTGACTCTGTGCAAGTGGTCTGTGTGTGTGTTTATTGTATGTGCCCGTGAGTATGTATGTTTTAACACACTTTCTTGTGTGGGCGGTGTAGGTCTTGACTCACACAGCTACTTGTTAAGAACACTGGTGGTGGTAGAAAACTATATTCTCTTAGTATCTGAACTCTGTGGGCAGAGACTAGTGGCAGCAGAAGGGATGCAGAATCAATTTCCCTGAAGGCTCACACACTCAGTTGTATTTCTAATACCTGTGTGTTGCACTGAAAGGGGATAGGAGAAGTGAGCTGAGAAACAGGGAAAAGAAAATAGCCTCCTCGCTTGATTTTCCTCATTTAGCTAAGCTATGTTGTTGATTGAATTACTCCACAATGCGATGCTGGTTTGCACCAAGGAAACCAGATCAATAATGTAACTAATCAATGCAAGGCATGAGGGGGGAGGATGGGGGATCAATTAGAAAGTAATTAGAAACACAGCGAATAGCCACAGACTTTAGCCAGAAGTAACCCAAGAAACCTTAGCTATTGTGGTCATCATCTGATGAACACAGACTGACATCGAAAAAGGAAAACGTTAAGCCTGCTCGATTACATCTGTGATAACTAATAACTAGGGAAAAAAACAGATCATTGTTATGTGGCTTGGATGACTGGCTAAAGTAATTGAGACAGCAAAACTGATGCTGTACACTACAGCATAGGGCCACTGGACGATATGACTTCAAATCATTATCATGATTAAATCAAGCTTTTGCTTGGATTAAAATGAATGAGCAATTTGTTTTATAGTGAAAATAGCAGGTTTTAAATAACAACAATAGCAAGAAAGCAAGCTTTGAGCTTGTGAGCCAAGTTTTTCATGTCGATTTGCTGATGTATAAGAAATGTAACAATATACAGTACAGTATATCACAATTACTCGATTAACCTACATGAGTCAGTTTAAGTCGGTCAGAGGTTCACAATTTGGGTATCCATATATTTTCGGTTAATTGCCCACCCGGTCCTATTACAGTGTTCACCTCACAAAGGCAGTCGGCATCAATGGCTGTTGAATGGTAATGAATGACATGAAGTCTCACAGTACTCACAGTTGGAAGGAATGTGTATGGCTGCCTGGCAGGGCTGTGGAGATAGGGATAAGACAGAGAGGAGGAGGAGGAGGAGAGGGGTGCACTGCCCCCTACTGCCAACCTGCTGTCGCTGCGTGTGAGGCATTGCTCACTGTCCCATCAAAGTCCCACCTGCTCACACACACGTAAACACACACAGAGGGCAACCTCGGGTGTGTGTGCGCACACACACACACGCGCACGCACGCACACTTGTGCTGAGCTGAGTGTGTGCTTCTCTCTCGTTCTCTTTTCCGTCACGCCTTGTCTTTGCCTCGTCTCTCCTGGGTCCTTCACTTGCACTGGTCTCTCTCGCTCTTTTTCTCTCTTCTTTTGCTCAGGTCAACGCCCTCCTGCTGATCTCCTCTCTACAAGATAAAAAAAAGAGGGAGGGGGAGGTAGGAGAGGAGAGGAGAGGAGAGGAGAAGAGAAGAGAAGAGAGGAGAAGAGAGGAGGGAGGGGCAGAGGGGGGCCATGTGTCAGAATGGGAGATAAATGATCCCGCACCATGTGGTCAAACCTACAGACAGACAGAGAGACGGACTTAACACAGCCAGGACAAATTAACTATATTATAGACCAAACCAAGAACAATGTCTATCACTGCACCACTCCCCGTTGAAGATGTCCATGTGGCTAATAACGTGACCAGTGGACCATATGGAAGGGCCTTTCAGGCAGACAGATGGACTGAATGCCACAACAAGAGACTGAACAGGGACACACTCTCCCAAAAGCCCATATGGACGGGAGATCAGGACAAACGCAGATTAATGGAGTGTCCGATCAGATAATAAGCATGACAGACATACAAATAGTCAGTAATTAGGAAACCGGTGGTCAGGGACGAATTGAAACGAATCGGAACAGCTCTTTACTGTTCCTGGGCGATCGCGTGGTGATAAGTGTGCGATAAAGATGCTATCAGTCATGTTGAGCGAGGCTAGCCACCCCTGCGAGGAAGGCTACCCGTTCTCCATCTGCACCCTTGGAGCCGGTACTTGCTGCAACACATGGCCTATCCTCTTCCCCCGCGGCGCCATGTGGCGTTGCCCGCTGACTGTTTACAGTACTCAGTATCTCACATGACAAGCGGAAGCACACCACACCGCCATTCAGACAAAGTAGGCTACAACATGCTAAAGGATATCTCAGACGGACTTGGGTTCAGCTGTAAAAACCCTCATTATATACAGTAAGTTTAAGCTTGAGAGTGTACAAATGTAACCAAATGTAACCGTAAGGGTCCATTTGGTAACATATCGTCACTGTCAGGTGGAAACCTCATATATCCCAAATAACCGTTGCTTTTTATTATTAATCCTATTTTAAATAGAAATGGTGAAAATAGCCGATCTACAAGCTCACAACAGGCCACAGACACTTTTATGATGAAGAAGGGCATTCATTTGCGAAAAAGTTATTAAGTCCAATATGGATGTTTTGCTCAACAGCAAAACATCGGGAAAAACTAAACAGACACTGTTTTGTCCTCTTGCTCAACATGCATAATTGTGTAAACATTCTAAAGGTCATTACTGCAATCTTACATCAGGCAATCTTACATCAGGCTTCTCGAAAAGCTCTCAAAATGACAAAAAAAACATGTTCCTCACAGGGAAGTCCTAGGCACAATTAATATAACATGATAATGTTATGAACTACTGTGCAGAATATAAGTGAATGATTGTGATTAACTATAATTAATAAAAAACAAAAACAATTACTGTGATTACACAAATGAAGTTAACCCGCCAAAGTATATAATAGGGCTTAAGTGGTTATTTAACAGACTGTATTCTTCCTCAAATAACACAAAAGAAAAGGAAACGAGGAGGACAGAGGGAGGACTATTGTTCGTCGGCGCAGTCGGTTGATGAGAATGGCTGCCACGTTTGAATAATTTTGGCTCGGCACACCACTGATAGCTGGCAGAACCAAACTGGACTGATGAGTGACCTTGGAGAGTGGGGCAAGGTTAGAGGGAGGAGAGGGGATGGAGACAGGAGAGGAGAGGAGAAGGGAGAGGGAGAGAGAGAGAGAGAGAGAGACCCTACAGAGCACCGAGAGCAGTGATTATCACTCATTCTCCTTTATCTTGCGGGTAATGGCCAGCCCGATAATTGGCATGGATATCTGCCCGCCAGTCAGTGGAGAGCTCTACTGAATGATATGTTAGAAGGGGTATTAAAAAAGGAGAGGAAAAAACAAAGGACGGGGTGTTCTTCAGAGATTACACCTACGCTCTCACACACCGAGCAAACGCAACGCCTAATTTAACAGAACGGAAAAAGACACACAATTGAAGACCAAACAAGAATTAGGTCCTTAACAAGGCAGTTTAGACTAACATTGGGTGTTACTGTAGGATTAAATGAGCCATTACACTCAACAGCTTCCCTTGTCAGAACAATGAAACAACAAGGAGGCGAGGAGCAGAGAAGAGGAGAGGAGAGAGGAGAACAGAGGGGAGAAGAGAGGAGAGGACAGGAACACGGGGAACACTGGGATGTGGGGAAGAAGAGAGAGGAATGGATTGATGTGCAACGGGGGAGAGGAGGGGAGCAGGAGAGAGGGAGAGGCCAAGGGAAGGAAAGAAGGATGGAGAGAGGAAGCGAAAGGACAGGAGAGAGGGAGGGAGGTTATGGGAAGAATGGGAAAGAGGAGGAGAGAGAGGGGGGCGGGGGGGCGTGATGAGGGCTGACAGCTGTGACGTTAATCCAGACTATCCACACACACACACACACACACACACACACACACACACACACACACACACACACACACACACACACACACACACACACACACACACACACACACACACACACACACACACACACACACACACACACACACACACACACACACACCACCAGCTTTACCCAATCAATGTGGCATCCTTCACCCCTTTGCTCTCCCATCTCTCTCTCTCTGACCACTGCTCCCAGTGGCTGATCTCAGGAGAGGGTGGGGGTGGGGATGGGGGTTGGGATGGGGTTGGTGTGGCAGGGGTGGGGGTTCCCAATTACGGTGATCCGGTCTCAACCGGTCGTTCCCAAATACCATTAGAAGTCGATGAACGGAGTGGTAGCCTATCGGCTTACTGGTGGTGAACCGTGAGGCAGGTCCCCGGTGTTAATGTGACCCAGGGCGGTGGCGTGCCTGTCATCAGCACCTCGTCCTTTGAGGTAACCCAGGGCGGTGGCATGTGCCTGTCATCAGCACCTCGTCCTTTGAGGTGGAGGAGACCCCAGAGGACACGAGCGGAGCGGAGCGCCGCGCTGATTTAACGACGGGGCGCCCCCACAGCGTGTCGCACTGCCAATCACAATTCACAAAGGCTGTGTTTGCGTGTCTGCTCAGGCAGGCGGCCAGACACACAAACATACTCGTATAATGCGCCGTGCACACTTGCAGAAAAAGCGCAGGAACACCTGTGTACAGACAACGTCACACACAGTCAAATACGGATTCTTGTGTGTACAAAGAAAGATGGTGCACTCAGTGAAATCCCGAGTGTTAATTTAACTCTCTGAGAGTATACAAATGGCATTGTAGATGCTTTATGTAGATGAACATTTGGGCACGTGACAGTCATAAGCTACGTATACCTACACATTAGACTATTGTTAGAAACCAATGGTTAAAACGGTTGAATAGGATTTAAATTAGAGTTCCGGTTTAACCGTACCATATCATGAGCAGCTACAAATGGGTTGGATACAGGCTGAGACAGGCCTTATGAATTGTCTGTCAATATCAGGGAACATGCTGCAGCTGAATTATGAGAAACGCCAGGTCGTTTGTAACTTAGTTAGTTGGCTACAGATCCGGGTAATGCTACAATGATGTATCAGTCAACCATAGTTCCTAATGCCTAATGACCGAGGGGTAACCCAAAGGGTTAGCCAAGATTGCAATGGAGCCAGATGGCCATGACCCGAGTTGGGACGGGAGAACATAATCCGAAACTCTGAGCAGCAACTGAGACGCCAGGCTTGATGGAAGAATCTTAATGGTTTATTCTGGGATATTAAGATGACATAAGTGTAAAAGGCTCACAAGGCGCAGGAGGCTTCTCGAAGGTTCAAGAAGTTTGGGGGAGGCGCATCGATAACCAAATAACTAGGTATAAATGAATATGTTTGGGTTTTGGTCTCTGAGTCTCTGTTTTCAGGTTCCTGGGGGGTAAAATAGATACTTCGCGGACACGCTTCGCCGTTTCAGCGCTCCTTCAGCAGCCATTGCTTCCAAATTTGGGCACTCTTGTGCCGTTAGTTGAGTCTTCTTTCACTTTTGCCCTGCCATTTGGTGCCCCCCCAAGGTTAGTGCCCTGTGCTGCAGCACCTAAAGCCCTTCCATTAAGCCCCCACTGGCACCGCCGATTAGACCGATATCTGAGTCATAGTGTCGGGGGCTTTGTCAGAGTACCTGTTGTACCTGTCTGTCTGTTTCCCTTTTGTGCCCATATATGGAGATCTCTGTATCTGTCTGTCTACTTGTGTCCATTTTGTGCTTTACATGAAACATTAAGCATCAAGACATTAACACAAATAGGGCAAAATAAAACACATTATAAAAGGACCTTTGAATAATTAAATAAAACAGAAAAATATGAATGGAATTTTAGTGCAGACAAAATTAAAAAGACCACAGTAAAACGCAGCGGCAAACAGAATGAACAGATTTGAAATAATAGAGAATTACTGTATAGCAGACCTGCAGTGTTCTGGGAATTGCTTCCAGATATGCAGTGCGGTGCATAAAAACTGAACACTGCTTCTCCAGGCTTAGTCGTGACTCTGGGTTCAGAAAGCAGACCTGTCCCAGAGGATCTAAGACGTCTGGATGGTTCATGGTGCAGCACAAGATCAGATTGTGAATGTAGACAGACAGAAAGACAGGTACAGTAGTCTGACGAGGTGATCAGACAGATAAAGTGGCATATGCTCCAGTAGGTTCCATGTCAGATGGCAGACCTTAACAGGGAATATTCCGGTGATTTGAGCTGGGGCAGTAAAGGGGAACACTATAATAGGTTAGGTGAGTGAGTGAGTGCGTGTGTGTGAGAGAGAAAGAGAGAGAGAGAGAGAGAGAGAGAGAGAGAGAGAGAGAGAGAAAGAGAGAGAGAGTCATGCAAGGCTGCCATGTAATGAGACAGTGCCTTCTGACCGTAACCACCTAAACATGGTGATGTGAGACTGATGTGAGACACTCTCTCTCTCTCTCTCTCTCTCTCTCTCTCTCTCTCACACACACACACACACACACACACACACACACACACGCTGTGAGCGCGGCATGGGGCCAGCGAGGCCTCCGCCATTATCACTGAGGTGAGTGACACTGACACAGCAGCAGATGCCTGATTTCACAACCTCATTGCGTCCGCTGTGCAGCTGTCAAAGATCCAATCCCGGCCCTGTTACCTGCCTCATTGGACTGGGTCAAAGGTCAGACCCCAAGACAACTGCTGCAGCTGGGCGGTGCTGGCCCCGCGCCCCACCCACGTCGTTTCTGAGTGCCTTTAAAAACTATTACCAGGACATCAAAGGGCATCATCAGAAGTCGTTCAATCCCGAGCTAAAAGAGACGTTGTGGACTGGGCCAGTGGTTCGCAACCCCCTGGAACCCCCTCAAGGGACCCCCCAGGGGACCTTGAGGGGGTTCCAGGGGGTCCCCAGGTAAATGACTCCTAGTTAGGAATCGAATGGACCATTACGGGTCTGTTGCTCAGAAAGCGTACAAATGGAACCAAACTAACTGTAAAGTCTATTTGGTTCCATCTGTACACTCTCTGAGTAAAAAAAAACAAAAGTGCAGATTGGGGTCCCATCAAAATATGATTAAATGGGGGTCCATGGCCTAATCTTGCTTATCAAACTGGGGGTCCTCGAAATTAAAAAGGTTAGAATCACTGGTCAGGGTGACCTGTTCTATTCTATTCTATTCTCCACAGGCAGGACATTAGCCACGGCGACACAGCGCCACGTGTCAAGCTAGCAAGCCAAATCGACCAGATCAATTCTGCAAGTGGATCCATTATTCATGTTCCTCCAGCTTTGGGGCGTTTTGTTTACATCAAAAGGTTTTAGTTGTGGTTGAGGTTTTTGTATTAATGTTATTCAGTTTGCCATCAATAGTAGAGTTTAATTGCGTTGCTGTGAACACCTCCTGTCAGCCATTAGATGTCAAATTGTGCCCCTTCAATCGTAGTAATTAGTATTAAGTAGACACAGTGGGTGACGTCAGGGTCTTTCAATCAGAGCCCAACCAATGCCAGATTTTAGGGTCACAAACTGAACTTTATTTTATTTAACCACTTAAGCCCTATCCAAAAATCTTCAAAAATATAAACATTTTGGACACTTTTTTAACTTTTCAAAACAAGGACGACAAATTGAAAGTGGTTCAAATCAGGACAAAGTAGCTGCATAGACCAGATGGATATTATCGGTCTGTCTCTACTTTCAATAGGCACCATCTCTGTGAAGGCAGAGTGTGCCAACACCTTCAACAGGCCTTCCTATTGAAAGCACTGTAGGGAAGGGGATAAAAACATAACCATAGGAGTTAAATCAGGGTGAAGGTTTCGCACACAGATCGCTAATTCCCCATTGTGAAAATAGCCTACATTGTCATATCAGGGTTACATTTTTGTAGCCTCACATGGTCACATGAGGAGTCGATATATTGGTATCAAAGGGGCCTGTTGTATTTGTTCTGTGTAAACAGTGCAAGTTATACTATGATCTAGTATGGAAGTATTTTCTGTATTTGGATCAATGGAGCAGCACTATTTTATTGTATCTTGCTTCATTGTATTGTGTGTATATATTGTGTGTGCACGCACGCACGCACACACACACACACACACACACACACACACACACACACACACACACACACACACACACACGCACACAAACGCGCGCGCGAGTGGGTGTGTGTGTGTGTGTGTGTGTGTAAACATGTGTGCAGCCCTGTGTCCTGTCATGGCTTGTCTTTAAATATTAACCACCTCCAGCTGTGAAGATGTGTAGGGGGAGGAGGTGAGGCGGAAGGGGGGGGCGAAAAATAAATGAATACATGCCCCCCCTTTACACCCGGGCCCTCTCCCCTTATCCCTTCAGGGGTCGTCTGTCTGGAAAAACACCAGACCAAAAAGAGAAGGAGAGAAGGACGAAGAAAGAGAGCCGTTTAAATGGAGGAGGGGGAGTGCTATGTGTGAGAGAGAGATGGACAGACAGAAGTCGGGCCCCAGCGGAGGAGAGGAGAGGAGAGAGATATTGCAAGGGTCAACGAGCAGGAAACGTGAGTAAGCGAGGTCTTGGTGACCAAGGTGGTGCTGGCGGGGGGTCGGGGGGGGGAGGGATCGGGCCCCCAGCAAAGTAAATTATTTATAGGCCTCCCTTTCCTGTCGACACAATTTGCCCTAAATTCACCCAAATTCATAATTCATATTGCAAGCCTTTGCCATAGATTTGGCAAGGGCCCAGACTGACGGTGCCCTTCCATACCTTGATTTCCTGCCGTCTCCTTCTCTCTCTCTTTCCATCCCCCGCTCCCTCTCTCTGGCAGGGCCATACTTAATGCATGAGCCTGTTGCAGTGAGACAAACTCTCTGGCCCACTTTGTCGGTACAGCAGAAAAATACCACAAATCATGTGAAATAACACCAGCTACCTGTTTCTGTCGCTACTTGCGTCTGCCCACTCTCTGCAATTCCCTACGCGACAGAAGATGCATCTTTCCTCATTCAGGGAGCATCGCTACAGGCCCCACTCAGGCTTTCCCTGAGTGTTCCTCCTCAGGACCTGAGACACACAAAAGGCAGCCGCCAAACGACTGATGAGTGCCTATTTTCTTGTCACCTGTTTTATTATCAATCTTTCTCCTCCGTTCTCTCAAGCCCCTTGGTACATGACACTTGGCTAAAAGCTTTCCCCCCACTCCTCTTCCAAGCACTTTTCACAATACATTTCATATTCCCCAATCCTCCCATCTTCTCTCCTTTCTCTTGCCTTTTATATTCAGTGCCTTCTCTTCCTCTGTCAATGTAATAACCTGCAGCACTCTGCCCTCGACAATATAGGCAATATGGCAGATTAATTCAATATCTCTGTCTTTATTGGAAAGGGGCTTTACTGCATGATGAGAGGGCGTGACCAGAAGGCCTACCTCTCCGTGGCTATGCGCTTTGTTTAAAAGACCAAGTAACATGTGGTTCAAGACCGATTAGCCATGGTCAACTCCAAATGGAAAATTACCAGCAGGGGATAAAAAAAAACATCCAGTGCCTATAGGTTATCAGGAAGCAGGGTGTACAGTATGGACAGCACATATATCAATACCATTATTAGCATAAGCTCCACCATTTACCACTACACGATTCCCACTTGTGTCAACCACGGTGATAGCATTCAGGCTCTCTTTCCCTCATTTTCCAAATCCCTCTCTTCTTGTGTCCCCCCCCCCTCAGCTCAGGGTTAGAGGTCACTATTGGAGTGACAAAAAGCTAGAGAAAATAAAGGTTGTTGAGGGGTCATGGCAACCGCCCACTCTCACCATCCAGGTTGCCATGACAACAGGGTCTCCACACAGCATCCCCTCCTTGCACATACAAATTCAGTTATTCATACGCATGGACACTAACAGGATTTGCGGTATCACTCACATATGCGCACGCACGTGCTCTACACACACTTACTCCTAGAAAGACACACACACACACACACACACACACACACACACACACACACACACACACACACACACACACACACACACACACACACACACACACACACACACACACACACACACACACACACACAAATGTACGGGAATCACTCCAGTTACAGTTGAAATTTCTCAAGAGGATTTCGATGTTTGTAAAGCTAAATCTTCTTGAAGCTTGTAGCCTTGAGTGTCAAAGGTTGTAAAGACAGAACTGAGATACAGATTCCCATGTCTCTTTTCAACCCCTCCTTCGTTCTCTCTCTATCTGTCTCTCTCATGCAGGTACACGTGCGCACTCGTGCCTCCTATGGCCTGGACTGCAAAGGAAGCTAACCGCCGGCTTGATTTATTTATTGATGTTTTTCCCCCTTAAGACACGGTGGGAAGGGTAGAATAAAAGAAGTGGTGAATAATTAAAGGAGGAGGGAGTGGACTCATTAAGACATCCGTAGGCAGGAGAGGAGATGCGGGATGGAGGGGCGGAGGGGTGAAGAGACGACAGAGGACAGACAGAAAGCAAGCAACAGCAGCTTGAGATCAAAGGGGAGACAAATGCATTGGTAATGAAACAAAGAAGAAAGAAAGAAAGAAAGAAAATAAGAAAGAAAGAAAGACTAGAAAAATGTGTTCTTCAGAGCACAGGCCTCTGCCAGGCCAGGTAGTAGAAGTCAATCTTGGTCAATCAGGATGAAATATGAAAGATCGGACAGGTCTTGATGTCATGACTATCGAGATAATGTGTACTGATGTGCGTGATGTTTGGACAAAATCTGTAGGAGTAATAGCAAAAGTTGGCCTCCTGGTGGCGTTATAACAGGCCAATGTGAAGTTTCACGGCAATTGGACGCTGCATTCATGATTTGAGGCATTTTGTTCAAAACGAGCAACTCCTGCAAACTTTAGATACCAATCTTAGCCAATCAGGATGGAATATAAAAAATCGGACAGATCTGTCTTGATCACATGACTATAGAGATAATGTGTACCGATTTGCGTGATGTTTGGACAAAATCCGTAGGAGTAATATCAAAAACGGTGCTTTGCAAAAATCGGCCTCCTGGTGGCGCTTTAACAGGCCGATGTGAAATATTTGGGGCAGAGGTTCCGCTCTGGGATCCAGGGAGTGTGTGTGCACAGTTTCATGCCGATCGGTCCAACGGTGCTGGAGATTAGCTGCTCACAGACGGACGGACACACACACACACACACGGATGAACGGACGGACGGACACACGGACAGGGGGCAAAACATAGTCTCGGCCACGCCTTCGGCCTGGAGTCAAAAATAAGAAGAAAGTCAGAAAGTGAGAAAGGTGAAAGAGATAAGAGCGCATGTGGGGATTACTGCCCAGTCAACAGATGTATAAGGATCACAAAGCAGGGATGTTGCCTTGATGTAATTGAGTATATCAGGTTCCCTTTATGGATGTGTGCACACACAGTGTGGTGTGTGTGTGTGTGTGTGTGTGTGTGTGTGTGTGTGTGTGTGTGTGTGTGTGTGTGTGTGTGTGTGTGTGTGTGTGTGTGTGTGTGTGTGTGTGTGTGCGTGCGCGCATATCAGTAGATCAGACTGTGTGTGTCAGCAGGTCAGTTAATCCCTTGTCAGTTAATGGAGGCAGCCGTGCAGATGGAGTGCTGCCCCATGCTGGAGTCTGGCCCCCTCAGCTTCCAGCGTGTTTTCTCCACCTCACTTAGGCCACTACTGATAAGATTAACTGCTTTAGGCTCGGCCTGTCAGTCAATTTGACACAGGAAATTAGTGTAACCGCTGTAGAAAGAATATAAGGGGAAAAGGCCCCGATAAAAATAAATAAAAATAATTGAGTTGTGTTCATAAGATGCATACCAAAGTTAAATGTAATAATGTATTTTTAATTATTTAATTTGTAATCAATTTGCAATGCTGACATACAAAAAGTAAATTGTCTAGTCTCCTTGCAGAGAAATAAGCTGAGAGAACAGCCAGGAAATAGAAATACACAAAAAAACGCTGAACTCATTAACTAAAAACACTTTCTAACAACTAAACTAAAAGGTTGTAACTGAGATGCACACATGCACTTGCACGCATGCACTTGCACGCACACACACACACACACACACACACACACACACACACAGTCTCCAGATTCTTAAATGCACACACGCATGTGTGCACTCTCTCTCACACTCACAGATGCTCACTAAATCTCCACATCCTTGCCTTTGGGTGTGATTTGCTTCGTTAGCAGCGGCATCATCAGTCAGATTCTTTCTGTGCCTGAAGTGCAGAGCTTGCTAATTACAAACACACCCAAGGACCCATGGATGATGCAAGATGTGATGCACAGAAGCATCCAAAGCACAAACATGCAAATACTTGAATACTTACTTTTGGATACTACTTATTACTTTCACTCCACTACATTTCAAAGACAAATTGTACTTTTGATTTCAAAACATTTCCAGGAAGGGAAAAAGGACATTAACCACTTAAAATACGGTGAAAATAGCAGATCTACACGTTCGCGTAGATCTAGCAAGCTCGTGCATATCTACAAGCTTGCGCTTTGAGACACAGTCGATCTGCTATTTTCACTATTATTCATATGTTTTGAACATTTCTGGAAGATCTTTTCAATCATAATGTACGTACTTCGTTTTGTGCTTTCATATTTGTATGTATATTGTTGCTGTTGTTTGTGTTTTTATTTTTCTTACTTTGATTCTCTTTGAATATTTATTCTTATTATATGTGTGTATGTCATTTATATATTTGTCTTATTATTTGTTCTGCTAAAAGGAAAACTCAATGAAGTGTTGATGTACTTTTGAAAGCTCAAGAATTTTTAAAAGCATGTACTTTTACAATACAAGCACAGAAAGAACAGAAAGCATGTACAACTTTCACTTGTAGTTGAGTAATATTTGACCAGGAGTATGCTACTTTGACTCAAATACTGGGGCTAAGTACTTTGTCCTTCACTGCTTGAACGAGGAACATGCGGTGATCAACACAAATGGTTATGTATTCAGCAAAGCCTGAAAATAAAGCCAATCTATACGAAAATCTACAAACTCAACGGGAGCTAACGGGAGCTTTATTCCGGCTTGTGACACTGTCGTACCGAGTATAAATTAAGCAAAACGCGCACCCACAAATTGTGTGATATGCGGCACTATATGTTGGACATGGAGGTAATGGTGTACAAGCCCTGGTAGGAATGCTGTGCTGGTCATAACATTAGCCGGGGTAAATAGGAGCAATCATGTGGCATTATGAAATTAAGCGGAAGAGCCATTAGGAGTGACCTTCTCCCTCTGCTTCCCTTGCTGCTTTCAGCATCTTCAGCCTCCGCCTACAGCACCTATCCCTTCCTCTCTCTCTTTATCTCTGTCAGTCAGCCTCTCCTGCACTATTTTTCACTCTCCACAGTTCTCCTTCTTGTTTTTTTTTTTTTTTTTTAACTCAGACACCCATTCTGACCTTCACTGTTTTCCTTTTGCAAAGAATCATAAGCTGGCACGTCAGCAGAGATTCTTGAGTAAAGGTGTGTGTGTGCGTGTGTGTGTGTGTGTGTGTGTGTGCGTGCGTGTGTGTGTGTGTGTGTGTGTGTGTGTGTACGTGCGTGCGTGTATGTACGGGCACCGTGTGTGTGTATGTACGGGCACCGTCAGAGAGATCAGAGAGAAAGAATAAAGGAAGATCAGACAGGTGAGATGCAGAGAGAGAGAGTGTGTGTGTGTGTGTGTGTGTGTGTGTGTGTGTGTGTGTGTGTGTGTGTGTGTGTGTGTGTGTGTGTGTGTGTGTGTGTGTGTGTGTGTGTGTGTTGTACACACACACACACAAAGGCTAGCAGCCTTTGGGGATCAACACATGGGTCTGCCAGAGTGTCAAGCAGGTCCAGCAGAAAACAGCTGACAACAGTGGAGTGGCCCAGACACGCTAGAGAGGACATCACAAGGCACTCATAACACAAACAACATGCAACATCACTAGAGGGAAAGCAGGCCTCATTATTCAAATGCGTTAATAAAAATGCATGAGCATAGTCAGTGCCTGAGAGCACAAAACATATTTTGTTCCTTATGTTTCTGCATCGTTACATTTTTCTTTAAAAAACAAAACTGTTTTGTTCTTTTGCATTTGGATATGACCCACTTGCGGATATGGCACATATTGGACGCCTGTCTGACCTGGATGCAGGTCCATTTGTTTGTGATCCTTGCTTCCTTTTCTTCCTTTTTCTTTTTTCTCAACAAGGTTTTTTCTTTTCTTGGGAGTTTTTGCTTGCCTAACGGAGGTTCTAAGGACAGGGCAGTTGTTTCCTTTATTAAATGTGGACCTGTAAAACCCTTAGAGACTGTAAAGGTGATTAAGGGCTATACAAAATACAAAGTTTTCTGTTTGGATTTGTTTGTTGGTGACATTTTGTTTCCTTTAGTGACTAGAGGGAAAAGCTCAGGAGTGATGGGAGCCTGTGATTTACCTCCGAAGTGACTGTGTGCATGCAAGCATTCATGTGTACCTTGCACACATCACATTGTTGAAGGCAGACTAGTTGAAGGTGTTTGTGTGGGCTGATTGTAGGTATAGCATGGTTTGAGGAGGGGTTGTGCAGTCAGTCATCGACTGAGATGGAGACAAGAGGAAAACGGAGTGGTCCCATGGGTCAGGTGATAAGTGGCCTATATAGCGCTGGAGACCACAGCTGCTAGAGGCTTGTGTGACATGCAAGGACACGTGGTTGGCTCCGGAGGGACCACTGGCACACACACCACACCCTGAAAAGAGGGGAGGAGTGTTTGCGTGTGATGGATGATAACGTCCTCCAACTGTCCTTCACAACACGTCATCGATTTGGGACGGTCGGTAGGCAAGTCAGGACAACTGAGGACAAATAACATCACTGTCAATCAAAGAGATGAAAGAAAACAGGAGAAAGAGATCTCATGCAGACACAAATAAAAACAAGGGGTCTAATGATGGCATGGCCAGTCTTCATGTGGACAGCCCTATGACGTACTGTATCTATTATGTACTGTACTGTATGGCTCCAAATTTGGGGCAAGATTTCAGCCTGACCAGAAACCCATAGACCTCCATGATCCCACTCCGTAACAGCCAGATGTCATGCCCAGGTGTCTTTGCAATAATCTATGCACATTTCTGTCCCCAAAAATTCCAGCTCCCCATCAACAGGTTGCGCATTATTCTTACATTTAGCAAAGAACATTTTTCCGCCCCAAGCTTCCTGCAGACAGCTTAGTGCCAAGAGATGTAGACTTTGTCTGAAACATCTGTCACGGTCCCTTTAGGTTAGATGCACTGTAATCCCTGTCTATTCTCTATCAGCCTCTCTCTCCACCATAGGGAAATGAGCTGTTTGTGGGGCAAGGTCAGATGCAGGGCTTTGCTACTTTGCCAACACTTTGCATGGAGGGGCCCCAGTGGCACAACGGCTGTGGGAAAGTGTCAGAGATTGCTCTTTCCCGCCTATTGCACCAGGCTTGCAGGGGCATGCCCAGAGTGAGACATACGCTTACAGAATGTATGCATAACACACACACACGTTTGAATGCATCCGCATTCCGCACATATACAGAAGACATAATCATCATTTCTGGGGATGAAAGCGATTACAAATGCAAAATACAAATCACCAGGATAAAAACATGTACCGAAAAAGACATCATTTGTATAGCATAGGTCAAGGGAGTTTTGTGGAGCGGTTCAAACAGCCCAGTGATCAGCATCATCGCAATAACGATAAACCAGGTCAGGTGAGTGCATCTTGGTGGCCCCATTAACAAAAACAAAAGTGCAAATCAGCAATACTTTTCTTAAGTGCTCCTGATCTAATCAAGCACATGGTGGCTGGAGACTGAGGCAGGAGGGAGACGTACCTCCACTAAAGGCCGGTAAATGACTGTGGGTTGGAAAGAGAGTGGGAGGATAATGTTTGTGATGAGAGAGAGACGGAGAGCAAAAGTGATCAGTAAGTGTCCATTTGGGTCCATTCTCACACTCAGTTATATTAACAGAGGACTTTACTGTGCAGCAGCCGATCCACCAATGGCTGCATGTTCCTTCTTCCATACTCTCTGACAGACACATGCACGTCTATGCACGCGCGCACGCACATCAGTGTTGATGTTGAATGGTATGGTTATCAGTAATTGTCCGACAAGTGAAGTCAGTTTAAGGGGATTTGCCTGCCAGCATGGGAAGCCTGAAGCACGGAGGTCTGTAGGCTACTGGGCACTGATGCTGCTCTCAGCTCATATGCAGGCACCAACACAGTACGTGTGCGTGTGCATGTGCGTGTGTGTGTGTGTGTGAGAGAGAGAGAGAGAGAGAGATAGGGAGAAAAAACATGTATGTTTGCTTTAGAGGTGGGAGATGGCATCGTTAAACATGACTCATTTGTTTGTTTAATGTGTGTGTGTGTGTGTGTGTGTGTGTGTGTGTGTGTGTGTGTGTGTGTGTGTGTGTGTGTGTGTGTGTGTGTGTGTGTGTGTGTGTGTGTGTGTGTGTGTGTGTGGTGTGTGTGGTGTGTGTGGTGTGTGTGTGTGTGTGTGTGTGTGTGTGTGTTGTGTGCGTGTGCGTGCACTCATGCATGTCAGCAGCATTGTGTACCAATACTAGGTGTCAATAGCCTCTCTTCCATTCCTTTTCTCACCCCGCTATCACCATGACAACGCCCTGACTCCAGCCCTGCCGCACACAGCAAATATTTCTCTCCCCTCCCCCCTCCATCCATCCATCCTCCTCCTCCCTCCTCCCCCCATCCCCCACTCCCTCTCTCTCTCGCTCTCCCTCTCCCTCGCTCATCGGTCTCTACTTTCTTCCCTCTTCCTTCATCTCTCATCTTCCACATCTCTCGTTTCTCTTGCCTGCATGCTTTCCCCATATCTCTCTCTCTCTCTCTCTCTTTCTCGCCAGCCCTTCTGTAATGTCTACATGTTATCTTTACTTCAAAGTCTTCCTCTTTACTCACTGCAGTCACTGCCTACAGTGTATCTCTCTTTTATTTGTACCACCCCCCTCTGCATCTCTCTCTCTCTCTTTCATTATTCTGTTTCTATCTCTTTTTGCTCCCTGCTGAATGCAAAGCTTCTCGCTGCTTAGACAGCTCTCTCTCCTTCTCGCTCTCTCTCCTCCCATGCTTTGCTCCTCTCCCTCTTCCTTCTTTTTCTTTCCTACAGGGAGATGCCTGTGGATCACGGTCTCCCAGCCGTGCTTCATTAGATGTTCATTACAGCCAACCTGCTAGCATCATGTATAGAATGCAATTACAGGTAGTGCCCTATCGGCCCCCCACCATCAAGCATTAATATCCAGAATTATGCTTGCCGGCAAGAGCAGATGAGCTTTTGGATGGGCTCATCTGGTCGTGCAACAAACAAAACAGACAACAACGCTGTCATATGACGGAGTATATGAATTAAGCTTCATCAAACCCTCTGGAAGATAAATGTAGTATGAAGGGACATTTGCCTGGACCAGACGATGGATGGATACAGTAACCCAGACCCGAGGTGGCTGGCTAACTCGCCATCACATCTGTTATCATTATCATCAGCAAACCGTTTCGGCTCGGTAACTAAATCCAATCATTACCAATGGACTCCTCGGCGGAAATCCATGCGAGGTGAAACGTGGCTCGTCCTCCCCGTCACAGGAGGACCGGCCGACATCAAAGGCTGCTGCATTATCTGAGACACGCAGACCCTCCGTCTCTGCAGCGGTCCGGGCAAAATCCACCCCACCCTCCCTCCCTCACTCCCAAGCACCCCTCCCTCTCCCTCCACATTGCTCCATAGGCTCCATTCCTCCACGCTGTGCTGTGTGGCAGCGCAAAGACATCAAGGACATGACATTTGGGTGAAACTCGCTCCAATTTTCAACAACACAAGATATCAAAGGGAGCAAGCAGACAAACTGTTCCACCCCGTCTGTCCGTCTGTCTGTGTCCTTTCCCATCAGACAAGCGTCTCTGTGATTATCTTTTAAACTGTAAAAACCTGAGTGTTAATTCAACTCTGAGGATGTAACAATTTACCCAGAAGGGTGTATTTTTGTACCACAAGGGTAGTGTGAAAAGGCAGTTTCAAACCCATCTCTATTTATTACTTGATCAATTCATGGGGCATAACTATTCTTCTCTTCCTTCTTTCCCAGCCTCCCCTTATTCTCCTCTTTCCCTGACTTCCCTCTCTTATCTCCTTTTCCTCTCCCTCGATCCTCAGGTATTCCTCCGTCGCAGAAGGTCCAGCTGCGACCAAAAGCTATTGCTCCACAGTCTCTCCTCTCTCTCTTTCCGTCCCCCTTTCTATGGCTAACGGGAGATGACAGGAGGGGTTGGCCCTCATTCCAATGGCAACAGACTCTGCACAGGGAGCAAGAGAGTGAAGGGGCACAGAGCAATGGGATGCAGAAGACGCTGCGATGACCTTTCCCTGCAGCTAGAGAGTTAGGCCGACATGCCCTGACAAACCACATACACACGCACAGCCCACATGGACCCACACAGCCAGCTGTGTACACCACCCTCATGCATATTCATGTACTCCCACACTCGCTTCACAAAGACACATACAGTACACGTGTGTGCACGCACGCACGCACGCACGCACACACACACACACAGAACCTATCATGGTTGAAAGGTCCAGGCAGGAATGAGATCGTACGCCATAACCTCTCTCTCCATAATGGTTAACAAGCGTATCATCTTCACATCATCATGATAGCACGGGCCCATGCTTCCAACCATGCTGACCACATCAGTTCCAATATAGGACACATAGACCAGACCCACCACATGCTAGGTCAGCGACTACTGTACTGTTAATTAGCCCTAGCATCGGTCAGATCCAACCACGGATGGCTGATTAGCTAATGGCTAACGAATAAGCTACTGTACTGTAGCTAACAGCATTTGATATGCACGATCAATCGCTCAGCATATCGGTAAAAATGCGATATCAGTAAAATCTGTATCAGCAAAATAATCCTGATATATATATATATTTTAAACTATATTTCATTTTATACTAATTGTTAATTAATGCTTCATCTGCACCCAAAATCACAATTACTGTATAACAGTTCAATATAATGCGTCCCTAAAGAGCACAGCTGTTGTGTACACAGTAACATTCTTAGTGTTTGATTAACTATTAAAAATAAAGTACAAATGGATCCTTATGGGTCAATTTGGTTCCATTTATACCCTCCTCGAAGTTGAATTAACACAGAGTATGTTTCTGTATACGATAGGGCATTCACGAATAGTGATTTTTAGCATTTTTAGCTGCGCGTCTGCTGTAGAAAAGCCACTAAAAAAAAAAAAATCATAATCGAATAATCGAATAGTGGTTTGATAGTCGAATAGTCGGTTTGATATTCGAATATTCGAATATTCGGTGAATGCCCTAGTATACGATTCAGTTCAAAGTAAGCCCTCCTCAATATAAGCTGAATCCTTTATTCCCTTTATTCAACTGAATAGTGGGGACACTGCTTTTGTTCTGATAAAGACCTCAGAGTCCTTCAGACGGACCCCGGGGTCAACGTGGGGAGGCCAGTGTGTTGGCAGAGGAGACAGCAGCAGTAATGGCCCTGTCACTAATGTTTACAGTTGGTTTGTTTGTCCCCACTGAACCAACCACAGGCCGTTGGTCGTCAAAACACCAAACGGTCATAAATAAAACCCAGCGGAGAGATAAAATGTAAAGACAGACGAAGGAGTGGTGGAGAGAGAGGAAGGACAGAGAGAGGAGGACAGGAAGGGGTGAATTAAGAGGGAGCGACGAAGGAGAAATGAAAGGCGTACGGGAAGGTCGGGAACATCATGTTTGTTATCAAGCAGAGCGGAAAATACATTAAGCGTAATGAGAACTCATAAAGACGGATGACATACGGCACATACAGTCAATGAAGTCCTCTCGGTACTTTAGACGTGTTGATTTAATCATGTCTGTGTGGCGGAACTATACTGTCAGTGGCTGAGGATGGGTACACAGTATATTTGCTGTTATGTAATTAGTGTCATGAAGTTATTCTTTACACAGCCTGAGACAGTGCAGGTGAGCCTGTGTGTGTGTGTGTGTGTGTGTGTGTGTGTGTGTGTGTGTGTGTGTGTGTGTGTGTGTGTGTGTGTGTGTGTGTGTGTGTGTGTGTGTGTGTGTGTGTGTGTGTGTGTGTGTGTGTGTGTGTGTGTGTGTGTGTGTGTGTGTGTCAGGTATACAGTACATCTGCCCCTACACGTGTGACCATTTTAATCACAACAGGGATCTCTCCCTCTCTCTTCTACATCATTCTCTGGCTTCATCTCATTGCATTGTTACACCATCTAAGCCTGATTCAATCCACTCTCTCCAGCCCCTCGAGCAACATCACACCCTAATGCTATAATCAACGATACTAAAAGGTTACTGATAATAGACCTCCATTTTTTTTTGTTAACTCAATACCACCCCACCCCCACACCCTTTTCCCTTTTCCTCTCATCTCCTCTCTGTGCCCCACCCAGCCCGGTATGGCCCGAGAGGACGAGCTCTTTGCTTAAATGTATAATTACCTCGTTAAGCTTGTTAACAATGTCCGGACCCGCTCTTGTCTCTTCTCTCTCATCTCACTCTCTCTCTCGCACAATGGGATTTGTTATTCCCCCCCACCCCACACAACCCTCCACCCAGCTGACATCTGCTCCCCTAAATAAATCTATACAATCTTTTTTGTTGTGTTTGGGTTTTTTTGTTTTCTCCTGGGTATCGTTCATGTTTTCTCTCTATTAACACCTTGACTCACCCCGTCTCCTCATCTGTTCATCAATTCCCCTCATATCACTCCAATGCCTTTAGTCTCTCACCCTCCAAAAAAAATAATTAAGTTCCTGTGAAGAAGAGAAAGTATTTCTAGTATACAAATACAGAAAATGCCCAAAACAACCCTCGCTTCTTTTCTGAAACTACAACTTGTAAAAGTTTTTACACAAACACAAATTACACCGATGTGCAGCGGAGCATGATGGCTGATACAGGGGTAGATACGGTGTCTCATTATATCAGTTCATCCTCCGTACATGCCCACTCGAGTTTGGTGAGCAAATACAAACAGGTTATTATACTGTAGTTGACAAAAAATAAGTAACTTGAATTGAAATAAAAATAAAATAAAAAAAAGTGTGATAAATGTGGTCTATAATAGAGACCATGTACATGGCCTATATGATTAAGGTTAGATAAACCCTTTCTTTCGAGGCAAACAACCGGCTTCATATCGCTGCGTTATCAGATTCGCTCATCAATCCTGTATTGCAAAACAGATATGATGATGATCCATATTGGTTTGTTTGAGTACAAGCTAGGTAAAATATATGGAACAAGCATGCACTGTAGCCTGAGATGAATATATCCCATTAATATGTTGGAGTGGGTAAAAAAAAAAAGATCCATATTCTATATTGTGTATTGTTCAAGTCTTCTTAAGATAGTCTCCCTCTGAAAAAGGCAAAGGCTTATGGAGGCAGCAGAGAGATATTGTAGTTAAAATGCTGTTATTCTTGAACATATGTACTTGGTGTGCTGCAAAAGTACAGTGTACCTGCATGTTCATACAATGGTGCCGTAAACACAATCAACCAACCAGTGATTCATTCTAATGTATTCAAGAATCTATTCAGTATTCCAGCTAAAGAGGCTGATGGACTCACAGGCTCGCCCACTTAAGCTGTCAGCGATGCACCAGAATGTCAAAACCTCCCAGGTCAGAAAAAAGCGAATTCAAATCAAATAGAGGAACATTATTCCAGGAACTTTAACATGTATCCTGACAAAATAGGGAGTTACACAAAAATGAGTTTTTGCCATTTCTCCCGTCTCCTTACTTCTTCCCCGTTCACCCCCCCTCTAGTCTATGTTCTCTCCCCTTAATCCTTGCCATTACATTTTCTCTCTTTCTTTCCTTGTATTTCTCCCTTTCTCTCCCACTGTGGTTCTATTCAACTCTCCTTTTCTCTACAGCTATATCCACTCCAACCTCTCTCCTTTAGCACCGTGCCTCTTGTTCCGTTACCCTGCTCTAACCCCTCAAGCCCCCTCCTCTCCTCCCCTTCAGTCAGTGTCTGTGCATGCACGTTGGTGGGCGTAGTGTGTAATAGGATGGCACAGTAGGTGAGATTAAATTAGTCCAGTGTATGGGGATTACAACCCACTTCAGATTCGATCCCCTCCCACTCCCCCGTAATCCAGCACCTAATGAATGTATCGCGGCTGACACGGCAGATAGGAACCCCAGTCACAACATATGCAAGGGGGGGACACGAATACCGACAGCCTGTTTACCCACACTAGTGTGTCTGTTTTGCGCGAGTTTGCTTTGTGCTCAAAACGAATACACAGTTTATGTCCCATCTGTTCCTGTGTGCGCTGATTCACAGAAGTGTACTGTAGCTAATGGGAGGTGTGTGGGATGAGGAACAGGAAACAATGATTCTGAATCAATACAGCAAGATATGACTGAATGTAATCCTTCAGCTGTATTGACAACACAATCAAACCATATATTCTGCTGCGTTTGCTTTGCACACAAGGCAGTTATACATGGCGGCTGACTCAATGTCAAACAGTCATCTTTCATTCAGTGCATTTAACTCCCAACGCTTCGGTGCGTCAGAAAGATGACACACATCTCAATTGTCTGCCGACTCTCCCGGCTCAAGTTCTCTCCTCCGACACAATCACGCTACTTCCCCATCATATCACTCCAGTTTTATAGACCCAGTCAGATGAGTCATTCTATGACAACCATAAGTGTAGGATCATCACACTGCATTACCGGACACAACCCAGCATGTCCGGTAAAAGGTTGCCAGTGTTGCAGCTTTGCAAGAGAACAAGCTTTCTTCTTTCAGGTGGAAGAATGATCAATCAAACACCTCTGTAAATGCCAGTTGGTAGCAGTTATCAGCATGTACTATAATCCGATCTAACAGACGCAACTAATGATAATCATATTATTCATTATCCAAGTGATAATAACAATGTAATGATATATAGAAAATAAACTCATCAACATTGTACTTTTCTTCTATAATAAAGTAAAACAAATGTTACAAATACATTTAATAAAACAATCATTAATAAATAATCAGTCATGATAATGCTGAAATAATGCCATGTGTCTCTCAATGTTAGGGTTGCATGACCATATGGACTCTCACTCCAAGGCTTTGCCCTTGTCTGTCATTGACCCAGTTCACTCACTGGTTGGATTGGCCTTGTTATTTCTCATCATGAAAGCATGCACAAAATCACAAATCCCTTTTTTCATGACCGGGTCCGTAGGGAATTATATTATTTTCCATTAGCTGTATAGCAGTTCCAGTGCTTTAATAAATGTATCAAGTCACTGCCAGGGTTGCTTAACCCTTGCAAGCTTTTATAACACACTGCCACATGGAGATTCTTCAATCTCCATGTGGGTAGCCTATTAGATGTTAAACAAATCTCTCTGAAAATGTAGATGTGACTCTCAGAGGTTAATGAGGGCATTACTGAGATCTCATGCCAATTTCACTGTGCCTCCATTGGTCCAGCAACATTCAAGTCCATCAATTGCCAGGGTTTTCACATGCCAACCACAGGGGTTTAGTGGTGCCAGAATGTGGTGCTTCTTCATGCTTAGACATGATACATACTGTACAGTATGTGCTGTCCTGTGCAAATTGACCAAGTAACATACACTGCACTTAACATTACAACAAATGCAACAAACTCAGAGCAACAGAATGTCTACAGTTATCCACTTTAGATTAACCACCCATGCACAAAGCACCTAAAGTGTACAATTATTATTGCATACATTCATTATTTCTACTATGATTGGATAGTTAACTCTATAACTTTTTAATTTGTCTTGCTGCTATAATGTTGAGGAGCCGCAACCAAAGAATTTGACTCTTGTGTACCCGTACATAAGATGTAACAAATAAAATATTTTAATTTACATTTTTGAATATAGTGTTCACAGTCAAATAAGAGTTAAAAAGTTCAATAGGTCTATGAGGTGATAGAATTTTAAAATGATTAACATAATTTATATATTCAAGTCATTTAAGGTAACTATCCTGGGCAGTATGATCTTTACACTTGTCAACAAAATGTTAAAGAAATTTATTTCTAACTATTTTCCTAAGAGAAAGATTAAAAAGGTTCAATATATCTGAGATCTAACTTGACGCTGAAGAGCCATGTGGGGATTTACACCATTATGATGATTAGTTACAGAGAGGGTTTCTGACACAGACACTGTGGTCACTTTCACAGCGCGTCTAGAAGGCTGGGCTATTCATGCATGCACATGCACGCATGAGTGACACATGCACATCCGCAGTTAGGCTACATACAGAGGGTCAATTGAGCCTAATTTTAGTCTCTGATTTGACTGATAAAGCCTCTTTGATGGAAACGACGGCGGGGAATTCTCTCTGTGATTCACACAAAGACATGATTTTGCCAGAGACGCAGAAAACGAGGAGGATGCATCAGTTGTGTCTGAGAGATGTTGAGAAAAGGTCAGATACAGAGTTTCTCTTCATGTCTTACCCTTTTTTCTCCCTTCTTGTTCTCGTCAGCTCTGCAACTTCATCTTCACTCTAATCTGTGGTTTCTCTGGTCTTCTGGATTGAAGTCACATCATTCACAGAATAAGGACATTTATGAATTTTAAGCCATATGTATTTCTAAATCATTCAATCAATCATCATACAAATTTAAGTAACTTTAGGTTTTTGACTAAATAGAATCTTCCGTTTTGTTTCAACGTATAGCTACATTGTCCGTTATTAATCTCTCTTATGGCTCAATCCAATAAGTGCTATGCAGTTCCAATTTCATAACGAACCAATACAATATTGTTTCCCAAGGGAATGCTCCCATAATTCCCATTTATGTTCTCTCGCGCAATCAGTGCTGAAAGACATAATACAGTAATTCACTCTGTCAAATTAATTTGGTTCTCCATACACGATGCCTCTGTTTGTGCCCCCCCCCCTCCCTCTCCATTGCAGATTCAATTGAACAATTGGGTTCGTTTTTATGAGTCTTTGTCTAATGGCTGCTGGGAAGCCCAATAGGAATCTCGCTCATTTTGATTAAGGCCATGAGTTAAGGCCAGTGGTGTAAAGTAACTAAGTACATTTACTCATGTACTGTACTAGTATCATTTTGAGGTAGTTGTACTTTACTTGAGTAATTCCAACTTACAATACTTTTACTTCTACTCCACTCCACTACATCTCGGATCCAAATATTGTACTTTTAGGCCTACTCCACTACATTTATTTGAAAACTTTAGTTACTAGTTACTTTGTAGATTTTGATTATTATCACAAAACATACATTAACCACTTCAGCCCTATATATATTTCGGCCATTTGTAAATAGCCGATCTACAAGCTCACAATGTATCTCCATGCATGCATTCAAAAGATTAGTTTACATTTGAAAACTTGAAATGGGACATTCTGCATAATGAGTACTTTTACTTTTGATACTTTTTTAAAGTACATTTTGATGCCAATACTTTTGTACTTTTACTCAAGTACATTTTGAATTCCGGACTTTTACTTGTAACAGAGTATTTCTACATTGCAGTATTGATACTTTCACTTAAGTAAAAGTATAACCAAAAAAAAGTTTAAACAAAAAAAAAAATCCACCACTGATGGCTGCTGCAGCCCAATAGGAATCTCACTCATTTTGATTACGGCCATGAGTAAGGGGCGGCCACGCTTCATGCGTGCAGCGCTAATGCAAGCATGAATACAGACATGACACGAAACGCTCGGAGGGAAGAGAAAGTGGAAGGAGAGAGAGAGAGAGAGAGAGGAGATACAGGATTACCTCCTAGGCTGACAGGTTTGCTCTAGATGTCTGACTACTTAAAGTGAAGACTCGCTCGGTTGAGGTGCTTCAGAGACACCGGCCTGACAATTGAATCCACCTCCACCGCGTTTCATCTGAGCGAGCCTTCCCTGAACAGCCCGCTTCACCTTTACCGGTTCCACCCACCCTGCTGTTCGGATTCTCATTCGCCCTCAATGCAGTTCATTCCATTCTCTGCCTCCCTCTTATTATTATTCGTTTTATAAGATCTCCTGCATGCTAACCCCCTTCCCCATAGATATGTAACTGTCGATGCACACGACCCCTTCCCTCTGTAAATCACCATGTTGATGATAGTTTAACAAGTTACAGTATTGCTGCCTTAAAAGAGGAAATACTTTTCAGCACCTTCAGCACCTCGGACAGCGACCTAGGCCAGGAGACCAGGCATTCGCACCACCACAAGACCACAATGTATTGGGGGGGGGGGTAACTGACTATCATACGAACTCTGCAATCCCACTTTTAACCACTTTCCACCTAGTGGTTAGGCCTATACAGGTATAAGAGACATTTCAAGATTTTCTAAATTGTTCAAAAATAGCAAAAATTGCAGAGATATGAGTGGCGATGCGATTGCGAAGTGTTGTGAGGTTGTAGACTAGCGAAAATGGCGCTCAAGTGGTTCAAATAAAATCCCGATAGCGTCATAAAGACATATGCACTCTCACATAAGTTTGCGCTCATAAAAGTATTGTGCAGATCGCTCGGAGGCTCGTGCACGCACACACACACACGCACGCACGCACCCACGCACACAGAGAAAAGAGGAACTACTCATCTGAGCCTGTGCTTGTACAACTTTACATGTGATATTCTACAAGGAAGATAAGATAGCAGTGAAGACAGGTAGCCTACGTGATGAAACAGTTGTTTACTTTTCATTGTGAAATCTAGTTCACTCTTTAGCCATTCTCTGTTACCACTTGACGGTTGAATCCCTGGAAAGTAGCAGGTGCAGTCTGTGATCTATAGCAGACGTTTAAGTAATCAGGCCAGCCGGGAAAGCTATGATGGAGAACGTTTAATTTGGAGCAGATGCAACAGGATGTTACTGTGTGTGTGTGTGTGTGTGTGTGTGTGTGTGTGTGTGTGTGTGTGTGTGTGTGTGTGTGTGTGTGTACAGCTGAGCGAGAGCTTTTCATTTAGTGTATGTTTGTGAGTGTGTGTGTGTGTGTGTGTGTGTGTGTGTGTGTGTGTGTGTGTGTGTGTGTGTGTGTGTGTGTGTGTGTCCTATTTGCAAGGCATACAGAGGGTGTGTATGTAAATAGACACAGGTGTGCATATTATTAGCAAACTTGATGTGCAAGTCAATAACTAATACCAGTGGTTTTCTGCCTGCAGTATGTGTATAGCACGTGTTTCTATGTGTGGGGTAACTGTGAAAATGTGTGTGCTATTGTGAAACTGCCATGCATGTACTGTATGTGTATACAAGTGTTCCTGTAAGCGAGCAGGTGTGTGTTTGGCGGGTGCATGGTTGACTGGTAGAGGTGCCCTGAGGCTAGAACAGGTGGCAGAGAGAGGAGAACCGGGTACTGCGATGCATGCACAGTGCACACTGCTCTTCCCTGGAGCTCCTCTCCTGACTGGCACATTGAGAGCAGCTCGTCTCCTGCAACTACACAACACCACCATGACATCTCTCTCTGACAGAGACGACGCTAAACTAGGCTGGGAAACAGGCCAGTCTCAGCTGTTATACACTTCACATAAAGATTAACTGAGCAAAACCATAAATACACCAGCCTGGAGGGGATGACCTCCCCGCGTTGTTCACAGTGGAGATCAGTATCATTTATTATATGGGAATGTGTGGATAGATCCTCATTCTTTCCACCTTGTTTCCTTGGCTCCTTTGCTTCCGTTCTGCTCTCTCTGTGACCTTGCCCTTTCCTCTATCACAGTTGATCCCTCCTTCTCTCGTCGACACACAATACCTCTAGCGGCACAGGATTTGCCTTTCAAATGGAAGCCAACACTATCTCTCATCATATACCCCCCCTTTCTCCTTTTCTATCTTCATTGCATCTCTCTCCTGCATTTACTCCCCCCTGTTCCACCCCCCCTCTCTCTCTCTCTCTCTCTCCTTTTCACTCTGTTCTCCCACTCCTTTTCCTCCCCTAAATCACATTTCACCCAATCCATCTCTCCGATGGAACAGCTCAATTAGCCAGCTAGCGTCACAGGGGAGATTACTTTCTGTACCATATTGTAGCAGAGGTAATCATACACTCAACTCTAGCCAGCTGCTCTGACAACAACAAGCTATTCTGCGACAACACCAGCTCTCAGCACCGGCTAGCAAATCGCCAACCGTTGCTATACACACACTATTGCATTAAATAGTATGATAATGTGGCCAGCAGTACAGGGTCTCTGGAGCATTTTTAACACATTCACACACACACAGCCTCTATAGCTAGGGCTATCTTGATCTATTGTGTGTGTGTGTGTGTGTGTGTGTGTGTGTGTGTGTGTGTGTGTGTGTGTGTGTGTGTGTGTGTGTGTGTGTGTGTGTGTGTGTGTGTGTGTGTGTGTGTGTGTGTGTGTGTGTGTGTGTGTGTGTGTGTGGCTGTGTTGCAGCAGCAGCAGCATGTTTATGGATGTCGTACAGATGGTAACAAGTCATTGTCAGGTGCCCCTCCCCTCTGCTCCCTTGACTCTGTTCATCTGGGACAGGCTGCAGGCTACTGAGGCACCGACATTCTGAGACTGAGAAGAGTGCGCTCGGGTTCACAGAAGCACACACACAAGCACACAAAATAAAACAGGTGCACAAAGAAATGGCTGCATATGCACCCACGCAATCGACACAGTCAGAACAACACACCCACATACACCAGCAAAAACACAAACAAGCAAACACATACAGTCATACACCAGGCTGAAACATTGACAGCCGTTGGGGGGGGGGGGTTCCAGTTCTGGTGATATTATTTTCCATGCGAGTAATGTAATTGCTGGAGCCTTTTTTCGATTTTCCCCTGTCAGGTGGAACAGATGTATTCCAGGCTATTCTACTGAGGGCAGCAGCAGCAGCAGCAGCAGCAGGCAGCACTCTGGCACGCAGCCAGGTAAGGGCCTTCCTCTCATGGGCACACCTCAATCTGTTTGGAGGGCTGCCCCACCCGTATTTTCGCTCTTCTTGCCATCTCCCTACCGCCACCTCTCTCTCACTCCTTCCTGTTGATATCTCCATCTCTTTTTCTCATCCTTTCTCTCTCACCTGTCTCTTTCTCTATTCCTTCTATATGGGTCCATAATGTAAGGTTTCCTAGTTCTGTGCGTTTGCCTCAGGAAACAGGCCCTCTACTGCAGCAATAGAAGAGAGAAGAGGCACCGAGTAGAGCTGTGCACTCTCTCTCTGTGTGTCTGTGTGTCTGTCTGTCTGTCTGTCTCTCTCTCTCTCTCATAGGCTACTACATTAGAAGGGCTCCATCCTCCACATCAATTGAATACCATTAAAGCATGTTGCAATCAAGGACTACACTTAACCACATTACGCCACTCAGCTTACTAGTCGGGGGACGGGAAGACAACATAGAGGTAAAATGTATGTACATTAAAGTAGTAAGATAAAGGGAATGATACATCAAAAAAGAGCATATTTTTTATGGGAAATGACCCACAGTTGGCAGAAACTGAACAACTAACACAATTTGGCTGAAATGTGCAAAACACGCACAATCACAGATCCAAGTAATAAAGTGGTGTTGAAATGCTTTTGCTATACATGCACGATGGTAATGCAGATTTAAGTCCATTGGACAATATATAACACACATCCATGATGCACTAAGATTCTTGTAAAATGTGTGTGTATTTATATACAGTATGTACACCAACTGTGCAGTACTATGGTCAGTGTTAACACAAGTTCATTTGGTTACACTCTCAGAGTTACAAATTCACTAGGTATTTTATTATGTGGATGTGTCAGAGACATATAAAGTAATATTGTAAAATATTGAAATGATCACTAGTGATAGTTGCTGTGTGTTCTGTGAGGCAGCATAACAGGGCACAGCATAACAGAATCATTCAATATTAATATGAGAGCAGAGCGGACCCTGTTGCATGCAACACATAGAGCATCCTTCGCTCGGCAGAATCTCAGTAGACATAACACCCTGCTTTTCCCAAACAGCAACATGTACCAACAAGTCAGCCTCATGAGACAATCATTTAACTTCAATGCATCACTAATTAACTCAAACAATTAAAAGCATTGCATACGATATTCCACAGCACTACATTTTACCACAACACCCCCACCAAAACTGAAAAAGAAAGACTTCCTTGCAGTAATTTTCAGAATTCCTAGAAATTTCTAGCATCCATTATATACTGTAGTTTTCCTCAGTGACAATGCAGCTCATAATAAAAAATAAACTCTAGCCAAAGAAATACAATTATGTCATTAAACAAATCCCCCCCCCCCCAAGTCATTGACATGAACCTGACTACCATCTTGTGGTACCAGCAGATGTACTGACGTATCCAAAGGTGTGATTCTATGACAAGTGCCTCCACCCAACCACCTAATTAAACCGCTCAACAGCCCCTCCTCTCTCTTGTTAATGACAAACTCTGTCCATGTCTTGTGAAATGGCCGCGGCGGATTCTTACCTCCTCCACAGGTTTGAAAGACGGCCTCGGGATGCTCCTATCCACTGGCTCGCTCTTGGCGTCCTCCCTTTTTCTCCTTCCTTATCTAGTTGTCTTTTCTTCTTCTTCTTCTTCTGTGTAAAATTGATTGTGCCCTCTCCTCCGTGCTGATGCTGCAGTGATAGAAAAACACACCCTCTCTCGGCTGCTCTCTCTCCCTTCCTGACTCTCATTGGCTGCTTGCTAGAGGTGACATCACCCCTTCTCCTCTGCCTTCCTCCCTCCTACCCTGTTCCCTCCCTTCTCCTCTCCTCTCCTCTCCTCTCCTCTCTCTCTCACTCTCCTGTGCTCTCATCTCCCTGGGTCTCAGTGGATTCTGACCATTCCTTTATTGTATCCTCCCCCATCCTCCTCTCTCCATATCCTCGATGCACCTCTGCACCCCCCCCCCCCTCTTTTCTCTCTCTTCCTTCTCTCATGCAGTCTCTGTGACTGGATTAGCAGGGCCAGTAGCCCTGTGCCAGAAAAGCCACACTACAGTCATATCTGCTCCTATTATTCAGCCATGCAGAGCAGGCATAACAATACTCTCATTAATGTTAGGAGCACGTACAGTGGCTTATGGCCCAATAGCACCTCCTCGCTGCTGCTCCTCTGCACCAAGCTGGGAGCTAAAAGGCCATACAGGTGAAGCAAAGACCGAATTAGATTCTGTATTAATAATCTCACGATGCTTTGCAGAACCACACTTTTCTCACCTTGCCTGTCATCGAGATATTATTGTTGAGCTACTTTTAATGACAGCACCACCAAAGACAGCTCTGGATGTGGTAACTGTTATGTAATGCTTGTGTGTGTGCGCGTGTGTGTGCGCATGTATGTGTGTGCGTGCAGGTGGTGGGGGTACAGTTTACTGTTGTCTTTCATCTGTATGAGGGGTGGGCCTGGGAGAAGCAGAGATACAGTGGGTGGGTGTGTGTGTGTGTGTGTGTGTGTGTGTGTGTGTGTGTAACAACAACAGGATGGTTAATCTGGGTGTGTGTGTCTGCAGTGTGATATGATTACATGACAGTGGTGAGGCTGGTAAACAATGATACAGCAAGCAGAGTGCCAGAGACTTGCGATATGATGAGACCGGCATAGCACTGCCTGTGTGCTGCTGACAGCACACACCTGCACTCACAAACACTAGGATAAGGAGCCCCAGAAAGACACACACACACACACACACACACACACACACACACACACACACACACACACACACACACACACACACACACACACACACACACACACACACACACACACACACACACACACACACACACACACACACACACACACACACACACACACACAATGCCTCAACATCAAAGTAAATCCCCATTCCACAAAAACATTGCAACATGATTTTGGAATCCAGAGATTTGCCATGTATGTGTAGAACACAGCTTAAGGTTAACATAACAGCAGCACCACTGGGTTGATCCTCGATATGGCTTTCTTCCACCGGGGACGGTCCGCGGCCATCTGCCAGGTCTTCTTTGGATGGCCAATGGGTCTTGTCCCCGTTAACTTTACTTTCTTCACCCAGTCATTTGCTTCCTTCCGTACAACGTCTCACCACATCCGCTATCGTCTCCACTCCCGTCTTCTGTCTCAGCTCTGCGCTCATCTTTCTCTCCCTCAGTGACATGACATGATGCGGCACTTCCATCTGATCGTCCTCATCTCTGCTCTGTCCAGCTTCTCCTCGCGCTCCACCCTCAGGGCCAACGTCTCGCTTCCGTACGGCATGCCACTTCTCCCCCACACATACTTTTTTTTTAAACCTACATTTTAGAGTAGTCATGCAACTTCTGACGTAGGCTGAAAAGTCACTTTAATTTCCAGGGATGGGTTCTTGGAGATGAAAGGGTAAGTGTATTCAGCCTGCATCAGAACCTCCCGAACCCCACTACCCCCGTTCACATTCAGCTCCTGTGGCTCTCGGATGTGCCTCTGATTCCCCTCCAGCACTGAGGAGTGCCAGTGTGCCCATCTGCCAAACGTACCACCAGGATCTGCCAGGCGGGTGGCTGACAAAGGCTGTAGGAGGGGGCAGGCGGAGGAGGTCAGGGCATGGGAAAAATGATTGATGACAGAGGCTCAGGTAGTCATGGACCAGAGTCATTATCCTCAGTTTGAGGGTGGGGTTGGAAGGTTGTCTGGAACATAACCGTGGCTGGATGCCAAGACTGCATAGACAGACAAAGACTGGGCATCCGATCAAAACGACAAGGGATGGAGATGATGAGATTATCTGCTTCCGGCTCCGCTCGCACTGCAGTCCAGTCTATTGTAATGGGACACAGGAATAAAATATGTCACACTCACTTCTTAAAATAATTAGAATCCATAAAGTGGAACTGGATTTACAACCATAGGCCAAAGGCTTTATTATTTTTCCTAATGGATAGAAGGCAGGCCATTCCCTCTTTGTATGTTCCCTTCATTGAGAAATGCAAGAGAGAGAGAGAGAGAGAGAATAATCAAAGAAGAAGGGTCAGCTAAGGTAGGATTCATTAATTCAGAGATCTGCGTGGTTCCAGGCAACAGGGCATATGAGAAGGGGTTTGTGTTACTCCATCCACAGGAAATGAAAAAGTTTGCCCTAAGCTCAATTTATACGTCTTCGTACGACTGTCACCGAAAAATGATTTATGGCGATTGACACGACAAAGTATAAATTACTCTTAAGCGTGCATGTGAGAATCAGTCCAGCCCTTTCTCAGAAACATTTCATCATGAGTAGTCTGTGTTAAGACCCAGCCGGTAAAACACAGATGATAATGTAATATTTAGCAGGTACTTGCCAGTGAAGAGCAAGAGATGGAGGGGAAATCAGGTCTACAGCTTGTAGGAAGTCTCACTCAGACCGATCAATATAGATAATGTCTCCTCTGTCTCTCCCAGCTTGTTTCACCTCAACATAGCCAGCCTGCCTGGCTCTCACATCCCCTCTGAAACCCAGCTGCATATCGTCGCCGTCAGGCAAAAAAACCTTGTATGAACCCGTGGATCCAGGGTTATTTAGTCATAAGCACTGGTTAATCAATTTCATTGGTTAAGTATTTATAAAACCAACAGACAGACTTAACCACTTTAAACTTGGCACCCCTATTTCTGGCATATCATTATATGTGAAATTGTAGACATTTAATAGTTAAAATAGCAGATCCAGACACAACGCATCACATTGCAAAGTGTTGTGAGCTTGTAGAACTGCTACTACCATTGCGTAACACTGGGGCGACAAAGTATAAAATAGGGCATTATTTTATGAAAAAACATTAACAGATGAAATATGGAGATACAAGGTTTCTGCCCAACAGCGACGATATGAATCAGTTTCTATTTCCTGACTCTAGTGCTGAGAAAGATGAAATAACCTATAAAAAAAGAGAGCCAAGTAAGAGTAATTCTACTCTGTGTACAGTACATAGAACCCAAGCTGTCAAGCTGTCAGTCGTTCTCTCATGCCCTCTGTTCAAAGGCCCTCTATTTAAACCAGGCCCTCAGTTTAAACCGATTTGTGTTTAAGAGACTCTTCACCTGCCCTTGGAAAACCTTTTTCCTCATTCTACTGCTCTCCTCTTCCTCCCCTCTCCATACATTGCTGTAAGTGAGTCAGCTGGCAGACAGGGAACAAGAGAAATAGAATGATATATGAGGAGGAAGGAGGGAGCACAGAGAGAGGGGTGGGGGGGGGGGTTGGTCGGTGGGGGGGGGGGGGGGGAGAGAGAGAGAGAGAGGCTATCAATGGACAACTTTAAGACCGGGTTTGCAGGAAAAAGTGATGCGGTCAGCAAACAAGACAGAGCAAAAGTATTCCATCAGCTTAAACAGTGAGGCAAAGAAGTGAAGCAATAGAGTAAATGGATACAGTGTATGGGTGTGTGGGTTCAAGAAAGCCTGGGAGGGAGGAGGGGGGAGAAACAGAGAAGCACATTTGAAAACAAATGGGGGAGAAGAGTGTAAACCCCATGATGGGAAAGAGTGAAGAAAGGAGATGCTGTGGTGTATGGCTGATGTGAGATAGACTGAGGTGTGTGTGTGTGTGTGTGTGTCAGTACGGGGCGTGCAGACGGGTGAGAAAAGAAAATAAGATGTGAGAACATGTTGAGAAAGTTGAAGAGCAGCTGGAAGATGAGGGCAGTGAGACAGAGAGACAGATGAAACGATATGGCAGGGAGCCGGAGAGGAAAGAAAGAGGCATCAAAATAGAAGGAAAGAAAAAAAACTGGGAGGTACAGCTTGACACACAGGCATTGGGAGAGTGAGAGAGAGACATGGTTAGTCAAAGTGAGAAATATAGCGAGAGTGAGAGATGGAGACTTGCAGGCAGCCAAAGATGCAGTTTTGAAAACTCTCCACAAATGTATTGGCCCTCAGTTAGCTGACACTTTAACAATAGGGTTCCTTAACAGAAGCGATACCGGTAACCTTGATGGAAAAGATCATTCATCCTTGTTTATTTTATTTTTTTCTATTATTGTTGTTGTGGGTATTAACACTGTTATTGTTTTATTCTTATTTCTTGGTGTAGTTATGTCAAGCACCAAACAATGTGGGTATATAATGCTGTAATTTATGGTCCGATGTAGGTATGTGGAGTCTATATTTGTATCTGTGTCCTTTGTTTTGCAACGTGTCTGAGCTGGGCTGTTTGTTTGTTTTGTCTTTGTCATAAAATGGAAAAAATCTATAAAAGTATTAAAAGAAATCATCTCCCACTAGGCGGTTCCTAGAGCAACAGATGACTGATTGGTTGTTGCTAGGCTCCTGATGTGGCCGGTGGTTTGGTGGCCCCATTGATCCACTTAAACTCATTAGTTGGCTGGAAGGTCAGTCGTCCGTCTCTGACCCCAGCGTTAATCACTCTGTAATTGAAGGGAAATGACTCTGATTGAGTTTCCTGTCATACTTGAGTGGCCAGGTTGCCAGCTATGACCAGCACTTTGGTCACCCAAACACATGTCATTAAAGCATGCTAGCTGCATGTAAATAGCTCATGTTTGAGTGACCAGCAGAGAAATACCCTTTGGCATGATGCTGGGGTAGGGGGGTGGCGGGGTTAGGGCACTGTCAAAGACGTTAGCCACCACCCGAGATTGAGAGCGATGGGAGAGTAGAAGAGAAATGTTCAAAGCAAACTTTGCCTTGACATTTTAATGGTACAGTGGAGTGCAATCTATGTTTTCAAAGTGCAGGGACGAATGAGACCTCAGCTAGCTTGCCATTTGTCACTTCAAAGACTTGATCTGCTGTTTGCAATCAAATGTCCCCTTTTTGTCCTTCATCTTGAGTTACACAGAACTATGTCGAAATTGCATCATCCCATGATTTTCTTTTAAATAGTAAGATAGCCATTCAAAAGAACCATGAAGATTACATAATATTTCACTTGAAACTTTCCAGCAGGCTCACTCTCACTGTAAGTTAATGTTTCAAAGCTTCAAAGTAAAGTCATTATAAAAGAGGATGCAGCAGCGATTTGACAATCATTAGTAGGCTACATCTCTGACGAGCGCAGACCAACAAATAAACGTAACCACTTAAACACTGTACTTAGTTGACCGGAGTCCCACAGGGCTCTATTTTATGCCCACTCCTGTTTTTGCTATAATATCTTAGCAGAAAATAGCAGATCTACAAGCTCCCAACACATCGTATGTTTGCCTCAGAATAAGGATGCTAGGGTTCATGTGGTTAAAAGCGCATGTCCATTCAACCAATATAGTCATCTAAAGTATTAGACGGTTTGATCCAGCGACCACCTGCTTCTTCTTAAAATGCCACAAGGTGAACCCCTCCTGTCATGGAGGGTTGGTGAGGGGGTGGGGTGCACAGGTGCAGTGTGATAAATAGATAGTGAGCACAGCAACATCTAAAACACGATGACCTTTACAGTAGATATGAACTGTCACTTCCGCTTTGAGTTTGGACTGTGGGGTCTCTGAGTTTATGTGTGTACTGTATGTATGAACGACCAAAGGCCATCCAGTATCCGATACCTGATGACCAGCTGAGCTCCGTCTTCCAGGGGTCGACTCTCTCCCTCTCTCACACACAAATTATCACTGCAGTAGGCCATATAAGTCACATTACACAATCTGCAGGTACAACGTTCTACTTCAGTGACAACATGGAAGAGAATATTTCTCATCGTGAGGCCAAGGTTGGTGGGAATAATCTCTCCTCTTTAGTAATAAGTCGACAGTCCACGTCTATGCTGCTCTCGCCTCCCTGCTGGTGTGCAGAAATAGCAGCCTAATCAGGAAGTGATGACACGCTAGGGGGGTTACTTTCACAACAGCTCATAACACTCAGGCCAACATGTCACACCACTGTCAAAAGAGGGCTTGTACTCCTCACGTCTGTATTTTTGTCTTTTCTTTTCATCCGTGCAATAACAGTACACCACAGTTCACTAGATATAATGCAATGTGTTAGTGAGTAAAGAAATAGCATTCAATAATTATGACAATTATGACTATCCTACAATAGATCTCTCCTCACATGTTCACTGGGAGGCTTTAAGGTTGACAAATGGAGCATCCAACCATGATACCTACATGAACTTAATTAATAAAGGTGTGCGTGCACGTGTGTTGGGGTGACGCTGGTAAATAATGATGCTGCAACCAGATCTCTAATGTGAATATATCACACACCTCCAAAGCCAGGGCTCCTCCTGTCTGCATTTTCAGCTTTTCTTTTCACCTGTAAACCATAGTTCACTGGATAAAATGCATTATCTTAGTACAACAGAGAAACATATATTGCTGTCCGGCAGGAACCAGCTAACTCCATTTTTCCGCTTTTGCATATTTTGTCCATAATTCAGTGCTATTGAACAACCTTTACGTCTGTGTGTTGGTAAAAAAAAAATTTGAACCAATGAAAAGTATTGAAAAGCGCTTCTGACAAAACCAGCTAACTCCATTGGATCCTCAAACTTTCTGCTAAACCAACCAACTCTACCAAAGGGGGGTGGAGTTAGCTGGTTTAGCTGACTCCAGGCTCCACCCCCTTTTGACCTCCAACCTCATTGTGAGCTTGGAGGTCCATTCAGCTGTTCTTATCAATGATGAACAAAACCTCCTAACTCCACTTTTTTTTCTCCCCCATTTCCTGAAGAATTTACATTTTGGTTTCTCCCAGACAGCAGAGATATATAGTGTTAAATTATGACTAGCCAACATATACATAGGCGGCGGCCTACAATAGATTCCCTCTTCAGCCATCTACTGGGATGCATTAAGGTTGACAAATGAAGCATCCAACCATACACAAACAATGATTAATTAATAAGGTGGTTTGTGGAAGGGGGGGTTCAATGACAGTATTGTGTTCAAGGGCTGTGAATAATGATGCTGCTAACAGGTCTCTAAAGTAGATATATCAAACACCTCCAATGATGTATGCAACTCTGGTCCCCACCCCACGATGCATCTACTGATAAGGGCTCTCCAGCGTTCCCTTTCTCTAACAAGCAACCCCACCCCCACCAGTGTTCTTGCAGCATGATCATAAGAATTGAATGAGAAGCGATGGGAGTGGTTACTGGGTAGCGAGCATTACAACCAAGGAAATGGTTAATCGCTGTCATTGCTTCCCTCCTGAATACATCACTTCAATCAAGCCAGTCAGAAACATTAAACCAATTACTCTAATGAACTGATCCTGTGCCCACCCTCTAGAGTTTGGCGCTCGTGCTGAAAGAAAGGCTTTTATCCTTTCGCTGTGTGAGGGCCATAATATTGTGATTTATTCCAGGGACGCTGGAAGCATCAGCAGCAGAATGTATTAGTCTGAGAGCATTCTGACGTATACACAAAGTAGATTTTATTAATGAACCGCTCTACCAGCCTTCATTTCCTGTTCCGCACCCACTATCGGGTCTACAATCATTGATAAAGATTGTTGGGTCTATTATGCCTACTCTGTGCTGCTTGTAAGCAGCAAGGGAGGCGGCACTAAATACGCATGCACAAAGTGATTTTGCAGAAGGGAAATGGTCTTGTAAGACAAAAAAAATTATAACCTATGACGAATTACCGATTGGTTCCCCTGCCTAACAGAAGCATACTGGGAGCATCAACGGTTCCAAACAAACATTGGTCACCCCCCAAAACATGCCTGGGGCATGAAATGGAGCACATGAGTGGAGCACATGAATGGAGCACATGAGTGTGTGTGGTGGGTGACTTTGCATTCATGTTGAATAAAGCACATCCTGTTCACCGTGTTCAGTCCCATGGGGCAGAGTGCAGCGAGGTTACACCGAAAACCTATCAAGGCTCATTTTGCCAGACAATTGATATCCTGATTATGCACAACTCAGGAAGGCATTGCGGTCAGTGTTTCTATGGAGTTGCTTTTGAGGACCCACCCACCAAAAAAAGAGAAAGACAGCTGCGCGGTAAACCTAATTATCAGGGAAGGTATTAAGAGGGTATAGTGAAATCCTCTGCCAGGCATATTCCCAGGGTGACTAGCAATTATTTTTCTACTTTATTTGAGAATCATAATCGCCATGCAGCAACTGATTCGCACAATATGTTTAAATTATGTGTGGCCAATATCCCAGTGCTAAATTGCATCTGTGCCTCTCCCAGGAGGGGGCCAAACAAGCTGGTTGGCCTTTCTAGAAAACAGAAGTTACAGTGGGGCCTGAAATCCCCTGCATGACGGCACTGTAATTTCATTTATCACGCCTCAACACACACTAAATCATACATGATTGCTCCTATTCGACTGCCTGTGTGGCTTTCAGTAGGGAGAGGGGAGCGAGTCTAAGAAGCAGCGAAGAAGTGCCACAGAATAAGATCCGATTTCCTCTGATGTAGCACGTCTTCAAGTGGAACAAATACAGCACACACGAACAGGTAAGAGTAAATGGATACACAACAGGGGATTCGGGGGGAGAAAAGAGGGAATGACAGGTGCAAGTGCCCTAACACATCCTCAGTGGAGGAGCAGGGAGCTAGACGGGTTAAACGGAAGAACCAGGTGAGGACAAGCTTGGGTATTGTTAAAAGTGTACGTGCTGTATGGCTACACCACACAATTACTTGAAAATCCTTAAGGACATTTCAGATTTCCGAAGAGCAATACATCTTGAGAGACTGAATAAAGGAAAGGGAACAGAGGATATTGAGACCCATTTTCAGTGTTTAAATGTGACATGAACATTTCTTGTGAACACAACCTAACACCCATAGTGTGTGAACCTCAGTCTGCCATGTTGGTTCATTGTGAGGTCCAGACGGTCAGCGAGATGTTCTTCCAGAGACAGACACGGCAGACCAGATGGCTCTAACAAAGACCCAAAACACATAATAGTGACATCATCTGGTCTACTGCACAGCAGTTTAAACCCATCCATGTAATAAAGTTGAGATTTCTCAGTTAAAGTTCCCATTCTGCACCCTTCTAAGAACTTTCAGGTCACCAGTGATGAGATTGTGGCAGAGAAGGGACATTGTTGGTTGAGTTACATAATCAGGGGTACAGACACATTTGTGCCAGGAGAAGCACTGAGCCAGTGTCAACAAGCCAAGTAGCTGACGGGAACACTGTTCCTCTGAGCTCCTGTCAGAACGATCCATTTAACCCAAAGGCACAAGAGACAGAGGATGAGGAAAGCACTTAAGGATGGCATTAGATCGCTGTTCCTGTGACTAAACCTTCATCCGTTTGTCTGATAAAGAGCTAATACTTTAAATGTCTCGTGGGGAAATCTAATTGCTATAGGAGCGTTTTCTAGAGTGTGGGCTACACTTTCTTTGGTCCATCACCTACGAATTAATCATTTTGATGTGCAATTGTTAACCTTACACCAAACCAAAGATCCAAACATGAAGGTCAGGTGTTGACATGGGGGATTGTGACTGATCCAGTGCTGGGTAAACCTTAAGACCTCAAATTCAGGTGACTGAAGGCTGATAAAAAAAACTTTGTAGCCATGATCAGTGAGTCAATTCAATCAGCACAAACTAGAAATTTACAAGTGTGGATACACACCATTTGATAATTAGTAGATTTTTAGTTTAGATGGAGGGTGAATTACACTGCACATAATGGTTATGGACAATGTTAAAAGAGACAATGGACTCAATTTTATGCATTTATTCATGTAGTTATTCCACTCTGATTCAAAGGCTCAAGGCTGGGTCAGCGATTTAATAGCCAAAAATACTCTAGAATTTATGGTTAATTTCTTTATCTCCTTCAGTTCTCTTCATTTTTGTACCATCCTTCCTTAAAAATGCCACAAAACTTTGAAAAGTGCATTTTCGCGAATATCTCCAAAACTTCTCAAGTTGTTCTTTAACCCCCATAAAAATGTTCCCCATTTTCAAGGCTTATGAGGTCACAAATTTGCAACAAGAAACAGCCAACATTTTTTCCCCAAAGGTTTTATAACCATCCTGTTCACACACACACAACCTTCTCCTTTTTCTTTTTTACACAGCCAGAGAAGAACAAAAAAGATTAAACATAATAAACTCCCAAACCTTTTGTACAGAGAAATCAAACTAAATGGAGAAAATGTCTCTTATATTAGTCCATGTTTTTAATCCTCTGAATCCGCTCTCGCGTTTTGCCATTAAACTGGGAAGGGAGACACAACTGTGTCAACATGAGGCTCTGTGTGTAGTAGGCAATGTCAATCAGTCCCATTTTGCTTGCTGGTTTATCTGTTTCATTATATGGATTTCAAAACCAGTAAGTCTAGGCCATTCAACAAGTTATCCAGTAATGTTTATGATAGTGGACAGTATGTGTGCACGTGTGGTGCGTGTTTGTGTACATGTGCGTTTATGGGTTGTTGGTATGAATATGTCAAGAGTAGGCGAGTCTAATTCAGGTGATCTGAATGTATGTCTGTGTGTTAAGAGTCTCAGTGTTTAAGCCAGTCCGAATCCCTCTGAGCATTCCTGAATGGCCATCAGCAGCATATGTCTCAGCTTTTCATAGCTCTCATAGGCTGGGAGATCCAGCTGGTTAAAGCTAAGGGGAGACAGAAAGACAGAACAAACTTGTATTATACATTTACATTATGAGGCTCTATTCATGAAAAAGTTTAAACTCTAGCAAAATAAACTGTTGTACAGCATGTCTATATATTGGTTAAATAAGTGTAAAAGCTTCAAACTGTACCAGGTATGAGCAGACGGCAGGCGGTCAGTGGAGCGGTCATCACGGTGGATCTGAAACTTCTGGATGCCATTCATGCCCTCAAGAGCAGCAAAACCCTGCAGGGGCACCTTGGACGTTCCTGTAACAAACTGTAGGAACTTGGCCCGGTCTGCCTGGTCGAAGGAACGTAGGGCCCTCCAGAACCACTGGATCTTTAAAAACATAAATACATTTTATCATAATATTTTGTATCTTTTTTGGGGGGTATGTGGGGTCAGCAAACATGGAGTTATACTATTGCTAACTGGGATAAACAGATGGCCTTTTCAAAGTGACATTAAAGCGCCCCCTTCTGGCAAAAGGCAATAACAGTATTAAAGTCAATAAGAGAATTATAAACCATTAGAGCCCTCGACCTAATTGAGTTTGCACCCTTACTAATACAAATACAATGGTTAAATGATATATTTTCTTAGCCCCATATGTATCCTGATGTGTTAATTGATCCGTACCTGAATGGAGCTGGACTGGTATTTGTGGTACTCCGTGTTGGCTTTGAGGTCGTCGATGTCGATGTTGGGCAGGCCAGAAATCAGCAGCTCCAGCTCCTGCTCAGTGAAGATGGAGATCAGCCTCTTTGGAATGATCTCATAGAAGCCCTCTAGGTAGGCGCCCAGCTGCTTACGGATGGCACCTAAGTAGCGGAACACAGCAAGTATGAAGCCAAAACCACATAAAAGCACTTTCTTCTGTGGATTGATCCCATTCAAGAGGAGAGACAGATTTAGTTTGGTCGAGTCAACCGCCTATTCTGACCTGTCATCTTCATCTGGCAGACGAGGTGTACATATTCTTTCTTGTTATCCTCTGTGACCACGATGTTGGCTCCATTGGGCTTGAGGTCCCTCACTTCACACACCCCAAACTCCTGGACCTACACACGCACAGAAAGAGGATTTTCAGCACTGCTTCTCTTCAACTGTTAAAGTCCAATCTCAGATGGTCACAGTTGGCATCCATTAACAGTAATTTAGGTCCAGCTGACTTAAATTACACTTTTGAGGCACTTAGCGGTGTAATTAGCACTTAGCTTCCCATGATGAAAGGAAAAGAGCATGAGCATGCTGGACTCAAATTCTTCCTGCCACATATCAATTTTAACAGTTTTAGGAAACGTTGCAGCATGAGAAATCAATTTTCTACTTGAAGCTAAATGGTGAGATGAGTGAAGCCTTACTTCAGTGCTGAATGTCAGCTCATAACCCAGTGTGGACACATCATTTTCCAGCAGGTATACCAGGCCCTGGAAGAACGGGTAGTCCTCGCTCTCCATGTCTGTGTACCTGTGGAAAACACATAAACATAAATTAAAACACAAATTGCACATTTGCAAGAATTCCTTCATCCTTTTACTGGCTTTCACATTCAAAAGGTTTTTTTTCCTGTGGCTCCACTACCTGACACTCTTGCCCAGGATGTGCTTGTAGAAGCTGCGTGTGAAGTAGCACTCGAGCAGCCGGTTGTCGTAGACTGCCTTGGCCACCACACGGCCCACAAACTTGAAGTAGCTGAGATGGTTGGGGTTGCAATGGGAGGAGGGGTTGATGGTGTAGGTGACGCGGTCACCCGGCGAGGTGCGGAACAGGGCGTACATGGGGTTGAACATCTCCCTGGAGATGATCATGTACCATTCCCTGAGCAGGCCACCGGCATCCTGGCCCTCTTCTCCTTCAAACACAATGTACCTGTAGCAGGAGCACAGAGGGAAAACCAGTAAGGGTTCTGGAAGGGAGGCAATGGGAGGGGGACCAGACAGACAATGAGTACACTTGGATCCTTACAGCCGGTTCTTCATGTCCTCTGGGCTCTTGCGATGCAGCTCCCTGTAGGAGTCCTCAAACACGTGGTCTCTCCTGACATGTACAGCCATGTCTTCCTTCCTCAGGCCCTCATCCAGACGCTCAAGCTCCTGGCGGAAATACCTGCAAGAGAGGAGAGCAGAGAGGGTAGTATCATATCAAACAATTTATGAGATGAAACAAACCTGAGCCAACAACAATTTGCCCATACTTCCTCTTGACATCGAAGTCAAGGATGCGGATGTAGTCCACCAGCACTGCAAAAGGCCCGTCAGCCAGGTGAGTGGTGGATTGGCGCAGGATCTGGTTAAGCACTGTGCGGTGAGTTTCTAAATGATTAAGAGCGGAGAAGGAAACACGTTTAAGGCACATCACTACTTTTCATCCATTCGTAGGGTTTGCCCTAAAACAACAACCCATGTTCCTTTTACGATTATCAGATAATGTTGGGTCTGGTACTCACCGGCAAAGCGAAGGAACTTCTGGGTGTCGGGGGGCAGATTGGAGGAGATGTGCATGGAGGAAGGCTCCCTGGAAAAGAAGGGGTCAAGAGAGGAGGGTGTGGCAGGGGTGAGGGGTGCTGGGGACAGCGGCGGAGCATCGTCCTTGATGTGTGACAACTGACTCTCCCGGGTGTCCCTCACTGGGGGTTTGCTCTCCCGTTCCGTGGCGTGAACCAAGAAGAAGGCCTCCACTGCTGGCTGGAGAACTGGAGAGAACAGGAAGAAGAGATGAGATGATGAAATGCGTCATAGCTGGATCAGTATTTAAAAAGAAGCACAGGTTCTATTTCAGTTCCAGAGTACATAAGAAGAAGACCTTTAACCCATTAAGACCGGGAAAGCCTATACGTTGTTATACCTTTAAAACTGGGAAAGCATCTGTGTCATTTTAAATGTTGCCATGTTTAGAGCAACAGGAATGTTTAACATTTTTTGAATAAAAAATAGTATTTTCTGAAAACTTGGGTTAGGATTTAGAAGGCGTTTTTAAAATCTAGTCTAAATGGGTTAAAAACACCAACCACCACCAAGTGTGGCTGCTACTTACCCAGCACGGCATGCTGGTCATGGGACTCTTCCAGCTCTTTTAGGCACTCCCCGAGCATGTCCCACAGCTCGTCTAAAAGCAGCTGCTCACTCAGCAGAGGGAGGTCTGGAAGCCTCTCCTCACTCTCAGACTGACCACTGCCTTCTTCATCTGAACATGGGGGAAATTGAAATGCAATATATTGTAATACATAGTCAAATTAATCCTAATTAACTATTCTGGGGAGAACAGCTGGAGAAGATAGCAGATCTACAAGTTCACAATGCATCGCAAAACCACACGTTGTGAGCTTGAAGATCGGCTATTTTCAGCTAAGAGATCAGATCTGGTGTAGAGGGAAATATAAGCAGATCTAGTATAGAGTCCTGGGGGATTCCTGACAACAAATAAAATGTAGACAAAGTGGTAACTGAGGATAAAACATTTATTAAAACGAACTGAAGCCAACTGATATGTGCCAGGAAAACAATGTATAGATACGTTTTGCTAGAGCTGTGTCTATAGGTGGTCGTACCCAAAGGTGCAGCATCCTGCTCCAGAGGGGATGGCTGGTCCACGTCCATGGGAGACTCATCTCTCTGGGCTGCCTGGCTCTGAGACACAGACTGTACCTCCGACTAATGGGATGGGCGCACATAGAAAACAACCACCGGGGGGAGCAGACAAAAGAGGAGTGAAAGAAACAAAGATTAATATAACGCAAACTTATTCTTAGTAACTGTCAAGTCTTAAAACTGCCATGCATTACAATGACATTTCCATGAACCTGTGAGAGAGGAGAGGAGCTGGGACAAGGACTGGAGAAGGCCAAAAGCAAGAAGCCATGTCAGCCAGCTTCAGCCAGCTAACTGATCATATCATACAATCTGGAGCAGGCAGCACATTCACACTGCAAACCAGTTTAACGGTATTTAACGGTATTTAACATGTCAATGCAGACCAAACCATTACTCTATAGAATGCAGTGGGACCACTGGTGCATCGGCCTTTCTTGCAGGGCTGCCAGCTCTCATTACATCAGCAGTGTGTACACTCACAGATCTATGACACTGCAGGCTGCAAGAAAACTGCAGTCTGAATTGTATCGTCTGCGGTAGTGGCAACGTACAGTAATATCAATAATTTAGGGTAAGATTTATTGCATTTTCCCCCCAGTATTACAAGTTGCAGGGATAGCTTAATAATGTTCCAAGGTGCACAGGCAGTACACACCAGTAGCCAATAGCTTGTGAACAAAACTGAATTTGACAGGATTCTTTCTGTAGTTAGTCATACTGTGTAACATTCATTTTACTAGTCTGTTAATGTTAATGACATCCCTTGTAGCTCTTTTGTCATTACAGCATTTGATGGTATAGAACTACCGCTGAACAAGGAATACAGCAGGGTCTTTGCGCTGGAGGCTATCTCCTAATGCAATACCACATCGCCAGAAACTATTTGTGAACTGTAAAATACATATACATTTCATGTGTCATTTTACCGCGTGTGTCGGGGACAGACACTCCCACTGTTTAAAAATGTTTCGAGAAGTTGTCAAATACATTATGTGGAATGGTTATTGTGAGAAATATACCAGTGAAAGATTATATAAGAAATAACATTTGTTTAATTTAAAAGTTACACAGTATGCCTTTACGTTTATCACAAGTAGGTAATATTGTAGCGGTCTAGTATGGATGTGTAACACAAGGGAAATGTTATGGTATTGGAAGCTGTACCTATATTTTAACCACATGGATTGTAATGTCATGACTGTCTGTGTCTCGGATTAACTACCCTGTGAGTAAGGTTACACGTCTATTTTTGTTTCAGTACACAAGGTGTGCGTGTGTGAGTAGCAGTCTGCCTGCTGTCAGTGCAGCCCATGCTAACCGTGGCAGCAGCGCCGGCAGGGGGGGCAGCGCCAGCAGGGGGGGCATGGGGAGCCGCCACGGAAGATCCTGCAGCGGCGGCAACAGCGACGGCGGCAGAGGCAGAGGAGGCGGTGGGTGGTGGGGCCTGCTGGAGCCGGCGTGCCCGCTGACCCTCTCTCACCATCTGGATGATGGCGTCAGCCTCGGCCTCTAGCTGACGCACCGCGGCCTGGATGCTGCTGGCGGAGCCTAGGCTGGTGGAGCCTGGCCATGCAGGGAGCGACGGGGGAAAGGGACAAATGTCAACATAAATAATTGGGGTATTAGCTTCAATTGGGAGAAATGTATGCTTATTGATGTTTTAAAACAAAAGTCTGGCCAGATGGCCACGGTACTGTGGGTGTATGTGGTTCTCCTACCTAACCGTCCTGTCTGCTTGGCCTTCTTGTTGGCACGGCGTGTGTCCTCGCGGAGCTGGATGATGACCTGTAGTACGCGGAGGAAGAACTTCTGCGTGGATGTCTTGGAGGTCAGGGAGCTCATGCAGGGCAGCTGCAACTCACGCCCGCCCAGGGTGCGCTTCTGAGCAGCCACGATCACTACGCTTTCTGACCCATCGAACCTGCGCCCCCGCCAACACACGAGCAACAAGACAAATGCAGTCATTATAAAGAAATGAATGAGCGGGCAAAAACAGGCACGCACACAGAATGCCACCAGATTTATCTGAATCCCAGTAGCTGGCCCATAATGAATTCAGATATAAACAAAACTGATTAACATCCATTACTTAGACATTTTAATCTTTGTAGGGTCAATTGTCTGCATGAGCTAAATGTCAGCCTACTTACAAAGCTGAACCCGTTTACTGTTCTACATCGAAAGAGAACATCGAAATGTCTAGGGATGTGTGCATTATTGTCCAAAATCCTTTCCGAATAGTCTTCTGTCTCTAAGGATGAATAATCTAATTTTCGACAAGACAATGGTTGGATAAACCATTACATTTTATCATCTAGCTATCGGGTAACCCTGAGCCTCTTTTTATTCAAGTCTGGTGTCAATGTAATGCAACCTCCTCCCACAGCTGCTCTCGGCTCACCTGCTGCTCATCTTGCCCTTGAGCCTTGCGGAAAGGGATGAGTCGTCTGGAGGGGCATCGGGGGACTGGGCATCCGCTCGCGCCCTTCTCTGCTGCTCCAAGTTGTATTCTCTAAGCTCTGCCAATAATGTGCCTGGGGAAGGAGGGAGAAGGGTTTAAGATATGTATGGAAGGACAGAGTTATGTTGGTAGAAAATATACAGTATGCATATTCAGCTAGGGATACAGGATTGTTGCCTGTAAAAAAAATGGACGTAGCAACCATAATGTCACCCAGTGTTTTGGGCGACATATGGAAGTATACAGGAGATGCCCTACTGGGCGGGGCTTCTTTCGCTCTACATTAGAAGAGTTGGGAACGGTGGGCGTTGTCACATTCTAATACAGCCCGAATACCCCATTTCAGCACCTGCTTGCCTTGTTAATCACTAGACACTCAACCCACACCTTGCAGGATAGAGACACCGTTTTTCCAACAACCGCAGACTACTTTTATGCGCCAATAAAATATAGTATTGTACCGTAACGGAGGGGCGCAGTCGCAACGTTCGGCACGGCAACTCGTGCGCTTGGTGGTGCCTCTCGTAGCTCAAGTCTGCTTGAACCTCCCCAGAGTTATGTACCGATAGGCAAAGAATCGTAAATCATATTGTGGGGAGAGCGTTTGCCCCAACTGCCGCTCAAAGTGACTACTGGCCACACAGCGCGTCTTTGCTGGGACTTTCCCAACTCCAGGAGTCCTGTTTTGAAGCCTTAAGTTCTGCATTTTGACCGTCGCATCATGGACTTTTGAAGACAGAAGTTACCATAATTGGACCAAGAGGATGGAGCTTAGTATAGGCATTGTAACACCTCTCTCCTGATCACAATGCATCCACACAATATAGCTTACCCTGCTTTTTTCCTTTAAGTTTTTCCTGCCAATTTAGTTATGCCAATATCCTCCATGTGTATAGTACCTGTCACTGGTAACCCCAAATGTTTGGTCTTGGACAACCACAATCATGTGTCCTCAACACACATCGTTGTTTTTTTTAATAATGTAATGTATATTCTCAATGCTGTAAATGTAACATTCTATGAATGATTGGTCAGTGCTATACTGACCAATCTGTTTGCAGAGAGTGTATCCGAGATGTCTGGCTCCACTGAGCAGCAGTCTGAGCACTGTGTCTCTAGTCGCTCCATCTCCTCTGGACAGCTGGAGCAGGATGTTGGCGGCGTCTTCCAGACCCTCCTCTGAACACGAGTGAGACGTTAACACCTGGTTAAAAGAAGAGCAGATGGTCATCAGGATGCTAGGATTAGGGTTAGTATTTTGCACTTAAGAGTTGATATGCTAATGATCACAGATCAAGAGGTTTGTAAGATTAGGGAACACATTTTTTTGTTACATTAATTCCTATGAGTGGCAATTTGGCGTTGTGCCTGTATGAAAAATATACCCAAATGAAATTTCGCCCCTACCTCCACAGAGAGTTGTAGTTGTTTCTCAGTGAGTCCAGTGGAGGCCATCTTGGCATCACTCTCAATACTGCTACTAACAGTCCTCTGCTTCCCTGTTCACACAACAAAAACATAGTGCATCATTCTTTTGATCCAAATTTTGCAACGACCTCATGAACAGAGACTTTTTCCTTGGCCTGCTAGAACGGTATGACAGTGTATATACCTGTGGAGCTGACTCCAGTGGATGTGGGTATAGATACTGATGTAGAAGAGGAGGTCTGGGAGGCTGCTAGAACAGGCCCCGAGGATGAGCCCTGGGCTCCAACTCCCACCGAGACGCTTACTGCGGCTGCCTGGACAGAGCCAGCTGATGCCAAAGCCTGGGTGGCAGCCATGGCTGTGGCCGCGGCGGCGGCAGAGCTCACAGTTGTGCTGGGGTTGGCAGCCTGAGGGGTAGGGTGGCCGGCGGGCACCTCGGTGGCCTTGTTGTCGGGCAGGGCAATAGAGATGAGAGAGAGCAGCCTTAACAGCTTCTCTGTAAGCAGGGAGCTGCGCCGGATGACAGGGTGGGACAGCATATTCATCAACTGGCCCAGCGGAGAGGACTCCAAGCTGAACTGGGCTCCCTCCGCCTCAGAATTGCCCCCCAATGGCACTGTCTTCATGGAGGCTTTGCCCTTGCGGCTGACATTCATGTTGTCCAGCTTGACCAGCAAGTCCCAAAAGTCGGTGGAGATGCCCAGGGACTGGGGCGAGAGAGTGAAGGAACCCAGAGAGTTCTGGGTGGTGTTGGAGGGGTTGGAGCTAGGGTTGTTCTGGGATCCTGACCGTGAACCCCCACCTCCCCCTCCTCCACCAGACGACCCCGAGAGTAGGCGAGGGTCCAAGTCAGTGGAGGACAATGACAGATCCTTACAGCGCTGCTGGGTGAAGTGGCTGGGAAACACCTGCAGGGAGGAAGACACACGAATAGTTCATTGTCCAAGTTAACGAGCAAACTCCTACAATAGTTAAAGCAATGAAATACATTTTGTAGATCAAATTCCATGTATTATTTCATATTCAGAAATCCACTTTGCCTCCAAACAAGATCTATTACCTTATAGCTAGGGCTGGGTAATTAACCACTAATGTATCGAAATCTAGAACCTCTAACAGACTTAATCTTGCACGTTAATGGATTAATAGTTTTTTCAACTATCATTGTATTTGCATTGCTATTATCTGTTTACAACGCCACTACGACATCATAAACAAGAACAATATCCGAAGCTTGAAAAAAAGTTTTTCGGTACAGCCCTAGAATGTCCAGTGACTCACCTTGGCCAGTTGGATGAGTGTGTCCAGTACATGTCGACAGACCACTGGAGCAGCCTGAGGGTGAATGTGCACAGTGGAACCCGCAGCACACGTGACACCTGCCGATGCCCCAGACATTCCTCCTCCTCCTCCTAATGACCCTGGTCCCGTTGAGCCTCCTGTGGAGTGGCGGTCAGCGTGCTTCCTACTAGACGCTCGCTGGATCTGGAAAATGTTCGTGCGACAGCCCAAAGCCGCGTCCATGGAAACCGAGAGCCAGGAGAGCTGGCTGGAGCTGCGAGACTCCACCCTGTTCAGCAGTTCCAAGGAGGAGGAGGACGATGAGGAAGAGGAAGAAGACGAGGACGAGGAGGAGGAGAGGGAAGAGGCGGTGGTGGCCGAGCCTTTCGGTCCGCACCCCCCCTGGGCGCTCCTCTTGCCCCGTGTCCCGTCTTCAAGGCGCGTCGTCTCCACGCAGACCTCGCTCTCACTGCTGCGCTGCAGAATGGAAAGCAGGCTGCGGATCACCCAGCCACGCGTCTGCGAGTGGTAGCACAGGTTCCTGAGCACGCGGTGCAGGCGGCTGGTGTTTAGCTTGGGCTCATCCACAAACAGCAGCACCAGCAGACAGGACAGGGCCTCGTGGTCCAGCAATAGCCGGCCTCGCAGACGGAGCAACGAGTCTACACTGGAACTGGACGGTCTGTGGACAAGACAAATCCATCGTTTTTGATATGAATAATCCTAAAGCAAAATCCATCAACAAATAATTACTGTGTAGTGTGTACATTTTAACTTAAGATTGCAGTTTGTATTCTTCAACAGTATTTTGTTAATCCCATGAACCCTAACATCCCTATTCTGGGGCAAACAGTTAGCAAAAATATCACATCTACAAGCTCAGACTGCGTCGCAACACCAAGCACTGGCACAGATTTGATGTAGGAAAAAAAGTAGCGGCCCAAGTATAGAGTATAGAGCTCTAGGGGACCCCGGACGATAAAGGGTTTAAGTGGTTAACACACTGCTCTAGGTTATATTATTCTGGGCCTCTCACCTGCTGTGGTTGGTTCCTCCTCCCATCTGAAAGGTTCCTCCTCTTTGCACAGCCAGCCGGGTGTACTGGACGCCGCGGTTGCTGCCTAGCCGGCTGGTGAAGGCCGGCGAGCGTAAGATGGCTGACAGTGCCGAGGACGAGCTGTGACCAAACAGTCTCTCGTGCATCAGCTGCCTCTGGCGGGCCTCCTGTTCTCTGCGTAGCGCGGCCGCCTCAGCAGCGATGTCTGGGGGCATCACGGCCAGCACGCTGTCCTCCATGTCCTCCAGGACGCTGCGGCGGAGCTCCGAGGGCAGCGTCTGGATGAAGGTGACTGGGTCCAGGGGAGTGTCTCCCTGGGTAGGCTGCTGGGAGAGCTCCCTGCGCTGCTGCTCCGCTCGCTGCTGGGCCAACACCTGGATAGTTCAAGAACATGGCCAGAATTAGCTCAAAATAAACATACGTGGCCTGGGCCGTAGCGTGACGGTCCAGGCACCCTAGGCTGCAATGCCAGCCTGACAGCATGTCGCAGGTTCGACTCCCATTCCTGACGACCTTTGCTGCGTGTCAATCTGTTGTCCTAGAGCAACAGATTGGAATATTATGTAAGCAAGGTTCTCTCTCACCTCCTCCTGGATGGCTGGCGGTAAGGCTGCAAGGAACTCAGGGCTGACCTCCGTGACGCCTGGCCCTCCCAGGACAGGGGTGGTGGTGGAGGGCAGGGTGGCGGAAGCAGGGGGACGGGCGGGTGGCCTGATGCCCAGCTGATTCTGCAAGACTTCACGACGGATGTCCTCAGGAAGTGCTGCCAGGAAGGATGGGTCCACACCCTCAGGCAGACTAATGCCTGCGGTTGACAAAGACAACATAGTGATGCCTGCGGTTGACAAAGACAACATAGTGAAAACGCAAAGACGAAAATACACACATTACAAGATTAAAATAATCTTGTGTCCAGGACAAACCATGGTAGTGACATTCATTTTACCTGCCAGTGGGTCTTCCTCGTCGTTGCTGGTGGATGGGAGGGGCTCCTCCTGGATGGCCTGGGATTGGCTGTCGGCACTGTCGCTCCTGGGCATCGTTTCCCCGGGTGACGAGATGGAGGTGGAGCTACGACAGGAAAGAGGCATCATTCTTCTGTCAGCCAGAATTCATAACAAATGTGAAAAATCCTGTCCTCATTTTGTACATCTAAACAGTGCAAGTAATCAGTGTTTATTTTATTCAACTCCGCCAGTGTTTAACACCGCGAGTTGTACATACACTGAGTTAAATCAATGCACAGGCAGTATTCTACATGATGCCTCTTCAAGCCACTGACCCCGTCTCTGCATCTGTCTGCCGGTCCGTCAACCCACTCTCCCCACTGCCGGACAGCTCCTGGGACAACTGGGCGGTCTGGGCAGGATTAGATGGGGTTTCTTCTTGTGTGGCAGAAGCAGGGCTGCTGGTATCCATGGGCGACCCCTCTAACTGTGATACGCCGACTGCTGCAGGCTCTGAGGTCTCCACGATGTCTGGACTTAGGGAGGCTGAGTTAAGGGAGGGAAACAACAAGACACGTTTCTACATATTTGAAATGATCTTGACAGTAAAAAAATACACATGATATGGTTTATAAGGCACATTGTTCCAAAAAGCGGATGACAGATCTTTGGCTACCAGCTTGGTCAATATCACTGCCAGTACAAGATGTGTGCCCTTTACTGCTGGCCAGTGAGTATAAAGAGAGTTTTCAAAGTTAGTCTACCTTCCCTGCCTCCATCCAATGCTCCTCCACCTCTCTCACCGATTGTGGGCGCCGGAGACATTTCCATCTGGGACGCCTCTGCTTCACTGCTGGGCCTATCAGCCGCCGACAGGGGCGGAAGGTCCGCCCCGCCCAGAACGGCCAGAGAGTTGACATGCGACTCAGCCAGCAGTTCGGCACGCGACTCAGCCAGCGACTCGGCCAGCAACATGTCAGCGATTGGCTGGTGGACCTGCTGGCTGATGGCTGTCTCCAGTGAGACCAGGGCCTGTTCATGGGGAGCAGGGGTGGTGGGAGTGACTTCTCCTGATGGGGGAGCAGTGAGGAAGCCCTCAGAGACCCTGGGTGGGTCCAGACACGACACGGTACCACCCTGAGCCTGTTCGCCTTCTGGAACAACCAGACAAGAGAAAAGTCACGCTAGTGAAGGAAAATTGTTTCAGAAATATTTTAGTTTGTCCACCATCAGTGACTGTCCACATTCATAAAAAGCAGAAACCATGGAACACAGATCGAGTATTATTTTATTGTCACTGAAACAAACTGTTGTACATGAGTTGCCATTAATCTGAACCTCTAGTCTGTTCAAAAAGCTCAAGGCTACTGATCAATATAGCCAGGAATCCAGGGAGTCATGGTCCTACACTGAGGAAGGCAGTAAGTTGTATAGTTATCTCCTTAACGGGGTGCACAATCCTTATCCCCAACAACAACACAACTTACTACCTCACCACAGCATAGACAGACAAATACGATGTAAATATCTACCACTGGAAAGTTACAAAGCACAGGGTTGAAAGCTACAATACTGCTATATTGTTTAAGCCTGTGTGCAGTGTAGCCATTTTGAAATCAACACAGGAGTTCTCCAATGTAGCTGTAGGTTGAAGAGTTGGTTTGGCGTTGCTGTAAGAAAGACAGTAGACTGTATAGTTATCTCCCAGATCTGGTGTGATCCTAAAACTATACAAACTACTACCTCAACCCACAGCACGCACTGTCTCTAGCTGACCATCACATCCTCTTCATCTGCTGTCTTGTCCTCTCCTCAAGGACAAGATGGCTATGGCACTTTAACCAAATGAGCATAGGTGTAATAACAGTTTTATGGTGACTGTACCTGCAGTGCTCTCTGTGCCATTAACTGTCCCCAGTCCAGAACCCTGTCAACAGACCAAAAAAAGTTGACAGGCATTAAAAGCCAAATAACTGACTGAAATCCTAATACTGAAATGAGCTACAGATACACAGTCTGCAACCATGTCTCTTTGTCTCCTAACCTGCAGGCTTTGTTCCCTAACCTCCTCTGCTCCAGATGCCCTCCTCTCATTCTGCTTGGTCTCCTCCTCCTCCGCCAGCTGCCTCCTCCTCTTCTCCCGACGCTCTTCCAACTCCTCATCACGCAGACTCTCTAGGTGCTGCAGGATGGGCACCTTCACCACTGAAAGTGTTGCACAAAGGTCAGTAACCCGTACTAAGTTTGTGGAGCATGCAAATCATGATTTGTCTTTAAGTCCTAAAATCAGCCAACCTGCAACGCAGTCGTGCATACTCTCAGCATCCAACACTTTACACTCGTCTGTCCATCTCGTTAAGGCAGTGGGTATACTAGAGAGGGTGCCTAGAAGGATGAGAAGTCAGCAGTGTTAAGAATTCACCAAGACACGCAAATAGTGTCGTTCATCCCATGTATATCAATGTGTACAGTGGTTTTCACCTGCTTGTCCACCTGTGCTGCTCTGCTCATGGAAGAAGTCATCTAGCAGCTCATCGTCAGAGCGGGCGATTATGTGCACGTCCTCGTTGCCCACCAGAAGGCGGGCTCGGCCACGGGACTGCAGGGGCAGAGAGCTGGACAGCTGCAGAATGTCCGCTGCAGCGCTGGGACCCAGTAGTCTAAGCAGAGAAGGATGACAATAATAAGCATTCAAGACCAACGCAGGCCAAGTTTTCAATAGAAATGGACAGAGACCATTCTTTTTGTGTTTCAACAGCGTTATCAGACAAGGAAATGCTTGCTGTTGTCACACCATTACATTCTTTGACAAGCTTAAGTGAAACATCTCAAGACTGCAGTCGATAAAAAATAAAGGCTTTAAACTTCCTGCCTGGAGATCTCAGACAGGTAAACTCAGTGTCCTCTTTTAAATCTCTTCTTAAAACTACATTTTATAGTAGAGATCATCATCTTTATTTTATATTTGGGGTTTTATTCACTTTTATGTTTTTATTGTTAAACGTATGTAAAAAATTTTAACTAGTTTTTAATAGGTGCTATATACTGTAAATAAAGTTATTAATAAACAGACTATCTCTTCTAAAGGAAACCAAGATGATCCACCATCAACCAATACAATCACATCAGTGTTTTCACCTCTGTAGGATGAGCGGGGGGTTGGGCTGCCGGTTGCCGGGGTAGTGGACATGGATAGTGTGACCGGTGTTGGCGGTGAGCTGGCGCAGCGTGCGCTGGCTGCGGCCCATGCCCTGCGCCAGCCGGCTGCTAGTGCTCGCCGAACCCAGGGTGAGGGAGCCATGGTCGGCATGCCGCACCATCAGCGGGTGAGAACTGGGGATGTTGCCTGGGGAGGGAGGGATGTCAGCTGATGGAAGAACACAATAGAGAAGAGGACGCAGACATTAAAGGACTGCTCACTCGCAACCCCCAAGTCAATCACATCAAAGTGTGTCAAGTGAAGCTACCGCAATTAAAAATTATTCCTGCCATGTTGTATTACTTGAGTGCGATCATACTGTACATATGAAATATTATTTATAAAGCATGTACATAGAACATGCTTTACATAGAACTGAACCAAATAAAAATAAAGAAATATTGCAGAATAAAAGCATGACAATATCAGGCATGCAAACTGGGTGTGAAAAAGGTGAATTGGGGGAGCCCCAAAAACTTTTTGGGGGTGGGAACACCACACTTAGGCCATACACTGCCATTACTCTTCAGATTTGAACACTTTTATGTGTTCTGTTCAACACTTTCATACTGCTATGCAGCACAAATGTTTTGCGAAGCTCCACCAATCCGTGAAGCCGACGGTTTACGTTGGCTAATCAGGGAAGCAGACACATACAATCTCCCGAACACAGTTTGTCAGCCTCTCAGACCTGCAGGCCGAAGGATATAGACAATTGTGATTTTTCAGTTCTTGGAAACCCCGTTGGTCAGTCCAAATTGCCATTTGGCTCTGCATACCTCTGGGTTATGAGACATACACAGCAAGTTTGAGACCAAACGGTCGGATGCTGACGAGTTATGCCAGGGACACATTTTGTGTGACACAGATATTCAATGCGTTATAGTTATATGTTGTCTAAGCTGTAGGTTTTTTTTTGGGGCTTTTTTCTGCCTTTATTTATTGTGGAACGTAGAGATTGACAGGGAACAGGGAGAGAGAGATGCGGAGAGACTTGTAGCATAGAGCGGGATTCGACCCCGCCCCGGACCTCTACGCCAGCGGTACGGGCCGAATTGTGCATTTTTTTAATGTTTTGTTCTGCATTCAAAAATGCCAATAAAAAGTCACACACCTGCAATGTGTATAAAATAACGAGTACAGGGAGGAGTAAAGTTAAGGGAATCATAAAGTACAGTGATTTTAATTGAAAGTTTTACAAAGCGATTCTAAAAGAAGACTGATTAATACACAGGTTAAAACTCTAAAATGTATTGTAATTAAAGGCCAGCCCACAAAGTGCCTTCAAAGTTATCAGTAAAGTCTTCATACTTCAATCCTAAAACAGACGCAAATAAATAAAAGCATGCGTGATTATTTCAGTGTTTGTAAAACTGAACATACCTAAATTGATCTTATCCTGTTCAAAAATGTACCTGGCTATCGTGCCTCTTAACATGTTCAGAGATACATGACAGAGTGATGAGGTATATGTGATATATAATCAGACAATTCAATACAGTGCTGCCTACTTACCAGTGGTGGAGAACATGCTGTCAAACTCTATGATGAGGTCATCGTCCCTATCGAACCTCTCAAATCGGATGTGGGGTGCGGCGTTGATGTCAGGAAAGTCTTCATCTAGCTCCATTTCTGAACCTTCATCATCATCATCCTCATCTCCTTCTTCATCATCCTTGGGGGGGGAATGAAGCAGTGAGCATTAAAGACAAATCCACACCCGGAGTTTCCCAGAAAAAATGCATTTTTCTGCATACCTGATCCTCCTCCTCTTCCTCTTCTTCTTCCTCTTCCTCATCCTGGCTGTCCTCATCGTCGTTGCTCCCGCTAGAATCTTCCTCCTGCGTGTGCTCCTCATCCTCTGGCTCCAGGATGTTCATGGAGTCTGAGGAAGGAGAGAGAGTGTAGTGGTCATAAACACAAAAATAAACAAAAGATGAACAAATAAAGTTTTCTTGTGACTGTGAGGTCATAATTGCAGTATGACCACACAAGTCGCTGTTACCGCCTCACCTTCACGGTTGGCCTGAAGAGTGGAGGCCTGGCTAATATTGGAAGGGGCCTCATCCATCAACACATCCTCCTGCGATTCATCCTCACCGCTCCGTCCCACTGGTTGATAGAGGAAACAAATCAGACAAGCCCTAGGCTTCCCCCAAGACCAAAGCATGGGCTCCACCAAGTGGGAGCTGTACGCTTACCTATAATGGCACTGTTAACAGTGCCTCCATCTCTCTCCAACAATTCATCAATCAGATCCACCAACTCGTTCTCCACCTGTACGTATGTATGAAACAGGGCACACAAACGCAATGCAAGACACTGTTATTTCAGTGTTAGGTAATGGGCGGTGTTACCTTTTGAGCAATGCCTTACAGGTATTCTTTGAGCTACTCACCTGCATGTCCTGTGTGCTGAGCACCTCCGGCTGGCCAGCGATGACCACCGTGTCGCCTTCTGCTTCTCCGTCCATCAGATCACTGTCTGTACCCTGCACTCTGTGGCTGCCCTCCACCGGCTCTGCCTCGCAAGACTCACCTGGAAAAAAACACCACACATCAGCAAGGGGGATGTATTTGGAATCAGTCACCATTAGGGTCCTTACACACTGGGAGCATTAATGTCATGCAATTAATTCACTTTTAAACTGCCATTTGTGTCATGAGTACATCTACACAGAACAGAACAAGTGGCAATAAACGTAATTTATTTTCAAAAAAAGGTTGAGCATTTTTCCTTGAAAATTAAAGCATCAATCTGTATGAATGAGGCTTCACCAAATTAATAGTTTCATGTGAATATTTGCGCCACAATTTTGGATGGTTTATTTGTCACGCACCCATGCGTTTGTGTAATTTGGACTGGTTGATTAATTGAATACTTTATTAGCAGGTTTGTTAACAGTACACATAGTACAGTCAAAGGTTGTGCTAAAATAACGCAAAAATCCCTGGAGGCCTTGTTTCCATTGTGGTCCAGTGTACTCAATTCATTATAATGCATATAATACATATTGGTAGAAATTTCTGTTTCTGTATCAACAGGTATATTTACCTTGGTCCTGTGTGTTGCTGTTACTGTCCCTGGCAGTGCCCACTTCGGTCTTGTTCTTGCTGGAAGCTCCCTTGCCACCAAACAGACTGCTAGGCTGATTTACGATGCGAGACAGAGTCTCCAGAGGCTTCAGGGCTGCATTAACTGTATTGGCCATGTTGGGACTGAAGCATGCACACACACCCACATATGAGAAAGAATGAATGTGAAGCCAGTTCAGACAGTAAAATAAAAACAGTCTGTACAAGGAAAAGCCTCAATATTCATTTATATACTTGTACATTTTGACACTCAGGAGCACAGCAGAATTTATTGAACTGAGGTAAATCACAGCAGAATGTATTGAACTGAGGTAAATCACATAAAGTAGAGGGAGCTCAGACTAAATATGTACCATTCAATTTAGCTGAAACACTATACAAATACTGTGAATGTTCTCAAACCCCTTATATTAACATGCCTGAAGATTACAATGACTTGTGAGCAGTACTATAAATTTAATTGTGGTGTAGTTTGTGTACCTGGACAGATCCAGGCTGTGAGGTACGCGGGCCAGATCATTGACCAGGCCCTTCTTGAGGAAGAGGCGAATGATATTATTCATGCCATTGTGCTGCGTCTTGGCCGCCGCTGTGCTGTAGAAGCTAGACGTAGAAGGACACGACTCCATGATGGTACTGATGATGCACATCACTGCCTGCAGCCTGAGAGGTGGAGATAAGGAGTCAGGAATGAGTTTTCCCCCCCACACGGCTGTGTCATGGTGGTGGGTCGACCAGACAGGTAGCACTAACACAATGTTAATCCGTCCCTTTAGACCTGAGGCCTATTCTAAAAACGCCTTCTAATTCCTTACCCAAGTTTTCTGAAAAACTTAAAATTCGTATAAGAAAAAAGGCGAAACAAATTATGTTGCATATATATACATACATACATGCATACACACACACAGCTACTGTGACACAGAGGTGTTCCTGTCTTGAAAGGCATAACAACGTATAGGTACAGGTCTAAATGGGTTAATTAATTGTATATGGGAGGGAAAATAATTCAGCAACACTTATGGTATTGTAGAAAAACAACTTTGTTTTGAAAACTGATGCTTTTCAGCCTGACATCATGTAGGCAGAAATGTGGGTTCAAACTTAACACATGGGGTGCCAAAACCGTATATATACGGTTTTGCAAAAGGTGCAAAAAGTGACGCGGAGTGCCAAAACCGTATTTAAACGGTTTTGGTGTCTTTTTTGTTTTTTTCCACACGGGAGGGGCTAGAGCAGCTCTGGGAGTACCCATTGTGATCCTGAGAAGGATAGGCCAGATGGATCACGAAAAAAAAAACATGGCTCCCCATCCGCTTCCTGTCTATTTCCTTCTTTGAAACGTCTATCTCCGAATCTGTTTCCGGTGGGGAAAACCGGTCATGCGCGATGCGCGATCCCTCCCCGTTGTAACTCGCGAGTGAAATGTTATTGTTCCAGGATGTAGCCAGGGTCATCGCGCTATATGAATGCATGCTTTTTTTTTAGGTGGATTTGCTCGTCGTGGAGTCTAGAGCTTTAAACAGCAAAGCGCAGTCAATGGGGAGAATGCTGGCACCCACGGTAAGTTGTTATTAAAAAATTCAGGCACCCAATGTGTTAAGTTGTTTTTGTATGGCAAGTGTTACCGAAATAGTTTTTCTACAGTTTTCCCGACTTCTTTTACCTGGCATGTTTCTCTGTGCCTTCCGTCATAGCCAGTGCCCGACTGAGTGCAGCCTTCACCTCATTAACCAAAGCCACCTGAGCATCAGTGCCTGTGCCAGCAGCAGCCAGGCTGGCCAGGAAGAGGCGGGCCAGGGCTGGGGTGTCCTTGTCCTCAGAGTTCTGGGTGTGGGGCAGCAGGTGGTCCAGCACGAAGGCTAGAACACTACAGTCCTATGGGGTGAAAACAGTGTAGTCAACAAACAGACGGAGGATGTCAACTAGGGCTGATCTCAGAAATTACATTTGAATGTCGGTCTTGAAATATACTAATATTAGAAATGAGACACGATTTGATTATATTCTATGTAGAAAATGTACATATTAATGCATGCAATGACTGGTCAGTACCATTATATCAACAAGAGGATGCTTATCAATAGCAAGCTTACCAAGGGTGACATTAACTAATATTTAATAGACAAAAACAAAGAAGCATTAACTGATGGAGTCAATTTGCGATGTGTGTGCAGGCTCGTTGAACAAGCAATCGTTGACCTACTAATGTTATGTTGCATCGAAGCAATAAGCAACCCTTTACATCATGGATTTATTTTCTGCTGCTGTATTGGAAGTAACTACACTTTTGGTTGGTCAATTCACAACTTACAAGGTTTAGTTGTCCACCTGTCCGAAGTCAGTTAAACTCAATAGTTTGTCCACCCAAATCCCTCATGCCGTTTTGTTTGTCTGACGTTGAGTCTTTTTAAGGTGTATCCACACCGGACAGATACAAAAATAAGTATGTTTCTTGAATCAAGGGGAACGTGTAGCTTTGGCTGGTTAACAATACATGGACGAGAGGCTAGTGTGTCCGCACGCTCTGAATGTACATTATACAGTGACGTATCAAAGACCTTCATATTCAAGGTTCAATTACCGTATTTATTTCCCAGCCTTAATGTCAACATGTTTCCACTCTTTTTTTAAAGAAGAAAATTGGATAATTTGAAAAGTAAAGTGAAGATGCACTTCGAAGAGTACACACATGACAATAAAGTAGGTATAACTGTTGAATCATCTACCTCCTTGATGAGCTCAGATTGTCCAGCGGTGTAGCAGTAGGAGGCTATGAGTGTGGCGATGCCCACATAGGAGCGCACAAGCTCAGCCAGCAGTCTAAGGATGGTGGAGGTGGGCATCAAAGGCTTGCTGGCCTTAGCTTTAGCTGCTTTAGCCTCCTCTGAGCTGACACCTTTGTCACCTTCCTGCTCTTTCTTTTCTTCCCGCATCTCCTCTGGTGTGGAGGCTGAGGGAGATGGGATGAAAAATTTAGGACCAAACTCAAAAGGGTGAAATGGACCTTTTCCTCTAATAATAGATGTTGAATAGATTAATAAATGTAACAGATTTCCATCTCACCTTCTCCTTGTGGTGTGCCAGACTGAGAAGACTCAGCTACACCCCCATCAGCAGCAAACACCTGGGCCTGATGAAGAAAAGATGGACTTCTGTTATTAACTGAAGACAAAAGTCACTTATGTGATAATAAAATACTGATATACATTTATTTTGTATCAATAGCTATTCAATGTAACAGCGTTCTGTAAAAACTTCTGTATGCTAGTTTCCACTGGTGGTAGCAGGGTTTTCCATTCCTGGCAAATATGCACATTTTATGCACATATACAATACCTTGCACAGGAAATGACTCGTGCATGTACAGGAAATGTATGTCAATTGTGGAAGACAAGACGCGGCGGGTAACTTATTTTAATCTTGGGTAAAATCAATTATCATTCTAAATAACAACTCAGAGCGAGTTGTGGGTGCGACGCTTGTGGGCTACACGGACGCAAATGATGCAAAGATCACTGCCCATTGGCATAGGGCGGCGCAGGGCAATCATAAAGGAGTAACACTTCAAAATGAGATTCGCACTAATTAGTATCACACATGATTAGTCAAGGCAGGTTTCGTCTACTTGCGAGTCCACAACATCCTTCAGTTCTTGTGAATGACAAGCGATCGACTGGCACAGCCTTTATAATTGACACCCCCCGCCCCCCCCCCAAAACCCTTTCTCCTCCGATCTACGTCAACCACAGAAATGTCCCATTTTGGATGCAAAACGCAGATTTGCTGAAAAGCGACATGCTTGCATGCCTGAAAACTACCGCTACAGACTCATTAGCTAGTGTACAACCAGAATGGAACACTGGGATTTGTATTATTAAAATGCAATTGATGTGACCAGCAGCCACCACATGATGTCGCCAAACCACCAAATAGTCCATCTTGTGACTAACATCATTCCACACAGTACCCATCCATTTGGCACTGCAGGTCAGGTAGACTCACGTTGATGTGGAAGGCAGACTGGGAGTCATAGTCGCTGCCCTGCCTAGTGAGTCTGTACTGCTGGTAGACGTCATCCCCAACATCCTGCAGGATCTGGCACAAGTCCTGGCCACCAGGCACTGTCACGGCTCGCTCCTCTGGACGTTCAGCTGCAACACACAATGCCGTATGATATAAAATAGGGCTGGACAATGAACAAGTTCTGACAAATTGTGTATTGACACATTGAAAATGTTGATAGGAAACAATATGGAGGTGTCGAACATCCATGTTAAGTCCAAAAACATCTCACTGTAAAGCAGCAACCCATAACCTTTTTTGATGGATAAAATGTTATTTTAACCATCTGTATGGCATAGTATGTTACCCAAGTACTAATCTCTCAAGAACAGATTCTGCTCTCCGCTTGAATCTGTCGGGGGGGTTCGTCATATCGCGTACGCACTGGCCTACAAGTGGGTGTGCATTCAGATCAGGAAGTAGGCCGCGCTTTACCCAATCAAATGTAGTGGGCGGGATTTACGTGTACGCCGATCCTTCCCCACTAGAAACAAACCGAAACTCATTTAACAATAGCGTCCTCGGAGCAGACAAAACCACGGAAAGATATTCACATTTTAACTTGCTCTTTCATCATAGAAACAAGTGGGCTTATAACCAAAACGATCCATGTTCTCTGGGAGAAGTGGTGTTAGTGTTCCGTGTAGAAATATTGTTAGTGGGAATGAAAACAGTCGCACCACCGGAAGTTAAAGGCTGAAGGCAGACCAAAACCCCGGTTTCCTTGCGTACGTGTGCTACGTCGACTTCCTCCCAGAGCCAAGTGAGATAGTAAAAAACAGCAGAGGGCGCTGTTTTTCCTTTTCATTTGGCGATGGGTTCCCAGATTGCCCAAGAACCAATCCAGGGTATGACATGAAAGTTACAGATTGCAGCTTTAAAATCAGATGTGCCGGCTCTATGTACAAAGCAAATATAAGAAACAAAACTTTTATCTCCTAGTCACACTATCTTACCCTCTTCAGGCGGGGCATGGTAGGCGGCCAGAGCATTGAGCATGTCATAGATGACCTCCTTGATGGTGTCAGGGATGGCGGGAAGGGGGGACAGTTTTAGTGGGGTGGTCTTCACCAGCTGTACAGCATTGGGCCCCTTGATCCGCAGGTTCTCAAACTCATCATCAGAGGCTGAAGGGAAAGGGGTAAATAGGACGATAGAGGATGAAAGCAGAATTCTAGTCAACACTCCTGACTTCCTAGTGTAGCTTTTATTCCCATGCCTAGTCGTAAATATTGAGAGATCCTGTTTTTGCTCTCCTCATTAAAATTTTTGCAACACTTGATCCATCATTGTGCAGTCAGAATCGTTTATTTTCAAATATTTAATAGTGTTTGCACCTATAAGGACTCTTTTAATTTGGGTGATTATGGGTTGATAGTTTGCTTCATATAATTTGGACAGGTCTTTAGTCAACCATACTCCCAAATATTTAATTGATTTTGAATTCCAGTTGCAAGGAAAACACTCCTTTGTTTCTTTTGAAGGCATGTAGTTATAGGAGAGTAATTGCGTTTTTTCCACATTGAGTTTGTAGCCTGAAAGTCGACCATACATTTCTAAAGAGCTCATTAATTTGGGGAGGCATGTGTCAGGGTTTTTTATATATATTAATAAATCATCCGCGTATAAGGCCACCTTATGCTCTGATTCCTTTATGGTTATTCCCTGTATTTGTGGGTCTTCCCTAATTGCCTGAGCTAAAGGCTCTATGAAAATCGCGAACAGTCCAGGGCTACAGTTGCAGCCCTGACGTACCCCACGTGTCAGAGCGAACTGGTTTGTTAGATGACCATTTATTTTTACTCTTGCTGTGGGTTTTGTGTATAATGTCTTGAAACATCTTATTGATTCCTCCGTAAAACCTAATCTTTTGAGTATTAGGAATAGAAAGCTCCAGGATACTGTGTCGTATGCCTTAAAGGAGTCTAGGCTTACTAAAACTGATTTTAACTTGTGTTGTTTAATGTGGTCCATGACATGTAACGACCGCCTTATATTGTCCTGGGTTTGACGACCACGGATGAAACCTGTCTGGTCATTATCTATTAAATCAGGCAGAAAAGTCTCCAAACGTCTCGCCATAATTGACGCATATATTTTATAGTCAACATTCAGAATAGATATTGGCCTATATGAGCCACAGAGTTCCTTATCTTTGCCCTCCTTGGGAAGAACTGTTATGATTGCTTCACTCCATGAAGGAGGAATAATCCCCTCCTTTAGAGTCGAATTGAAAGATGATAGAGTAATGGCATGATTTCTTTTCGAAAAGTCTTAAACCATTCTCCCGGAAGGCCGTCACTGCCAGGTGATTTATTTGCTTTGAGATTAGATATTGTCTTATCTATCTCCTCTATTGTTATTTTCGCAGTCATGATCTTATTTTGCATTTCTCCAATAGAAGGCAAATCTAAGGAATCAAGGAATGACATTGCAGCTTCATTATTAGTCTGAGGAGGTTGTGTGTAGAGATTCTTATAAAATGACTCAAAGGCTCTCTCGATATCATCCAGTTTGCTGGATACTTTTCCTGTTTGAGGGTCTTTGATTTTATGGATTGCGTTCTGGCCCTGTTGCTTGCGTAGCCGTCTGGCCAATATTTTAGTAGCCTTTGGGCCAGATTCATAATATGTTTGTCTTATGAATCTATATTTTTTCTCAAGGTCATTTTTATAAACATCATCAATTTCCTTCCTTACATCTGTTGTAGTAATTGTTTATCTAGCGTGTCTTTATGCTGTTGTTCCAACTGTTTTAATTTCGTGGTTAAATTTTTATATTTTAATTCCTTTGCCTTCTTAAAAGTTGATGTGATAGCAATCATTTTCCCTCTAAGTACACATTTTGCTGCGTCCAATAATATTGCTGGATTCACTTCACCATTATCTTGTATATATGTTTTAATTTCGGATCTGATGCTGTCAGTGAATAGTTTGTTATTTAACATGCCTGTATTAAGTCTCCATAGTGTATTTCTTGGTCTACTGTCTAGGTGTAGGGTCAGATAAACAGCAGCATGGTCCGATACGTCAGTAGTGCCCAATGTGCAATCTCTTATTCTATGTCTGTCACCCTTAAACATGAATATATAGTCAATTCTTCTATGTACAGAATGAGGAGCTAAAAAATGTGTATAGTCTCTCTCAGACGGATGAAATTCTCGCCATACATCAAACATTTCTGCCTCCCTCAGTAGGGTATTTATAATTTTAGTTTGTGTAGATTTATCTATCTTGCTATTTGTTGTATCCAATTTGCTAAGATTATTATTTGTATCTGAAGCACAAATCAATATTCCAACCTATAAGGACTCTTAAAACACAGCAGCAACAAAGTATTATAAGGGTTGTATAAGTTATCTGAATGTATATAAAAGGTTAAAAATGAAAATTATTTAACTTATATCCCGTTTACAGAAGGGCTTTACATGATGCACTTGTTGCATCAAACAGCAATCAGAAACTTTAAGAAATTACCGACTTTCAACCCATCTTCATATAATTGGTCCTCAACTAATAGCTCATAAGATGGTACCATTTCTGTATACTCACTCTGTATCTCAGAGGAGGGCTGTGGGCAGTTCAGAAACCTGCCTACCAGTGACGTCGGTAAGCAGGTTGTCATTTCCAACAAGATTTCAAACTTTATTTTTTTATGAATGCAAGAATAGCTTCCATTTCAGCATGCTAGCTTTCAAGGAAGAGAAACGCTGTAGTTTCTATTCGCTTGGAATGCCCATCAATGATGTCACTAGTAGGCAGGTTTCCAAAATGTCAATAGCCCACCAATAACACACAGAGAAAGTGTGCCATCTTATAATGAGCATCATGTGAAAATAAGGTTGAAGATGGGTGAAGTGGTCCCTTAAGACAAGAAAAGCTAGCAAACTCACCTGTTCCAGCTCCGCGGGGTGCAGGCAGAGCGATACGGACACAGTTGTTGGCTGTGTCAGCAAAGCAATCGGGGTTGCGGCAGGCGGCTGGGCCCAGGACACGCAGGATGTAGTTGATCTCTCTGGAACCCAGACTACCTGACACCACACCTGATGTGGTGCTGCCTGCTCCACTGGTTACTGCTGACCTCACCACCTAACAAAACACAGCAGACAGTCACTTAGTGAGGGATGGTTTTTATGATATGGTATAGAGGCCTACTATACTCAAGATATCATGGCCTGTTCCTCAAATGTATCTAACCTTCTCCATGGTGTGCCTAAGTGTGGCTGGATCCTCTATGATGTGTCTGAACAGCAGGGTCACCAGTGGGGTGAAACCATTGAAACCCGAACCTTGCGTCAGCCCTAGGATCATTCGTGTGCTCTTCAGCTCAGCAAACATCATGGCGTATTTGTGGGTACGTGTCAGGCGCAGGCAGAGACGCAAGGTGGCATGGAGGGTGTCCGGGTCCACAGGCACGCTGATCATACTGACACAGGCTCTGATGAGGACGGTGGTCATGTCCTCTGTCAAGCCTTGGACCACAATATCACCCTGGGCCTGGTCTAGTTCCAGGGTGACAACAGGTGTGGAGGAAGCCGGTGGAGCAGATGAAGTCTCCTTCAGCTGGCTTGAATCATCTTTTGGAGCTGCCATTTCCACTGCCACGGAGGCTGAATCTAGAAGGAGAATACAGATATTCGATTCAACAATTAAACGTACTGTGCCTACTTCAAGTTTACTAAGTGTGTGTGTATACTATTAAAATATGTATGTATTTTTTTAATTGAGACATCTACGTATCGTTTTACAAATTTCAATTTTGCACCCAAATTACTGTCATGGCTTAATACCTAATTGACACGTCTTTTTACTTTACTTTAAAGCAGCATTTTATTAACACCTGGATCGCGTTTTATTAAGCTCGAACCCAATTACAGCCCGGCAGCTTTCTTAACAGCGTTTTGGCCGCCGTGATCCACAGTAGCCAAATCGAATGATAATCGATTGGTACAGTAGGTAGAGGCAGGCTACAATGCGATGATCTGCTGCGTACCCCAGTAAAGCTCAATAACTGTGGTGAAGCTACAACGGGTGACACATCGAAAATAGTCGATCTACAAGCTCACAACAAGTCATGTCCTCGACACTTGTGAGCTTGTAGATTTTCAATTTTTGGTGTGCAACCCTATCGTACAACGAAGTAGCCTATACATTTGCCGAATGAAGTGAATGACTGTCGAATGACCTAAACAGGGATTACCCCTTAAATTAACATCTGAATCCAGTTTCATAGTACAATCCCATATGGAAGACAAGAAAATGTTGGTGAGTTTCTATGGAAGTCCATGATATAAATACAAAATACAATTAAATAAATAAATGCATTTATTTAATTGTGGTATTTATTATTACATTTCTGTCAGCTGTCATTTCTACAGCGTAACATTTGTTTACATGTTTGGTGACTAAGTGCAATATGAACACAAACCTCACCGAATGAAAAATGCAACAATGTTGCAACTTCACCCCCAAATCGCACAGAGTCTACCGCACTATATAAGTGTGAAGCTGCCCTTCAACAAAAAGGCTTTGATCTGAAACCGTTGTTGATACAGAGACATCTATCAACATGTTTTAACATTAGATGATCATGATTGATTTTGTTGGTGGGAGCAGGGGGAGATTTAACGTAGGCTACGTTTTTGTCTCTTGCACTTACTCACTGCGTGCTCTCCTGTTGGAGATGGACATGTCTGCGGCCAATTTGAGGCATGAAAGCATAATTGATTTGACCTACTTACACCACATTTCAAATAAGATTCTGTAACTTGAATATGAATTGTAAATGGATTTTATATACTAAACATTTTTTGGGATGAGATGTGGCCTTATAGATCGAACTCTGCTCGGTTTTGGCTATTTTCGCTGCACACATCCCTAATACAGATGCATTTCAATGTACAGAGAAGTGCTCACAGTAAACAAATATATACATCATTTGAACATTACCTGCGTCAGGCTGGGTGTCCTCTGCTTTGCTCCTCTCTCCCTCGTCTCTCTCAGACTCTGTGGTGCTGCCCGTCTTGGCAGGCTTGGGCACACGAGGTACTCTCTGGACAGTGAGCATTACTGGCCTCCTGTTACCAGTCTCCTCATTCACCTGCCACACAGAAACAGAGGAGCCCAGCAACCATCACTTGCATGTACTGGAGTCATACACTCACACATGATGCTATGAATATCCAAACACTGGTGCTAAAAAAATGCTTTGTATTCAAGAGGAGGACCATGTCCACAGTCTTTACCTGCACCATAGTGTTGAATTGCACGGTATATCTCCTGCGTCCGGCTGTGAAGCGGACACTGCTCTCCCCGGCCCTCCAGGCCGAGTCGATCGTACTATTGTTGGAAGCACTGTAGCTGCACCAGCGGCCAGAGCGGTCATCGAACCACCGCCAGTTGTTACCATTAGGCTGCAAGTACTGGCAGAACAGACAGACACAATAGTAAACAGATGAATGATTTCCTGAAAAAGTGGGGATAATTATTAATTAATAACTATCATACTTCATAACCCTGGTTTTGTTTGGGGCACAAATTCAAAGGCTACCTTGTTCATTTGTGCTCGGCGCTTTGAGGAGACGGCCATCTTCTCGTAGAAGTCGATGATCAACAGCACTGGGGTGATCCATCTATACAGAAGACAGTTTAAAAAGTTAAGCGATGTTATATTGTTTTCTGTAATGTTGAGGTGCACAAGCCTAAATACAAAGAATGCCATGAGTCACAGTGTGTTGGCATTTAGAGCATTGGCAAAGGTTATCCAGAGCTATTTTTAATCCGTCTGCTCTGTAGATGGCGAGTGGTGAGTTGTAGACCACTCACTTGGGTGTCTGTATGTCCTTCTGTTCTTTGGCAGCCTGCAGACAGGGCTGCACCACCTCCAACAGCTTAATCAGCAAATTGAGAATCCCGCTGTTCTCCACCACTCTGGCACACAACAGCTTCAGCTCCTGCATGAAATTAACAGGCAGTGCCATTACCTCAAGATGTGCTTTTATTTTTATTATTAAGGCAAACAGTGATGGGTTCTGAATACTAAGGACAACTCTGCCCTATCATTGTTTTTTGAACCCTCACAATGGAATGATAGTATCAATGTAAAAATAATGGACAACGTCACCCTTAAGAAGTTCCTTACAACACTGATTTTATTCAAGCGTTTTGCGCTTTCATTTGTGTGTGATTACCTCGAAGAGCAAGGTGAGCAGCAGAATTCGAGTTGCAAGTTTGGAGGCCTGGGGCAGTGTGGCCATCTGCCTGGTCCACTCAGCTACCGTCTTTGTGTCACTGGTGGTTAGAGGCACGGCGGCCTTGATCAGCACGTCTGCCGCATTCCACACCTACACACAACCCACACACAGCATCAGGCTGACGCAAGCACAATGTTCTCCCACGCCACAACAAATACAAGTGAAATCTTATTCCAAGTCATTTACTATCTGCACTGTTACTTTCTGCACCCGAATAACCCTTTTGTAATAGTCGTCATAGAGGATTTAAGATTTACTGCCATATGAACAAAATTAGATTAGTCACAATAAGCCCCTGCTCAGAACAAGCATAGCACCCAGACATTAGCAGGGCTCGAAATTGCGACCGTTTTGGTCGCAAATGCGCCCGAGTTTTAATCTGTGCAACATGAAAATATAATTGGGAGCACCTGTGCGACTGCAAATAATTGCTGTGGTACGACCAAAACGAGCACTCCCTGCCATCCAACTGAGGTGCAATAGCTCTTGGTGCTAATCTTTAGCATGTAGTTAACTCATTGACACAACGGTGAGGGGAGTCGCTGACATTCCAGCGCTTTGTGCGATCTTACCGTGTGTACATTATTTCAAAAACGGGTCGCTTATGAACATTATTTCAAAAACGGGTCGCTTATGAACAAAGTTCACAAAGTTCCGAGCCGCGGAGCTGGTTACGGAGAGAACGCATCCATCTCGCTGTGAAAGAGAAGGAGGCGGACCTGAGTGGGTGTGTGCACGCGCGTGTAACTGTCGGAGCTAGACAGAGATCAAGTCATAGGAACACACAGCTCAGCTGGTATATTTTGGCAAATGTGTAACCGATTGACAAATGTATATAGACACAAAAGAAAACTGATCAATGTGCTCATTAGACAGTAGGCTTAGCTATACGCAATAATGTAATGACATACCATGTTATATTTACATTACAATTATTTTATAACTGTTATTCTATTATATTATCCAAATAGGCTTAGGCTATGAAGTTGAACAAAAAAAACGGATGAATATGAGATTGACCGGAATCAGTGTAGACTGTAGAGGGTCCTAATCTGGAGATGTTTGATACCTATGGATGGATGGATGGATGAGGGACAGAGAGTCAGGACACTACAATTTAAATCCTAGGCCCAGCATATTACATAAAGCCCCAATGGTGGCCTACCATGAATTTTTAAGGCTACTTTCATCATTTTATGATATTTGTAAAAAAAATATATATATATATCAATTATATATTGGTGCTCCTTACATTTTGGAGGGTGTTCCTAAATTATTTCTGGTGATCTGAAATGTTTTAATTGGTAGCACCAGTGCTGCAATGTAAAAAGGTTTGCCCTGATTAGACACTTAACTTATTTTGTTGTAGCACAAAACTAAGTAATAAAGAGCGTTGGAAAATGAGATAAAAATTATATCAGAACAAGGTAAAAAACACAACAATATACAAACAATGTATCTTCGCACTGACCTGGTCAACAACCTGGCTCAGGATCAGGTCTCGGTACTCCGGGCCACTCCTCTTGATGGCCGTCATCAGCAGATCACAGAGGCGGTAGACTGTGTCGGGAAGCTCATCCAACAGGTGGAAGCAGCCAGGGAGCATGGAGTCTGTGAAAGTATGCAGCTCTTGGGGGTCCAGGGGCTCAGCCTCCATGAAGCGCTCCAAGCAGCGTGCCTCCTCCTCCTCCGCCCGCTCCCTGGCTCGCCTGTCCTCCTCCTCACGTCGCCGGGCAGCTTCCTGAGGGAGAAAGAAGAGGCAGAAATGGAAGATGATGTCTACCCGTCATGTAATTTAGCAACAGGTGGCTCAGAGAGTGTGTGTTCCTCTGCGTTATGTGTTAAGTAAGGAGGCGCACCTCAGGGGAGTCAGAGCGCTGCTCCATGCTAACCTCTTGTCCCAGTGACATGGCGATGGCCCTCATCATCTGGTCCTCTTCAGACATGGTCAGGTCCTAGAAATACCAAGGAAGAGACTCACTGTTACCACTACGCACCGCGCATGTGCCGATGTGGTGAAGGACAAAGGGACAGTTTGTGTGCATTATACACTGTACATGCGCATATCTCTCCTTTAAATCGTTTCTAAGTAGCCTTACCCTGACAGCTCCACTGAGAAGGGGTGGAGGGTGTGTCAACAGGTACTCGGTTGCCTGCTCCATGGTGCTGGTGTTGAGCAGGGCCTCCATAGCGTGCTCCCTTGAGAAACCCATGTCCATCAGCTGGAGAACAGACAGCAGGTGGTCAGGTCACAACATTAATTAAGATAGTCGGGGGGGTGCGAAGAGAAAAGAGGGAATGATGAGGACGCAAGGGATTCTTGCAGAGAAGTCGAGGAGGGCAGTGAAAGGTCAAAGACTGTTACTGAATATTATCATTATAAAAGACCAGGGAAACATTCTTCCACACATTCCTTCTCTTCCCTTCATTTGCTTTTAATAACACTTGAGTGGCCTCAGCAACCGGTTCTCTTTAATCTCTGCATAGCATCCAATCATCATACCTTACCTTACCCAACACCACCCTCACGAACAACCTCAGATGGGTTGAATCCCATTACTCTGATTAAAATTCTTCTTCTCTCAGCGTTTCTTCTTACCAAATTAATCCTCCCTCTCCCTGTTTTTTTCCCTCTCCGCCTAATCTTTCCACCCTCCCTTTCTCTCACTCTACCTCTCCTGCCAATCTCTCCACTCCCCATCTCTTATACCAGCTGGAGTTGCTGCCAACGGACCCGTGGGTGCTTCCCTCTCCCCCGTTTCAAAATAAACGGTGGGCCCAGGGTTCAGTTCGTGCAGAATATGGAGGAAGTCTCCCTCTCCATAATCTTGCGTTGCCAGAAAGTCTGCCTTCCAATACGCCTGGTGACATCTGAATTCAACATGGTTGCTAGACAAACCTATGACTACTGCTTAATCATGTCACCGTACCAAATATGAAGGACTACCATTAGGTCTTTCCATTGGTTCTGCAAATGCAGTTCTTTTTTTTACATTTTCAATCATCAAATTCTCCACCCAGTTTTAGCAACTACATTGAATTTAGATCAGCAGACTTATCAGCAGAAAGAGATCTACTATCTAATCTTTCCTCCCTCCCTCCCACCACCTCTCCTGTCAATCTCCCTCCCTCCCCATCTCTTATACCTGATGAAGTTGTTGCTGGCGGGCATGTGGGTCACTCCCTCTCCCTCTGCCTCTTCCCTGTTTCAAAACAAACGGTGGGCCTGGGGTTCAGTTCATGCATTATATATGGGGGAGGAAGTGTGGCATAAACACAGCAGCTCTGTTCTGGTCTCAATGACATGGCCACCTAGGCATCTAATTATGTTGTTAGCCTGTGCTGTCAAAACTGCCTGCATACCACAGCAAGCAGACAACGCCACTATAACTATAGGCTGTGAGAAAGGCCTGAGCCGCAAACATTTATAATAATAAATACAAAAGGTATCTTAAAAGAAAAGATATAAATAAATAAAAAGTGAGCAATGATGCAAGAATATGATCCTGCAAGAATTGTACATTTTCAGCCAGAGGTTAAGACAACTGTGACGGAACAAAACACGGGAACAAAGCACAAGTTGCTTTGTGCAGATGGGGAAGTAATGGAAATATGAACATAAAGATGGCTCGTCTCCTTACCTGTGTGAGCTGGGCCTGATTGACCTGCGGATCTCTGCGTGGGGTGGAGTTGGTGGAGTCTTCGGTAGACCCTCCCGCTGCTCCTGGGGCCGGCACGGTCCCGGCCGGCGCTGTTCCCTCTCCAGATGGTGCAACGACACCAGGGGTGCTGCTGCTGCTGGGTGCAGTGGGCGCTGAGGGGGTCCCCTCCTCTTCTGGACGGACCGTGCCCTCCGTCTCCTTGGCCAGGCGCTCTTGGATGACAGGTTCCCCTCTCAGGATGTGGCAGAGGATAGCCAGCATGGACTCTGCCATCCGGCCTCCATAAACCTTCAGAGGTTTGCGGTTCCACAGGCTGCGGATGCAGTTGAATGCAGCCTACAGAGGGAGGATTGAGGAAGAAGAGTTATTGTTAACAAGACCATAGCCATACATGTATGGATCCCTAGATTATGTGCACACAAACAAAAAAGCTAGTAACACTACCCATAGGCACCTCACTCTTTCAAACAGACACCAACCACACAATTGTTTGCTACATACAGAGTAGGGTCTATGGATCACTTCTGACTAACTTGACCTAAAACAACTGTGAAAGATATTTTTCTGCTGGTAAGGTGAGACATACCCATTCCAAATCATTTTGTTATTAGTCACTGACCTTTTGGGTGACGATGAGGAACCGCAGGGCACTAAACTGGGGCGTGGTCGGGGTGACACCAGGCACCTTAGCTGGCAGGGAGTGTGGAGAGTCCAGCACAGTGCTGGGGTTCACCATCTTCTCCACCAGCATCAACCAGGCGTCCAGGAACTCCCCTGTGCCATCTGGCAGATCAGTGTGTTCCAGACCCTCAGACACAGGCACCTTACCACCCATGGTCAAGGCCCAGTTAAATGTCCTACAGAGAGAAGAACATAATCAACTGTTGCTGAAAACACACTTTTGAGGCCATAGTCCTTTACAAGCCAGCTGATTGTGTTCCACAATGCATTTCATCAGACTCACTCGAACAGGGCATCATGTCCTCCAGAGCAGAAGAACTTCTGCAGCATCAGATGGTAGGGGTACTTCCTCTCATCAAATAGCATTGGAGACGTGAAGCCCACAGAGCAGATGAAGAAAGTCAGCCTACAGTAGCAACAGAGAACACAACACATGACCATCTTCAGACAACATAATCCAGTACCAATGCTAACAAACAGATTAGAACAGTATCAGATTGAAAATAGATAGTCATTTAATTATTTACAAGCCAGTGACTAGGAGAATGATGACTGATTCAGGTGGGTTTGCCCATACCTAAAGCGAGGAGTTGGCGTGTAGGGTGGGGGCTGCCAACTCAGGCCCTTGGTGAGTAGCTTGGTAAGGGAGGAGGCGGTGGCGCGGGCAGCAGGGGTAGGGGCAGTGCCCGTGCTGGTGGCATGGTGAGAACGGCGCTGTCTCACTGGCGAGCCTACGCACAGCTTGACAAGTAGGCCAAAGAGCTCAGCCAGAGCCCTGCCAAGACGAGACGAGGCTAGAGGGACGGAGACATGTGTTTGTTAAGAATGTAATAATCGATTATGCAACCAGAAGTCCAGGATGTGAAAACGCACCACACAAATAAGGTGCCTTGCCTTTAGGTGTAAAAACAAAAGAGGAAAATTTAACTTCATTTGGAGACACCAACTCACCAGAGAGCAGTGGTTTAATTTGTTTAATGCGGGTGGCCATGGCTGGGGTGAGTTTGGACTTGACCTTGGGGTCAGTGGTGGTGGGCTCATCAGTCTCCATTGGGGCGAGTGTGTCGCCGTCCAACCCCATGCCTTCCAGCAAGCCCCCAGCAGATGAATCCACAGACACCGCCTCAGACTCTACTAGGGCAAGGCGGAAGAGGAGAAAGCAAGATAAATGGGAGGCATTCAATTCATCCATGAACATGACGAAACACTGTTTTTTGTTTAACAAAGTCAAATGGCTCCATTACCAGTTCTCCTGGAGCCAGAGGCTGTGGTTGCTGCAGAGCTACCAGGTGGCTTCTCTTCCTTGGGCACCAGTTTCTGCATGTCAGCCTGGCCAAACTCGCAGCCTGGAGGCAGACTGGGGGACAGATAAGCGAGGGTCATTGCTTGATAAATGACCAGGAAAAGGAGGAAGAGAAGGAGGTGTAGGAGGAGTACTGACCTGTTGGGCGTGCAGAGAGACAGCAGCACCGTGCTTTCCCACACTAGAGAACAGTAGAGCTGGCTGAGCTTGTTGAGGACACTCAGGCCAAGCTGAGACCCCCACTGGTTCACTGAGATTGCCCTGATCTCGCTCTACTCAAAAATGAAGAAAGGACACAAAATTAGCCAGCGAATCAATAATTTATAGAACAGGGATTAAAGCAACAAAAACAAAATCCTCATGGCTGGATTTTGGCCTGACAACATTTTTGTCAGGCCAAGTCCCATTTTGTGAATTGTGAAAGGGTGTGAACTAGCGATCTGTGTCATAAACAACTGTAATGAAAGTAGGTTGATGAGAAAAAAAATATTAATTGGCTATACACTTAATATTCTCTTAAGATTTGAACTCCTTGACTTGTTAATATATGATAAAATATTTTCCTGATGTTCTCTACTGTCTTCACTGTGAATAGTGTGCCAATCCATGCTTCATTTTGTACCAGGCTGACATATTGTACTGTCTGGTTGAACATTCTGTCATTTACTAAGAATTATCCCCCAATGTACAGTGACAACAGCTGCCAAATATTAGTCTACAAAACCCCACTGATATGGAAAAATCACAAGCCGTGCACTATTTCCCCTGGCAATTCAAATGCCTTAAGTGTCCCTGCAATAACCTAGGTTTCAGACAGCCAGTCCATCAGTACAAAGTCCATTTATGTAGTAAAGTACAAAACAATGATCATACCGCCTCTGATGTAAAGCCTCATCTGTACGACAGTGTTGCTTTCCAAAAGGAACAGATCTAAGCTAACGACGCGTCGCCCTGCAACGCATTGTTAGCCTGTAGATGAGTTCTTTTTAGCAAGCGACACCATCCCAAGATGCAGTATGAATTAAGCTTCACGTCTGATTATGCTTCGTTGTTTGACATCACACATAAACATCTATATACAATGAGAATTGTGCAGGGAATCCTGACATGTGTTAAGAAATTCTCACCAACCTAGACTGAAATGATATCCACCATTCACCCTGGCAGAAATGTATTGCCTTAACTACAGCAACAACACATAAAAACACAGAAAATACTCATGTTTACCTGGCCCACCCTGCAAGTATGGACAAACATGAGGATATAGGCATGCGCTGCTGTAAGTGCATGCAGCAGTGGCGTGGCACGGGCAGACAGCGTGGCGTCTGTGACATGGCCGGCAGTGGCCAGCTCTCTGAGCAGCACAGAGCCTCCAGGCACCTCAATGGGCCGGTGGAGAGGCTCCAGGGCTGTCAGGATGCTGTCCAACTGGCACAGACCCTCTTGGAGAACCTTGGGTTCATGAGACAGGGTCTGGAGCAAAGAGAGAGAAGTGTTAAGAGGGGGTTGCTTCAGTCTCAACATTGAAGAATTCAAATTGATACACAACATTGTCAACTCATGGCTCACCAGGATGGACTTGCAGACCCCGGCCACAGCCTGGCAGGCAGCAGAGGTTGGGAAGTCTATGGGGAGGTTGGGCAGACCCAAGATAGAAACCAGCGGAAGCAAGCCCTTCTGGTTAACAAACTCCTGACAGTGGTCATCTGTCGTGTTGTTGCTAAGGATGGACTCCACAAACTTCATCTGGAAAGCACATATTCCAAATCAATAGTTTAGCTTATAAACAGGTGCATGTTGCGCTTATTGTGCAGTGAAAATAATTCGAAAGACACAAAATACTAATAAAATCAAACACTCACAACATTCAGGATATAATCCATGAGGGGAATGGGTATCCGCTCCTCAGTTCCGACCACCGTGACCCTGCAACAGACATCAGAGAATCAAAAAGCCACCAAAAAAAAGACAAATTTATTAGCCATACATAAATTAAATAAACATAAATCTAGTAATAATAAAGTCTGTTGGGAGTCATCATTCTACTCTACTGTGTTTTGAACTCATCGTCATACAGTTCAATTGGCACTGACTGTCTGTTGCTCTCTGGCTCCCCCTGTTGCTGGGTGAAAGTGTGGAGAGCTTCCTCCTCCTCCTCGTCCTCACTGGACGCCTCCTCTGCAGCGTGGCTGGAGCGCACTGGGGGCGCCACCACTGTGCCATCCGCCTTCTGGATGGATGGCTTCTGGCAAATGTATTCTGGGGCTCGGCCCAGATTACAGATCTCCTCCAGTAGCTGGAAATGCACATTCATCTTTAATTACCCCACCTTACCACTCTGGAAAACTGAAATGTTTTGTTTTTTCATGGGGAAAAATAAAAATGTGCTCTGGTGTCGGACCTTGATGATGGCAGTGGTGGCGTCAGTCTTTAGAGTGGGTTGGTGCCTCATCAGCTCATCCACGGCGCTGCCCAGGTTTGATGCAGTGTCACCTGCAAATGCACGTTTAAACAAATGTCAGCTGCACATTCTACAGCACTGTAGATTTGAATAAAGCTCATGAACAAACACACGCACACAGAGTTTTAACTCACCCAACGGGTCAGAGCTGCGACGTCGTCGCATGGCCGGCAGATAGTCAGGGGACAGCAACACCTTGAAGAGGCGCTCAAAGGGCTGGCACTGAACGAAGGAGTGCAGACCTCTCGCGTTCAGACACAGGGCACTGAACACATTGGGCAGGGAGCCCAGCACCTCGCGGGTCGCAGGAACCTGCAGAGAGAGACACTGTGAGAGAGAGAATAGGCAGAAAGAGAAGAAAGAAAAAAAAAGGAAAGAGGGGAGAGAAGGCAAGGGGGAGAGAGTGGCGAGGATAGGGTTAACTGCGATGGAGGAAGAGCGGGGGAGAGCCAAAAGGCAAAGGCAGTGAGGACCGGTAAGAATGCAAGTGTCCAATAGAAACGGTGGGGAAAATGAAACGCTGTGTGTGCGATGAGGAGAAATGCAAAAGAAAAGAGAAGCGAGTGAAGCTTTTCACTGGCTGTGTTGGGGACCAGCTGAAGAAAAATGTGACATTTAAAAATGTTAAAGATTGAGGGGGGAGGGAGTGTGATGGAATAGCCGTATGGGAGGAAATGAGAGGGATACAGTGAGCTGTCCAGAGAGCGAGAGAAACGAGAGGGGGAGGTAGAAAGAAAGAAAGAAAGAAAAAGAGACCGCACACAGGAGAGGGGAGTGCTGGCAGGCAGACTCACGTCTTTGATGAGAAGGGCATGCAGCATGACATCAGTGAGACCGTTATCCTGCAGGGAGGAGAGCAGGGATGGCTCCTGGAACACAAACACCGTCACAACCTCCGTCGCTGGGAACCAGACATGAAGAGAGGGGAGGGAGGAAAACAAAAAGAAAAGGGAGAGAGACGGGCAATGTTTAATTTATACATAAATGACAACAGACAACCACAATGTTGGGGAATAAGGAAATTGGCTGAACGACTAAATTGAGGGGAAAATGGAAGAAAGAATAATTGGGGACTGGGATTGAGTGCTGTCTGTACTTTGTGATTGTGTGATATTATCTGTGTGATTGTGTGATATTATCTGTGTGATTGTGTGATATTATCTGTGTGATTGTGTGATATTATCTGTGTGATACTATCTGTTGAATCTAGTCAATTGTGATTGTGTGATATTATCTGTTGAATCTAGTCAATTGCCAAGAAGAATAAATGACTAGGGCTGTCACGATCATGAAATGTTACTGTACAAATAATTGCGATTAACGATGTAATTGTGTTTTTGGCATTGAACATTGGAATATATTAATAAAAATTACATTTCTGTTTGCCTTTTAGGCTTCAACAAAAAATGCAAAGGGCAGACATGACAAAAATGTAATTTCTTTATATATTTAACAAATAGCAGACAGACAATCTAAAAGCTCACAAACTTGTAAATCTACTATTTTCGCCTTTTTTTTTTAAATGTAAAAAAATATTGTAATTATCTAAAATAATTGCGATAAGGCCATTATGTAATTACTAGAGGTTTGGGCCGTGTCACACCACCGATTCCCTGATGTCATCAGTATATGCCCATATATGGGCAAACTGATATGCCCATTTATGGAGATCTCTGCATCTGTCTCGTCTCTTTTGTGCCGATAACGCCCATATATGGAGCTCACTACATTTGTTTGCGCTTGAAGCCATGATGACACATTGAGATTAGACAACACACTCCATATTTGGGCGTAGCTGCATTGGGAACTCCTTATATGGTTATGGCTTAGTCATGATGACATGAGCGTGACCTCAGAGGTCCCTGGCCAGCTCTCCCTTAAGACAATTTTAATATAGGATTGTGACAATACAAACTAGCAAAGATACCACTTGCTATGTTTTCCTGACCTTGGGGAAAGGAGGGGGTACTTGCTTTCTTAAACCATTGCGTTTACTCACCCAATAGGAAGAGTGAAGGACCATAATACTCTGCATTACTGATGATGTGCTTGAGTGAGGTAGGCAAGGACCCATCCATTACTTAAGAAAGAAAGTGAGAGACACACAGGTCAGCAAAGGTACACACTATGACACTCAACAAATACATTTACATAATGCAATATATTTAGCAAGATTAGCAGAGGGATCTTGCCTTAACACCACATTATTATAATGAGCGTGTATGCCAATAGCTTACTTACCATGGCGGATACCATCAGAAAAGGCAGGATCCTGGATGGCTTTCTTTAAGAAGTTTAGCATTGACTTCAACAGAGCCGCCCTCTGGGGGATACACTGTGTGCCTGTGGGGAAAGACATTGTCATAATGAGAAAATGAGCTACTGAAGAACATTTGTATGCAGGAAGCTTGGTGCTTGTGTGCGTGTACCTGTGCGAGGCGGCGTGTTGGCAGTGCTGCTCTGCACTCGGTGGTCCGTTTCTGGTTTGGTACCAGAGGATGTGGATGGGCCAGGGCTGCTCTCCATTGCAACTTCTGACACTGTAGGGACACAAGCACACAACACAAATAGACACAGGTAAGGCAATCTATGGCTCAACAGGATCTGGCACCGGCACCTGCCAACATCTCAAATCTTTGAATCCCTGTTGAGTCTCAGTGCACCCCAAGATCCTCAGGTAGGGCCCTCCTGGGTTCTAGAGTCTAGTCTTGCTACTATTGCCCCTGGACTCTGGAATAACCCGCCTCATATTTATCTAACTTGCTTAACTGTAAAGCTCTTAACAGTTTTCAAGGGTTCTATATAAATGAGAAATGTTAGCTTCCAGGGTTAGGGTTAAGGTCATTTGGCTTAACCACTTGACCCATAGCATTCCTATTCTGCGGTGAACATTTGGCGAAAATGGCTCATGATGCGTTGCAACACGACACAAATTTGTAGACTAGCTATTTTTGGCGAAGATATTTAATGTAAAGCGAAAACAGAAGGGGGCCTAGTATAGAGCCCTGGGGTGCTCTGGTCAACTAAGTATAGGGTTTAACAATGACTGACTGTCCATGTCTGTATCCATATCTTCAGACTCCACAGCCGTGCTCGGCCTCTGGATCTTTGGCTTGATGACAAAAGGGCACTCTTTCCTTGACAGGTCCACTTCATGCTGCAAACACAAAGATAGATGGAGAGAGGGGTTAGCGAGTCCAGACATTTGGCCAGGCCTATGGTGAATTTGCAGCTAGAGTGCTGCGTCAGACACTGTGAAAGAAGAGCAGAGTGCATCACCAACCTCCAGTCGGCTGATAAAGATGGTAAGGCCGGTGTGGGACTGAAAGGCAGCCATGTCCAGGTTAGTGATGAGGTCCACTACTCTCACCGCCCGCGTCACAAAGGTGATCTGATCCTGCTCGTCCCCTAGGAACTTGATCACCTACACGGAGTGGATAGGCGTTAGGCAAGGATGGTAAAGATGTGAAAGAACATGTTTGTAAATACTCAAAAGCCTATAATAGTAGTGCTGATAAATCAACACCGCTGGCAGTGATTTAAAGTTTGGACATACCTTAAGTAGGGCTTCCATCATGCCACAGGATACTAAAGCTTCTCCTCCAGCATCATAGCTGGCCAGGTGGTATAGGAAGGAGAAGAGTGCTGTTGCAAACTGGTGCGGGTAGGGTTCCATCAGGGGGTCTGGCAATAACAAGCATTATGTTCCAATGTGAATCTATATCAGTGTAAATGGAGTATTTATATGCATAGGAGAAAGTGATGCACAGAGTCTTAAGTCTAAATTAGTGCTCACCAATCATGGCTTGTATACAGTTGCGCACCAACACAGGCAGGAAGCCGTGATAGGAAGCAGTGCCAGTGCAGTCAATAATGTTGGATAGCTTTGGTGTCCTTTCCAGATGGACGATGGAAGTTAAAGTGCGCAAAGATGCTGCCTTTATATCCTAAAGGGGGAAAATAGCAGCCATTCGTGGGATTTTTTAATAAAAAATATTACAATTCACATGATTAATCAAACAACTGGTGAAAACAACCTTGGCTGCACATAGACATAGGATACCGAGTATAATTTCATACACAACTACTGTCCAGCTTCTTACCACAAGCTGTTTGTCTGTTATCTGCAGCACATCCACCAGTTCCTCTATTAAGCCATTGTATAGAATACTGTTGGCCGACTCCTGGAGTGCATTCGAATACACTGGAAAAGAGTGACAGAATAATGTCAGCAGTGAGCACTCACTGGAAGTAAATTATGTATATACTGTATAATAAACTGTTTGTATAGTAATAAAAAGGGACAAATATGTCCCTAAGGGATGGTACTGGTGCACACTACTCACCCAGTATAGAGATGGCATGCAGTCGGGCCTGCACGGCCTGCAACCTCTTCTTGTGATTTGAGAAGCCGTGGGCCAGGCGGATGTGTGTGAACAGCAGGGTCTGCTTGTCTTTAGGGATGTTGTACATCACCGTCAACGACTCCATGATCTCAGAGGGACTCTCAGAAATCTGGGAGACATGGAGCAGGGATAAAAATAGCAGGGGCGTGAGCAGACAATGTAAACGGGGTCATTATACACAATACTTGCTGATAAACACCACAATTCAATATCTGGCTTTACCTTGTCAAGCTGTTCGATGTGAATATAGTGTAGTGTATTACTACTGGTCTGCTGTAGAAAGAGGAGAGCGCAAATGATTGCCATATTAGTAAACTGACAATGCAAAATTAACAATAAAGACCTTCACACTGCTATTCTGTACAATGTTAGAATACATTACCTTTCTCTCTACTTTGACTTCAGGACCCGGTTCCGCATAGAACTCAAAGTGCAATGTGGTGGCACTGGGGGGATACTTCTGTTCGCATGTCAAGGGGTGGCAGCACAAGAGGAATAGATTGATGAATAGTGCACCATTAGTCTTATTTGAAAGCCATAATGACAAAAGTAATAATTCCACAAAGGCCAAGCATTTTGTCTTGTCCAAATGAGTTATTGAGTGTTAACTTTGACAAACACTTACAGTCATAGACAGGTCCCTGCAGCACTCTGCTAGACCGAAGCCATTCTCTTTTCCACCCCAACTCTGCAGGAGAGAACAAAGACACTCAGAATCCACTCAATTCTTGAAAAAGGGACAACTGTCATTATGGCAATGGGAAACATTATGGTATTCTTCAGTTCAGACCTCTGCCAAGTGCTGCAGGCGGGCCAGTAGGGGGGTCCTCTTGTCAGAACCCAGTCTGGTGATGTAGTTGGAGCGTTTACTGAACACATAGAGCAGGTTCAGCACAGACAGGACCACCTGCATGTCACATGACGCTAGCAAGGTGGTTAAGTGCTGTGAAGAGAGGAAAGAAGAGAAAGAGACGGAGAGAAAATGGCAAACAAATGCTTAATAAAAACATAACAGGATTGAGTTTGTTGACTCTACTTCTAGTCTGACAGGTACATGATCCAGAGGGGAACAGGAGAGTGGTACATGATACAGAAGAGAGCAAGGAGACGCAAGTGGAATTTATGCTTTGGGGGAAAAGACGTGTTGCGCAAAACGTGTTGCGCAACATACTTGCCAACAATTATGTATTTCAACCTACCTCTATGGAACTGTAGAGGTGCCTGGAGAAGCTGTACTCGATGAGCAGTGCTGTGAAGTTGAGCACAGCCAGCAGCAGGGCTTTGAGTTGCCCATTGTCTGGCCGGTCACACACCAGCAACCAGGACATGTTCTCTACAGTCTGGCCAGCGTCGCACAGAATGCCATCGAAGCGGTCTAGTAGGTCCACCCAGTGGTACAGCTCACACTGATGAGGACACAAGAACCTTTAAAAACTAAGCCAGCTAAGGATGGTAACTCCTAGTCAAACCTTTCACTTGGGTTCATCTCCAAGAATACAGAGGTGCTGCACGTTTGGATACATTTTTGGGATGGGTGATAATAAGCCCCGGCACAGACTATGACTCTACATGAATAGGCACCCCTCCCCCTTGCATCTCTGTTGTGGCTTACCTTGCCAATATTCCAGGTCTTGATGTGCTGCAGTTCAAGCAGCAGTTGTTCATCATTGCATGCCTTAAGCTTCTCTATAAGTGTCCTGCAGTCAGCAGGCTGCACAGCACAGATTATGACAATGTTAGGGACAGACAGGAAAAATACAATGACCATAATAATAAGTGACTGAGCCAACATTATGTACTCACAGCTTCTGTGGGGGTTTTCTTTAATTTGCTTCTGTCGACTTTCATTGTTGCTACTTTTTATTTGTTGCTTCTGTCAAGAAATTGCATATGTCATTCAACTGTACCAAATATAGTGGTGATTATCAATTTACACAGTGGTACAAAAGTAACATCAAGGAAATGCAAATATGAGAACATTTTATGACGTGAATAACTACTATTTACTTACAACTTTTAATGTGACTTACAGTAAGTAATTTGGCAATTCCCACTGAACAGCATGTTCCATTCACGTTACCTGCAGACACATTTTTATTAATTAAGCTGGTTTAAGGTAAAAAGCTACTTAAATTTGCAGAAACCAAAACGTCAGATTGTACAAATATGCAAGGAAATCAGTCAACTATTAAAGATATATTAAAATCATGGTCAGTCAAATGAACATGACATTAGCATCAGAATAAACAATGCAATAAACAATGCAACAGCAAAAAAAAATTGGTATATTCTAGAAATAGAAAAGAATATTGATCCAGTTTTTGGTACAAGGCGGTCAACGAATTGACCAGACTTCAGTCATCCTCTGGAAAAACAATTTGGGTTGGGAAAATTAGTGCTACTAGTCAGCAAACGGAGACCCACTAAAATTGGCTAGCAGGTAATGCTAACATTTACCTTAGCTAGCAAGCGAGGCGAATTAGTAGCTAGCAAGCAACTACGACACAAAGTTACTGTAATTAATGTGTTTGACGCCCAACTCGGTGAATTGAAACCTTTTACATGTTCAAGAAATTGCACTCATGTTGACCCACGAAACAAACGTCGAGCTAATTGACGCGAGTGGTTGGCCGTCAGTGACTTGACACTGACAGGTTAAAGTTATATAGCTGGCTAACTTTAGCCCTTTCGCTAGCAACACACACACACACACACACAAACGTTACCTGACATTAGGCAGTAATAATCGAAGCTCACTCCGCCTGCCAGGCAGCCACAAGATTAAACAATCGAACACCACGGTGGTTAGATCAGCAATATGTCTCAGTCATACGGCCACACACGGCAAAAGCCCTCACAACGAACAGAGCCTTCCGATCGATAGCTGGAGGGAGCTGGTCTGGTCTGTAGGAACTACCATTCCAGTGGCAAACAGCTACTTCAAAGCAACAAAATAAAATCCAGGCGGAAGAAAAAACTTGTGATAGCCAGCTAACATCACCACAACAAGTGATACAAAACATATGCACCGGGCTCAAATCCCAGAGGTTTAGCAAGCAACAGACTTAAAAACTGCCATACTGAGGACTTCCAGACCGCCACTAGTTTTGACTCGCTGTCCCGTGAACACTGACTGGACTAGTTTAGCTCGCGGCTGCAGCAGCACAGGCCCAGTGTTGCCAGATTTTGCGAGAGAAATAAGCAACCAGGTATATGAAAACAAGCCCAAAAGAAGCAGGCCACAGGAACACTTAAACCATCAGCTATTTAAGCTCACAAGGCGCCGCATTGTGAGCTTATAGATCTGCTATTTTCAAATAAATATCTTGAAAAATAATGTTTTACAGACATTTTAAATACAAAAATGGAGGTCCCTGGCACAAAACATTTTCAGATATGTGGCCAAGTTAAGTAGGCTACATGAAATTATTTTGACAACCACTGGTTTAAACAACACTTAGGAAAAGCCCCAAAAACCGCAACCACCATTCACCAATAATTACAAGCAACTTTACAGAAAAACAAGCCCAAAGTCGCTTATAATAAGCAGACCTGGCAACACTGCACAGGCCGCATCATCGATGCTAACGTAGCTATACTTCGTCACACGAGCGCGTCTTGAGAAAAACGAATGACGCAATTTTCAAATGAAAAAAAGTGTCGACGACAATTTTTTTCCGTTGAAAATGCGTCATTTTTGTCGAGACACCGCTTGTGCGGTGTAGTATAAAAACGAAGCATCCAGAAGCCCGCACTGTCCTGTCCACCCCTGCATCACCACCACCACTCACAAGCCAAGCGGGCATACTGTGCACACAGCCCGGGCCGGCATAGCTCACGACAATAGGTTTCTGATTGTGGATCAAAACCACTTGCATTCATGTTATTTTTGGCAAAAGTTTATAATAATTCTTACCCCGGCCTTTCAGCTAGAGACAGCCGTGGCACGCGCTGCTGGCTGGCTAGCTATAGCGAGCTAGCTGCTAGTTGAATAGCAATAGCAGCAGAAACGCATAACGTTAATAACTCGCTGAATCATTCTCAGACGGGTCTACTAACGTGACACTGCGAGTTGTGGTGTATTTCAGTTTTCTTATGGGGACCAAACAGCCGAGTAGAAACCGGCTCGGGGAAGTGATGAGTTCCTCCTCTCTGCCAGCCTGTTAGATTATGTGGTCATTTTTTCGGAGAGCAAGCGCGCGTGTATCCGTAGCATGTAGTCAGTGGGTAACTGGCTGTCGGCACTACAGTCACTGTGACTGGGGTAGTGTGCAAAGTGAATAACGTTACGACATGGATCACTGTCTTGTCTCATACGTTTCTCAACGCGCTGCACAATATACAGACAGCGCATAATGGGTGACTGTTAGTAATTTGTTTTCACCTTGATTGTTTTGTAGATTGATTGATATGATTGATATGTAATCAATTATTTAATGGAGCAATACCACCAAAGTTGTCAGCATATGTCTTACATAACAATAACTAGCCTAATAACTTGCATTATTTGCCTACCCACAACAATAATATTCAGATTAATATCCATCAGGTGTGCTGCCATTTTAGTTATGCTAATTACAGCACAATAAAAGGAATGCAGTGTGCTGTCAACACTGACATAAATGTCTTGCTTTAAGTAATGCATTAATTATTGTACTTGTCAATGTGGTTCCAAACCTCATGACATAAATTAACTGGACTCTCATTAGCTTATGAGTGAAATGTTGATATAGATTTAAAAGAATCCCATTTCAGTTTTGATTGTGCCCTTACGTTAAGGAAATGTTACTAGCTGACTAGTCTCACAAAGCCAGACAACTATTCCACAATCTCCGAATGCTATGTTGAGTCTGGAACTACATAGTCTCGCGAGCCAGACTGTTGCCTCCCACAATTTTCAAATGTTTCCGTCATATAATCTGGAGCACTGAAGCTCGGAAAATGATCAAGCGATAAAGCGGATGTGACACCTCCTTCCCACTTCCGTTTCGTCTTTACAGTTGCGCAAACTTATCCAAATCTAAATCTAAATAACCTCAGCATATATAGCTTGCTGCTTAGCAGAAATGGAAATTAAACAATTTAATGTAAAGATATTTTAAGATATATTTTCGTGAACGGGAATGACAACAGATGAGTGTTTCCTGTCTCGGATTCGCGAGGTGTAGTTCCAGACTCTATATAGCATTCAGAGATTGTAGAATAGTTGTCTGAAGACTAGGAACATCCCAAAAGCCGAGAAATATATTTAAAAATATATTTCTGATAAGCAGTAAGCTATATACGCTTCGATTAAATTTGCATGACTGTTGAGACGAAACAGAAGTGGGGAGGAGGCGTCACATCCGCTTTATCCTCTGATCATTTTCAGAGCTTCTGTGCTCCAGACTGTATGACGAAGCATTTGATAATTGTGGAAGCAACAGTCTGGCTTGCTAGACTACTAGCTGACTAGCCGCAAGCAACTTAGATGCTATAATGCTATCTGGCATCTAAGTTGCAATACCAACCATTGAAAGCCCTTTCATTGAAACTGAAAAGTCCTACCTGATTGTATTAAACAACGTTAAACACAGCTCCAACACTTATTGTTGGAGTTTGGAAGCGCTCGTTTTCAATAACGCAACGCCCTGCTGCATTATGTGCAATTTCAAATTTTGGTACGCAGGACCGTTTAGTGATTCCCAAAACCCAACGAGCGCTTCCAAAACTCCAACACTTAGGAAATGTATCACCTGCACAGAATTTCTTGACAGAAAGTAGCTCATAACATGTCAACGGTGGATTTTTATGAAACAAAAACTTTGCAGATAGAAGATAATTCAAGCTTTCAGTACTGCTGCAATGTTGGTGAGTTTAACATCGTTTAATAAAATCAGAAAGGACTTTTCTGTTTGGATGTATGGGATGTCAAGGGTTGGTATTGCAACTCTAGATTCTAGATATTAAAAATAGAATCTATGAGTTGCTTGAGTTGCGGCTAATGCCAGATAGCATCATAGCAACCAAGTTGCTTGCGGCTACTAGCTGACCACAGGAATGACACGTGGTAAATGTTTACAAAAAGAATCAGAAATCAATTTACATAACTACATAATTTGTTTAATTAAAACAGGTATGCATTCTATGCACTGCAGGTGTTTATTCTGGTTTATACCAGTTTTCTAAGTATATAAGTTTTATAAGACTTGTGTCTTATACAGTTGCACATCAGTGCACGTAAGATAATGTTTAGCGCACACACACACACACACACACGTACGTACGTATATATATATATATATATACACACATACACACACTATATATATATATATATGTTTTATGTATGCTTTAGCCTCATGTGTTGAGGCCTAATACAGTAAGCACATGCACATTTCAGTTTGCCTCCTGCCAGACATTTTGATCGTTTTGTCCTACAGGAACAAGACTTTTATCTTACAATTGTTCTTGTGAGGCATTTTGAATTTGTATGGCAACATTTCTGATAGTAAATCATCTCCTAATTTCTGGAAAAACAGCCAAAATGGTGATGGTAAATGACTGTCCTGAGAACTTTCTTTTTTGCCAGCGCAACAGGAGCCACTGAGATGATGTGGTAGTCCCAAACATTCCCCTGCTTCTATGCCGCAAAGCCATACCTGCCGGTGTTTTTGAAAATTGGGGAGATTTTCAAACACAATAAGGCCCCCCACTCAAAAGAACCCAAAACAAAACACACAATGAATACTCTTTATGTTAGCCTACTAAGCACTAAAGCACTATTGTGTTCTTCTGGGCCAGCCTTATTTATGTTTAGAATGTCACTACATTTTTATACAAAGTATCTTTTAGAATCAGGTGTGTTCTCAACATAAATCTATGGCTTCATAAACCATTATCACTCCAATAGGTGGGAAGGTCCAGTAACAAAACGAGACTGTAAATGCACCAGAGCAATGCAACTACTTGGTGCAAAGTCTAACGTTGATCATGACATGCTCTGAAATACAAATTATTAAAATTATAACACTTAAGCCAGGTATAACCAGAGTGATACCTGGTCATGGCTAGATAGGACCCGACTTCTGTCAAAGCTGTTGCACATCGAGGGAAATAGATTTTTATTTGGGGTTAGGCACGGTTACACACTGGACACTGTTGTGATTAATTAGCCTGAACATATTTTACGAATTGTTGTTTGTCTCATGAGTACATCCAAACGCAAATATTACACAAAGATACAGCGACGCAATCTTATTCAGAATGAGGTCGATTTTTCACTGGGAATAAAGGAATTAACCTGTATGAATGAGGCATCAAATATATGAATAGCTTTCATGAAAATTACTAGCGTTTGGTGTGATTTAATTAATATTTTAGTTTAGGCGCACGGGTAAAGTTCCTTCCCACCATGGAGACTGAGGTTACACTGTAGTTAACTGGGTTAACATGGCACTATCATTATATTGAGGACGTGAAAAATGTACATGCGCTCTGTAACAAAAAGAACTTAAGCTCAAGCTGGAAAATCGCACCCATAAAATACAAGGTGTCAACTAAGAACACATTGGGAAGTGTTACGTGACGTCAGATTTTCACATGCACGCCTCAAAATACAAGATTCACGTTAACTATCGGCAAAGTCGAAAAACTTTAAGGTTAGCCATGGGTTTGATGTTAAGGTTAGGATAAGGATCTAAAGAGAGAATGCGAGCAGCTTTAACAAAAGTCAGGTCCCATCTAACCATGACCATGGTGCATTTGGGTACACTGAGGAGTGCGGATCAAGCTTAAGGCTAGACAGGAACCTGAGGTATACTTATGTCTTAAATCTTTTAAAAAGACTCCTGAAATATCACCACGTCAATTGAAGGGGGGAAAACGACTCAATTTTTCATCAGTAGGGCATGAGAAACATTTTCTTAACTTTTGGGCACATAGTAATACATCTTTTCTGGGTTAGGCACAAGTAATTCCAGCCATAAGCAAGTTTGAGTAGCAATGCTTTCTCTATAATCTCTAGTGAAAGAAATGACTGCATCTGCTAGAGAAAAGACAAAATAAATTAGCCTAATAATTTAGTCTAATATCCACTGAATCACAAACAAAAAGTGTTTTTCAAATCATAAACATTGCCAACAGCTGTAGTCCTTCAACCGTCATTAGAACCACTAAGCATGAATGCTGAATGATAAATGAATCATGGAACTGAAGAACAATTGAATGGAGACAGCTGAATGTACCAATTGCAATTTAACTTGGTTGCTCTCGCTGAACAGGCAGGATGGATTTATTGTAAAATCTGTTCTTCAATACAACTTCATTTATGTCCTTTGCATGTCTATACTATATGTTGATACGTATAGTTTATAAGTAATAACTGTGCATTACAAAGATCCGGGAGCATAAAGATGATGGCCTCCTGGCTTTATGTCCTAGAGTCAATCTCAGTGCAGTGAATGTTAATGTTTTCACACTTAGTACTGTGGGACAGGAAGACCATGTTAAACAAAATGCTTGAGCCATCTCACATTCAGATTTTTAAGCAAAGCTTGTATAATTCTATCAAAAGCATACTTTGAATGAACTGTTCTAATGTGCCATTTATTTTGTCTTTGATTATCTAGAAAATGCAAAAGAATCTAATGTTGCTTTCCATGTAATTGGAGCAATTCACTGAAGCATGTTGTGGCAATGACAGCTTGGCTGTCCTGAGGAATGGACAAACGCATCAAAACCTGTCAAGTTAAACAGAGATATCCTTCTTTGGTGAAGTGTCCAGCACACCGCTCTTCCTCAGACAATTATTTTTTTAACGGGAGCCATTTCGTGCAGATATCTGACATCCAAGTATGGCAGTTCTGCGTAAATGTAATGGTATTAATTAAATCAAATGTTCTGATACTTCCTTGTAGCAGGGCAGTAGCCACTAATGTATCAATGTGCCCCTAAATGGTTCACAGCATCTTGGTAGAGCAAGCTTTCACAATGTAACCATTTTAGCAGTACATAGTACATACCACAAGCTGCTTTGGTTCATTAGCTCCATCATTCTCCTCCTCGGCTAGTTTCGTAGTCTCTTTAAACTCTCTGAGAGAAAGAAAGGGGAAACAAAAAAAAGATTAAGACCATGGGGATCATTTTTGTACTTCCTACTGTATACCAGGTGTCGACAGAAAGGCCATTTAACATCCATGAAATGTTAAAGGTAAATATTAAATACATCAACGTGCAATGACTGATCTGATTGAAGGTTCAGCATTTTCTCAAGGACACTTTGACAGGACAGCCAGAGCAGGAATTGAACTTGTGATCATTTGCATCGTATAATCAATATACATTAACCCTTTCTCTCTTTTTGATTTTCCCTTCTACAATAAGTGCAGTATTGTCCTCATAGCAGCAGGCTAGGAGCCAGAAAGTGTCTGACTTTTTCCTTTTACTGGTCCTTATCCAAACAAACTAAACCAAAAGAGTTGAGCTGCTGATCCTGTGGCACTCAGATCGATGAAACATAGTGTACAAGATTAATTCCATGTTCAGGCACAGAGGATGGCTTTATCCGTCTTCCATTATTACCTGATGTGTGGACTGAAAATAATAGCCTAACTATGCATCTGAAGTTTGACAACAAGGCTATTTGTCTCTCCCACACTGGTAGCATGCTCAGTCAGCTATGCTCATGCATGCTGAAGTCACGTGAATCAGTAAATATGAACGGAGATGAATAAGATGAACACTGTGAACTCAACTGCTGTGATTGGTCACAGGGCACATTATGAAAGGAATAGCTTCACTTTATATAGTGGTGTTTTATACAACTAAATAGTGGAAACCAAAACCAGCTTCAAGATAAACAAGGATTAAACATTTATATGGTTGGCGGTGACACATTTTAAATTGTATACATTTGAAACCCAGAAAATTAGTTCTACGATCAAATCAGTCATGTTTGAAATTAAAAGGATCAACCTTTCAAATTCCATTAGTGCTTCCACATTGGCTTGTGCTTTAGGTTAGTCCTTCAGCTTAGTTGTGGGCCGGTATGAATTTGAATAAGGCAATAAGCAATTATGCCAGAGCCATTGTTACAATGCAGATTGATTTGGGGGCATGCATGACATGTACTACGGTTTGCCCAGAAAATGCCAAACCCCTTCCCCCTTACTTTCATGTCATCACAATGTTCATTGGAGTGTATAAGGTCTCAAGTTGACTGGAGATATTGCACACCCCTGTTATTATTCAAAACTTGCTGATAGCAAGTACTGCTGCTGGATTTACATGTCAAGTTCAAAACTTTATGGCAGAATCCAACTGCAGTTGAACAAGATGGTTGTTTAGAGATGCAGTACATCTTTTTCGGTCCAAAAAACGTGACCCAATATTGCAACGTTACTTATATAACATATTTTAGTGGGACAGCTATTCTTGTTTATCGTGTAACGTTATATACAACACACCATAGCCTTGGCTCAAGACTATAATAAATGTATTTTATCGATTTTTACAATTGCATATCATAGATACGAAAGTAAAAGTCAGACGCGATAAAAAAAAATACATCTATGATAGTCTTGGATCAAGACTAACTTATCCAAGAAGGCAAGACACATAAATGTTGACATCATCATCATCAAGAATGCAGGGATGCCACCAGGCTTCATCGGTTGTCTGACGTAGTTTGGCTACACTAATTAGCCAGCTTCCATCACTCAATTTACGCCGGTTAACGTTCGCTAACCTCACAGCATCCATTGAAAGGTGGCCCTAACTTGAGTAACACACGTAACGTTGGCGTTAGCAAAGTCATAGAAACTGAACAACGTCAGCTGGCGTGAAGTTATAACACACACGTTCATATTGGCGAGCTCCCGTCTTCTGCTCCAAACTGGCGTTAACCGTTAACTGCTTTACCCACTTCTGACACCAATGTAATGTCGCGCACTGAGCTGAATTCGAACCCCGGCCTCCAGCTCGGCAGACCGGCAGGGAACAAGCAACGCCAAAGATCGCTAGCTCACTTTGAGGAGCAAGTTATGTTAATGTTTTGCGGGGTTGCTAAGTCAAATCCGCAATCTGACACTACCACCTGGCATTTCTTCATCGCCCGGTAAACGTTTAGCTTTAGTTGGTGAGCATGCAAATGTAGCCAACAGTAGCAACACACAGACATGATAACGCACACATTGAACGTGTGTGTGTGTGTGTGTGGCGTGTGTACGTATGTTAGCTAGCAAGCGGCTAGCTCTGGTCCATAGCGTTAGAAGGAGTTAAGGAGAACTCCTTCTAACATTATGGACCAGAGCTAGCAAGAGGCCAGCCAGCAGCACAATGCTCTTTCTATCGGGTGGAAGAATCATGGCTAAATTAAAAATGGCGGTTTACACAAGCAGAAAGGTCCGGACTTTTACCCCTCAAAAGACGACCTACCGCTTTTACAGGACATTAAAACACCATTTTGGATAAGAACTCAAAACAGCTAGTCAGCTAAGAGAATGAATGTATACCCTCCAGGGAATAAATGACCAAACCTCTAGTGTGGAATACATCTGTCTCGCTTACCTTCGGATGCGTGTTAATTTCACTTCTCCATCTTGCACTAAGCTGAGTAGTAGGGCAGTTTTAGTTCTCGCCAGTATTGCCAGATTCTGCGAGAGAAATAAGCAACCAGGTCTATAAAAACAAGCCCAAAAGAAGCCACATGAGCATTGGATATTTGAAAATAACAGATCTACAAGCTCACTTCACTTGTAGATTGGCTATTTTCAAGAGAAATCTTGAACAGTGAAACATTTTGAATATATGTTGAAATATTTTACCAACACAAATCTGGTACAGGGGACCCTGACCCTGTCAGGGGTCACACAATACTTTTCAGATGGGGGTCCGTGGACAAATGCACATTCATTTGGGGGTCCTTGACAACCACTGGTTTAAACCACATTTGGGAAACAAGCCCAAATAAGTGGCTACACTTTAGAAACGTGTGAATAGATGCCATAATTCAAATGAAATGGCAAATTCGAAAATCAGATAAATGCTTTTAATCTTCAGGATGTCGAGGGATTTTTGTGACTTTATTGAAATGAAAATGCAATAGAATGTTTAATTAATCTCCCAAGTATGCTCAATTGCTCATTCTATGACAGATTTCAATTGATAAATAAGATATCATTTGATTTTTATGCAAATTAAATAAGGCTAATGCTTTTTAATCTTAAGCTAATAAACACAATTGTTGAGACACAAATTAATGTATAATTGTATTTACATTTCATCTGGTGTGCAGGTGTGCTCATTCTATGACAGAATGAAAAAGCTAAAGAAAATGTCACAGCTGCTTTATAATTTTCGAATCCTACTATTATTGTGCAGGGTAGGATTTGAAAATGATAAAGCAATGTCATTTATTTCTTTTGCTTTTTCATTCCGTCATAGAATGAGCACAACTGGAGATGAAATGTAAATACTATTGAATTATACATCCATTTGTGTCTCAAAAAATGCATTTATTAGTTTAAGATTAAAAAGCATTAGCCTTATTTAATTCACATTTTCAAAATAGCCTTTTCATTTTAATATTGTCCATTATTTAGCGGGCCTGAAGATTAAATGTAAATGCTATTGCATTGTATATTCATTTTCGAATTTTTGAATTTGCCATTTCATTTGAATTATGGCATCTATTCGCTTCCACGAGCCCAAAAAACCGCAACCCGCAACTACCAATATTTACAAGCGACTTTACAGAAAAACAAGCCCAAAGTCGCTTATAATAAGCGAACATGGCAACCCTTGTTCTCGCGAGAGTGTCCTCCAACCGGCGGCTGGCTGCGTTACCCTGGGCACTCCCTTGTTGCTCTAAAAAACAAAACTAATCATGTCTATTATTTTTGGGCCGGGCATTATATCTCTTAAGTAGTAGGGTATTCACTACACCAGGGGGTCTGCAACCTTTTTGAAATTAAGTGATATGTTTTTATTTTCTAGAGAGCCGGTGTGCCGTGTCTACGTTTAATGACACCAAATAAAAATTGTTCCAACATATTTTTATTGTCCATGAATATAACCTTTTTCCTTCTTTTGAAATATTTTCTTTCACATCAGGACATTGCTATGATAATCATTAGACCCAGAGCAATAAATAACCCACCTATCTCCCAGACTCCCTCCGGAGTCAGAGTTCAGAGTTTGAATGAATGTAGAATTACGTGCAGGATGTGATTTGATGCAAATTAGGTGACTTCATTTAATTGACCACATTTTAAAAATATATTTTATTTTAAACCAAAAATCTTTTCTCACACTTATGCCAATGTGTCAGATCACCCTCCCCTGTACCAATTGGCACCCTTGCCTGAAGTTGCCTACCCCTGCACTACACATTATCTTTACAGTGGTGTATACATGTGCACACGAAAAGCACAAGTCACAATGCTTTTAGCTTTGAAAAATATACTTTAATTCATCTTGATATGAAAATGTATTCAAACTGAATGAAAACCAGGGGGATAAAGATCCGACATTTTAACAAACAAATGCAATTTTATCCCAAAGTTGACTGGGAAAAGTTGCTGTTAGAATAAATTAACAGCTGCGGTAGTAATGCTTTGACAAGTCACCACTAAAGTATGGAGTACAATAAAGGAAACAACCCTGAGAATAACTGTGTGGTCCACACTAATCAGTCAAAAATGATCACTGGAGTGACCCATGAACTGTACTCATCATAAAGTAAGGAATAGCAATTTCATGGGAAGAAAAATCAAACTGATGTAAAGACTAGATGTGTTTAATACAACATGTTCCCCTTTATATCTTTAGGATGACAGTAAAACTCAGTGAATTCAATCTTTGAAATGTGTATAAGAATATTGGTCAAAAGAAAAAGCAAGCAAGCACATCCATGGAAAACTATCCATGTTGTTATACTATATTGGCCCTTTAGAATAAAAATCTCATTTTTGGTATGGGGCACTCAAATAATTTCAGTGAAAGAAAAGCAACTTTGCCCAAGGTGTATTTTATCTGTTCCAGGCCGTATTTGTATTTAACACATCATGTTTAACATATACAGTACACTGACAGTGTGAATATCAACAGTATTTCAAATAACAGATTAAATCAAACAAGGGCAGTTTGTTTTAGCACAATCAGTTCATTACATTGACAATACTACATGACAAACTAAGCATGACATATTTACTGCATACAAATTAAAAAAAAACTATTACATACCGTTTCCAAATACAGAAATGTATCATTTACAATGTATGTTAAGAAAGATTTCAAACAAGTCTTCTGAACTATAAAAGAAATTAAATTACAACATTTATTTACATATCACTCCACATACCTAATCGCCACCTTAAATGTCTTCTCATACAGTTAAATCTACAATTCCTTTTGATGCTAGATCATTCCTAAAACAAAAAGAAAGCATGTCTCTAGATCTGGCCCATGAATGTTGCTCAGACTTGGGATGCAAATTATGATAAACTGAGAGGCTGTCTCTTCAGCTCACATTTTACTGTTTTGTTTAGCTATATAAATAAATATTTACAATGACTTGAATGAACCAGTAAAAAATCATGAAACAATGAAGATACATTTTTATACAGTTATTACATGGCTGACAATTAGAAATGCAGGGAGGAAAAAAACGGAAATGTACATACATGGTTGAAGTGCTGACAACAATTACATAAAGAAAAGGAACTATAAGGAGATGGCAAAAATACTACTATATTAAATAAATATGAATAAATAAAGTTGCATGATGCAAGGTCTCCTTGGGAAGACTATTTTGGCATCAGTTTAGCACTTTCTATTCAGGTATTAGGCTATTTGTAATAGTTTGCCAACAGCAGGGACAAAATGAAATTGTTTAAAATGAAATGTAACATGTGGCACAGTGGACATTTACCACATGCATTAAAACATTTGCCAAATTCTGTCATCAGTATAACAACTGGTGTTCTCCTATATCATTCACGACAATGATATACAGTATGTCACTGAAATGTAAAGAAAACTAAAAACTGGGGGAAATAACTATAAAAAAGGTAATCCTGTCCAATTAAGACAAAACACTATTTTACCTGACAATAAAATGTTCTTTCCCTTTCATAATAATCATTATAACCTCTATGCCTAAATATAAAGAGTAACACAAACTCAAATAGCCTAAAACCTCAAATGAGTACATCAATTTAATGTGCTAGCTAGTCTTGTTGGATAAATCTAAGTCTGTAAATTTGGAATTACTACTTATTTTCTTGCATTATTTGTAGAAAAAAAAGAGGATTTACTCACTAAAAAGTTGTGAAAAATGTTTTTAACCATCAAATTAGGTTTGCCGTAGATAACTTAATGTCTCCTCAAAACAAGCAATATGTAATGTTATAAGTGGAAGCACTGTGTCAAAAAGATAATGTGTATGACTTTTATGAGAAGATGACATAACTAAATAACTGTAGTACAAAATATAAATCACTATCATCTGAAGCAGTTACTTCCTTGAAGCCTTCTATAATAAAAAGCCATTTTCTTCGTTCCCATGTAAAATCTTCAGCCACATTTCCAACACGTCTCACAAGAGAAGCTTGCCATTGCGGTGGATTTTCAGGATTTTTCCAAGTCTCTGTTTTGCAGTCGCAAGTCCTTTCTTTGGACGCTTCCCTGATAAATGAGGGCGGAAGGAGAGCAATGAATTAGAAAAGGTGCGGTTGCTAAAATGAGTAACCACTGGTTGACACTATACATATTGTATGAAATTCACTGTTGATAAGTGTGTGTGTAGTCTAGTCCATTGATATCCATTCATATATTCATTATCAATAGACATACAGTATATGCATGCATAATATTCACTGGTGACATGTATAGATAGAATGTAGTGTACAACAGTAATTCAGAACTAGACCCAGTGCAGATGTCTAGTGTTAAATCAAACCATTTTATTTAATTTTAGATTTATTTGTATCTGTCCTGATTTGGCCCTTGACAGTTGACACTACTCTTACCTGTGCATATCCTGTTTTTCACTCTTATGGCTGTTGCTGCTATGACATAGGGGTGGGACGATATAACTCACAATACAAAATTTTGATATTTGTCTCTCGATAATGACGTCACGATACACAATATCTGATATAATCAATATACTGCACACATTTTCATCTAAGACACATCACGATGTCTGTAACTGAAGAAATAAATACTAATAAAAATGCAAAAAGCGGGAATCCTGTATTTACTCACAGAATTGATATAAAAGCTTATCAGATTCTTTAGTGTGCATCACAAACTGGCCAATTGTGCATGAACAACAATTTGAATAGTAGCTCTGTAACATACACTGACAGCAACCTTCCCACAACTCCATGTGTAAGTTCTTGGTTCCAGTCAGGCTTCCCAACTAACTTTTTTCACCACCGTCCCAAAATACTAAATTCAAATGTAAGAATATTGATACCTAGCGCCAGTGTATTGACAACGAAAAGGAAGCACGACAATATATCGCAGTGTACATTTTTGGTCCCACCCCTACGATGACAACTGAATTTCTCCCCTTGGATTAATCAATGTTATCTTATCTTCATGGCCAATGGGCCATGAAGTGTTAAGCCACCAATGCTTACCTTGACCTGGCCCTGTGGTGCCTTGGCTTGTAACGCCTACAGGAGTCCCACCTGATGGAGAGTAAGTGCTGCTGTTCTGAGGAGAGAGTGAAGGTCGCCTAGAAGTGAGGAAAACACCGGGGGCCATGGCTCCACTGCCTCTGGGTCCTCCGGGGCCAAAGGGTCCTGGTCCTGCTGTGTATTCATGGTCCAGCAGACTGGCAGAGAAATACTCCATTCTCCTATCTGGGCTGAAGTTTGGTGCCGACTCTGGAGCTGCTGGAGGAGAGGGTGGCGCTGCTTCTACCTGGACAGGAGGTGGGGCTACAGGTGCAGGACGCGCAGGACGCGTTTTTTTGGTGTACTTTCTCTTGGCAGGTTTCTGCTGCTGCTATGTTATAACAGACAAAAAAATAATTAGAGTTCAAGTTCAATGCCCCAGGGGTTCATAGTTCATTGCTTGGTTGGTTCAGCTGATACACTGTCCCCTCAACTCACCTGATGTGCTAGCTTGGCAGCAGCAGCAGCAAGGCCAGTTTCTACTGATGCTACTCTAGCCCCTTCCCTCGCTGGGCGCTCCTGTTTGGGAAGGGTTGGCATCACCCGGGCTACAAAATGGCAACAAAATGTTTAGGGATCAAACCACCACAATCTTAAAACTGATACTGATGTTCTCTGATGTAACTAAGTTGATTACCTTTGGGGCTCCAAGGCGTGTCATCCCAATTTTTCTTCCGTTTCATCTTGGCTTTGTTGGCTCGGTCCTCCTCATCAGACTCCAAGGAGGGGTAAACTGAAAGACATATTTGAGAAATATTGAGAAACAATAGGTTGAACATTAACCAATTGTAATATGTTGTGCTGTGAACTGCCTTGATCATCAGCAGGCACAAGGAAAGTGTGTGAGAGTGACTGAGTGTACGTGTGCTTCCTGTATCCATAATTTTCCCGGTGTTACTAATATGGCAGATGTAGGTGTATGACCTATGTTAACCGTGAATGTGTTCATGTGTGTTGTTTACGTTAAACTTGTTTGGATTGATGCACTAACTGACACACATGTTATTTCGAGTGCATATGGCATCAGCAGCAACTTATAAAATACATTAAAAGGGACCAACTATTTTTCAATGTGGACTCAAAGGAATTAAAATGTGTGTGCGTGTCTCACCATAATCTGAGTCTTTGAAACAAGTGCCCAGAGCCTCTTGCTCATCTGGACTGTCGTCCTCACTCAGATGTCGGGCTGGCTTTTTGATGGCCCGTTTCCCAGGCCGCTGCTGAATGGCAGGCTTCTTCTCAGGATTTGACCCTGTCTTTTTTGTACCTCCAGTCACCCACACTGCCCTCCCTCCCTTCTCCTTGACCACTCCCAGTCCCTCGGTCAGGCCCCCAGAGATGGAGAGGGGAGACGAAGAGGATGAGGAAGAGGAGGATGAGGAAGGAGGGTTAGCCATGGAAAGCATGCCTTGGATTGCATCCCGGGTACTGGGAGAAGCCGGTGCTTCCTCACTGAGTCAAAGAAAAGACAGCTGGTTAACTAGTACAGTAAAACCATGGTTAACTAGTACAGTAAAACCATAAAATGAATGGACAGTTTCTATGTGAATTTTGATTGATTGATTGAATATTTTATTAGGCAAAAAATGTAAAACAGCACAGTTACATTTAAAAATACTTTGTCTAACAGGTCCGTTCATAAAAGTCCTTGCGGACTTGTTTCCAATGAGGGCCTTGGTATTCAATTCATAGGCATATGCAAGATTTTGAGCAAATAAGGTTGTTACAAAAACATGACAAGACAGGACATTACTCCTTCACAGTTTTACTCAGGTACAAAAAAAGTTTGAATCTACTACACTATCAACATTTTGGTCTTTCCTTCATCCCGATCCTTAAATGTGATTCCTGTGTGCTAGGGGATAAATGGCCATCATGAAGAACCAACCTGAGTGCAGCAGAGTCCAAGCCTGCCACTTGCTTGCTGGCTTTCAACAAGTCCAGAATGCCTCCAGCTCCACCCTTTACTCCATGGGCTGCCAGTACCTCCTCATCTGTTGTATAGTCCTCCTGAAGCCACATGGGCATAAATGCATTAACATCGTACAGTAAGCACTGCTGTATGACATTGTTAAGCCTAATTTATGCTCCATTGTACGGTCGTGTTGTGCGTAAAAAATAGCTGACCTACAAGTTCATGACTTGTTGCGGTGCAACACATTGTGAGCTTGTACCTTGGTTCTATTTTTGCGTACGACAAATAATGATAGAAGCTCAGAGTATTGGATGCCAGGTTGATTATAATAAGAGACATGGCATTTTCATTTGGATATTATTCATATAATCTCACCTCAATGTCAAAGTCCACCTCGCCTGGTTCTCTGATACGATTGGGGTCAGAGCAGGGTTTGGCTCGGGGAAGTTTCCTAGGAAGACCTAAGAAGTCCCAGATATTTTTCATTCGTTATACAATATTCAGTGGTTATAGTTCAGTGACTCTTAAACCAGATTAAATGTTACTTTTTTTAGTCAAAACGTTGGAAGAAAAGAATGGCAAGACTATGGTTTCACATCATTAAACAAGTTCTCCCTAGACCAATTAAAATGTTCATAGTTCTGTTGAGTCAAGATTTCCTCTTTACCACTTAGCTTCTTCTTCTTGCCAGATGCTGCAGGCTTGCGTCTTGGAGGCGGAGTTTCGTCAATCTGCAGCTCATCCTCAGATTCAAAGTCAGAGAGGCTGGACCCCTCCATGTCCAGGTGCTGGTACTGTCCAGCACTTCCTGCTCCATTACTGCCACCTGAACGGCTTTCTTTCTTCCTACAATCAGGGTAAAGATAAGAACATAGCAATGAAATAAAGATTGAGAAAGAGTGCCACCTATAGTAAGAAAATGTAGTACAATGATGAGATTTCTGGACTCAAAGCTTACCCTTTAATTTTACCATTGGTCAGTACCAGTTTTAGCTTGCTTTTCTTTAATTTCCCTTCAAACCCATCCAGTGGTAGGTCCAACTAGAGTGCAAGACATTTTAATTGTGAGCAAAGGATTTCCAACAATACAATCCATAGTAAGAAAGAGCAATGTCTAATAATAACAAAAAAGATAATAATGACTATTCAGTGTACATTGTTGGTGTCTTCTGTGAAGTCTGCTGAACTCGTACCTTGTTTTTGTTTTTGGACTTCCCAGGTTGGAATTTCTTGAGTGTGTGCTTGGTATGGATCTCAAGGAGGTCCAGTTCTCCCGCCTCTGCCTTGAGTAAAGACTTCTGGCCCTTTTTCTTGGTTACAGGGGGTCCTACACCAACTAGACCATCCTTAGATTTGGGACCTCGCTTTTTGCCAGGGGGGCGGCCTGAACTCTGAGAGGTGGTCAGTGGAGCTTTTTTTTTTTCTTTGGAGAGAGGTGAACCAGGGAATTGAGTTCCAGTGCGGCCAATGTTTTGCTGAAATATGTCCTTGGAAAAGAGAGAGCGACATTTGATAAGAGATCTATGATAATAATAAAGTCTAACACTTTTACTGCATGAAAACTGTATGATGCACTGTTACATACTTTCACTTGAGTACTTCTGCCAATTACCTCAACCAGGCGGATCTCCTTGGCCAGGTCCTTTATTAGCTGCTGCGTCTTGATAGTTTCTGGGATTTCCACCTCATGGTCACTCAAAGCCTGAGTATGAGAAAATCATAATCTATCATATGTGACAGCATCATTTCTGACTAAATGTTACCCAGAGCTAGTGTCAAGAGTAATTTCAGAAAGGAGAGGGAAGGAACAAAAGAAAGAAGGTAAAAAGAAAGACAAAAATATACAATCCTTAAATGACCATACCAGTGTTTTTGCATGTTGGGCCAGTTCTACAAATCTTGTACTGTATTTTTTACAATACTGGTGAATCAAAACATTTTCCAAAGCATACTTAACCTTTTAGTTTGGGAATAATTACAAAACCCATTTTTTTTTATTCTAAACTTTCAAGTGATAAACCAATCTTAAAATTACTTTGTTTTATCCAGTTGTTTGAGTGTTGAATGTTTGTACTGCTTGTACCTTTAGAAATCGTCAATAAAGTATTCAATTATCTAATGGCTCTTTAATTCTCATGTCTTTTTCTAGGGAAGATAGCAGATATTTTGTGTCGATATTCAATACATTTTAAAATGGCAGTAGAAAAACATTACTAGAATTAATATATCAGCAGACCAATATAACAGTCAAACCTTAATTTTCAGGTAGCCTTTTCAAATCAAATTGCGCTTTTAACTGCATTACACAAAATGGTAACATAACTTTGACAAAACTTAATGGAAGTCAATGGCTCCCTGAAAGGTAGGGGTGGGGGGAATATTATGCACTGGAAAATGGCCGGCAGTAATATAAAACATATGTCATTAACACATGGGAAAACACTGGTGCGGTCGTTTCAGTTAACGTGAATCACTGAGCGACCTCTTTGCGGGTCCAGGTACGGAAGGCATTGTTCAGGGCCTTTGCTCCGTGGACCAGGTAAGTGGCAGGATGTCTGCGGTTTTCTCTCAGACCTGCAAGAGAAACCAGAGAAAGAGTTAGTGAGATCACAATAATCTATTTACTAGCTAGTAATACAATTTGTGGTAAGGCAGTGAGGTCTCTTACCTCTAAATGTATCAAGAAGGTGCTTTCCGACATACCAGCACACAGTCTCAAAGTTGGGGAATTTGAAAAGGTCTGCTGTACTTAATCTCTTCTCTATTTCATACGCTCTGAGGGTAAAATACAGCACAAGTCAACTCAGTGATCAATGGAAATGGCCACAACCTGGAATGTATATATACATGTCGATGGATGACTCAAGACAAGTTCTAAATACTACCAAATATACCATAATAAAACGGAACCAGAGGGGACTAACCGTAGCTGCATGTCAATGTTGAGACTGTGCAGGAAATTCCCTCCAAAAGCCAGGCAGTCTACTGGAGTCAGCACAGAATGAATCCACCCTGGGGGAGACACAGAGGAGAAAACATTTGAATTCAACTAGTAACAATACTAATACTGCAATAACAACTACTGTATATGCCAAACCCAAACTTGCAACTTCAAACCCAAAACAAACAACAAACATTATAGCTTACCTGTTGGGATGAAAAGAGTGTTTCCTTGTTTGACAGAGCACTTATAGCACATGTCAACTTGATCGCCGAAGAACATCTCATTCTGACTCGATGAGGCGCTCCAACGCTCAAACAGGGCCAAGTTGGCTGGTGTGGGTGAGATCAGGTAGAAGATTTTCTCACCCTGAAGAGTGGCAAGGATACAGATCCTACTGTTATTTATGAGAATACATGTCTTCAAATCAAAAGCTCCAATGAATTCAAAGTATTAAACTCATTTAGGTACAAAGACATAATACAGGAATTAAATGTACAAATGCATTTTTGGAAATAGAATAGGTAAAGGTGGGACATTGAACATGTCGTTTTCATGCATATGCTCTTGCTCAGGCAGTCTCAATGTTATCATTTATGCAAGAGCTGTTTGTTTTTAGTATAGTAGAGACAGGAAACTGACGGCAGAGCGAGGGAAGGACATGCAACACAAGTCTTCAGTCGTAAACAATAATGGTGTGTTCATGTTATCACCGTCCCCCCAGTTTCATTGTTGGTTCTCAAAGTGGGGTCTGGGGACCCCCAGGGGTCCTTGGGGGGGTACCAGGGGGTCCCCATCAAAAGTAGTTAATATAGCTCGAGCTTGTAGATCTGCTATTTTTAAAAAATCGTGAAAATGCATGCAAATCTTTGAATATATACATTTTAATGTTTTTTAAAGTAAACACTTTTAATTCAAATCTTTAAACAAAATACTTTTGAAATGTGGGTCCGCGGCCAAATAAATATATTTTTGGGGGTCCTCGACATGAAAAAGTTTGAGAACCACTTGTATAGCAACATCACTCATATGTAGCAACATAAGTTTTTCAGAAAACTGTTAGGATTTAGAAGACATTTTTAGAATCGCCTCAGGTCTTAATGAGTTAAAGAACCTTTGCTACATCTGAATCTCAAAAGCAGTAGTATTTTCCCCACTTACCCTCAGAACATGATACCACACTGAGGTGCCTCCAAAGTCAATGTGGAAGTCTGTGTAGCTATCCTTCACTCCCATCAAGCAATACTTCTGAACGTTTGGGCGCTCAAACACAGACTCCTCGGGCCAGAGGTTTTCCACCCAAGACAGTTTCCTTACTATCTTTGGAGTTTCTACCAGGTTTGACAGCCTGAAAACGGAGACACATTTATTTATTTTACATTTATTTTCAAAAACATGAACTCTCAAGTGTTCACATACATATAAGTACGACATAATATTCAGGTGGTTAATTGAGCTTGAGGGAGAAATTATATTAAACCAACTTACTGTACCCATACAGTAAATTAATGGACTATGGGTCACTAATCTATAATATATGTATTGTTTTACCTTTCCTATCTTATTATTTCTCAATGTCTCTCAGGTTTTTTTCTCACATTGAACTGCACTTGATATATGAAACGTGCTATATAAATAGACTTTGATTGATAATGAACTCCAGATCTCACTATGATGGTTTAGGATGATTATCTGTTAATAACAGTTGGTATTACCATCTTACTGATTCATCTGTAGCTAAACAATCCTCTTTAGCTAGCAAGTTCACAGTTGTTAAATCTAACCGAACCAAATCATTTTAAATGTAAATAATAGGGCTAGAGCTTAAGATCTATAATGAATTATTATTGGTTTACATTCATTGGGATTCATTACATTCATTACATTATTAGCAGCGAACACAAATGATTACATCATCATCAATGCAGAGTTTATTATAGATCAGTGTGATGGGTTACATATCCAGTGGTACCTAGTCTCAGAAAACTCCAGGCTGATCACATTGAGTACTCTGTCTCTGTTGGGGCGGTTGTAGTATTCCACAAAGTCTCCTAATCGCATCTTCATATCACTTTGACGAGATACATCAATCACATCAATTTCTTTGTCCGCACCTAGGATCAACACATAATCATGTTTCAGACATGAGCCCATGATACAACCTAGAGTCACATAGAAGTCTAATTTATACTTCAATAACTGATTTTCAAGCAAACAATACAACAAAGTATAAAGTAGGCTTTATACATCACAAGAAATAATATTTCTAATAATTCTTTCTGAGCACACACTAGCCTGGGAATCTCAATGGCAACAACATCCTGTCGTCCAGGGAACAATAAAATATGTTATTTAGGATAAACGTAAATCTCCCTGGCTGGTACGCAGTTGTTACAAAGTGGATTGTTTGAGCCATAGTTGGCATTGTGACCGTGACGCGTTGTGAGCTTGTAGATTGGCTAAACAAAAAAATGTGAAAAAGTTAGTCTTGAGCCCTGTGATCTGGCTCGAGGCATACCGATGTAGTGCTCCACATCGCTGACACCAAACGACGAAGGGGGCAGGTTCATGCCAAGGCCATCCCGCCTTAACACCATGACAGGAACACTGAATGAACGCTCCTCTAGAAACTCAACTGTCAGCTGGGCCCCTGAGGGCTTCAGCAGCACCTCATCCGCACTGTCATAAAATAAGTCACACATACAAAGACACAGACACACACACACGCACAGCCGCACACACAGAAGATGTGATTGTGATCACAATATTTTTCTTTAAAAGAGAATGTTGTGCCCATTAAATAAAAACAGATGTTTCAGAGCTTTTAAAACATGTCTTGGGATTATGGGCACCTATACGACAGCATCTCTCTCAGTATCTTTACAAATTCCTCAATGTAAATGGAAAATAAAGATAAAAGTAAAGATTGACACTACAGTGGTCCTGCCCCGCCATGGCGAGATAGGGTGATGCATTGTTGGTTGTCAGTTCTCCAAACGTTTCCTTTCTAAAGATACCTTGGAAATCCAGGTGGCTGTAATATATACATTTTGTAAAGGTGCTATATGTACCAATTGCAGACTTTTCATTTCTAACTATTGGCAGTAATGTTATGCAATTACTACTAGATATATGCCTTTGTTTTCTTTCATTAACTGAGAATGCCATTCCAAATGCATTGGTCCTTGTAAACATTCGGTTTTTGAAACGTTGCGGTTTCATTTACTTGAATTAGTTTGTCACATATCATCATAGTCTGTCATGTCAATCATGTCCTGCTCAGTGTTAAGTCCCACTTTGGTATTCTATTTTATGCAGAAATACATCAAACCAAGGAAGACCAAAGTCCCCTGAACACAACTGTTTGAGGATTTAAATAGAATGATGTGTGCATGATGCCTCAAATGTAGATGTACCTTGGGAAGGTGCGGCTGCGTAGCTCCCTGACGAACTGCGGACTTCCTGTCTTGACGGGCCGACTTGGATCTCTTGCTACACTAAGACCACCATCTGCCTGCTTATTGCCCCCACGGCGCTTACGCACTGCTTGGAAGAGAGGGGAAAGACAATCACATTTACAGTCAAAGACAGTCCAAAAGTCAAAACAAACACTGCAGCAACCAGCACTTCAGAGTATTTAGTTGGGGCATCCAGAAGAGCTAGCTGTGCTGTAAATGACCAAGGAAATACTGCATGCAGTATGGCATGAAGGCAAACCCAGAGGGAACTATAACTTACTGACAGATGGCCCATGGGAGACCTGACAGTTGGGGCAGTGATACAGATCAATCTCTGCAGCTTTGTCCTCCTCCACTCCAACACAACTGCAAAGAAAATGATCAATTATTACATAATGGAATGCAGAATAGGTTCATGATTAATTTAACCAGGTAAATGTGTTGTACGTACTTTGTGGTTGTCACAATAGTCATGTCAAATTAGGCCCATAACTGATAATGGCAAAACAGACTGAGTTGAGTTTTTCATAATTCACAACCATGAGAGTTGTAATACACTAGATACAATACATAATATATAATTTACAACATCAAGTGACTTGTAAGAATATGTAAATTGTAAAAACACACTCACCTCCCATGGAACCAGTCTTGACAAATGTCACACTCTATCATGAAGCGTGTCACATCATACGGCAGACGACACAGGCAGTACACAGGTACTGATGCCATACTGAGTGTAGGTATGGAGCTCAGCACTGTCTCAAATATCAGTCCAAACTAAATCCAGGAGACAGATGCTTGTATGTAATGTGTCCAAAGGTGAACCAAGATCCTCCTAGGCAAAGCTGTTACTGGTGGTGAACCGAGCTGCTCGTCCAACACCCGACTTCCAGATTCCCACTTCTTCTGGCAAACATGGCACACCACACAGCATTCACCTACAAACCTGTTCAAATTACAGCAGCACAACCAAGAAGCTGTGAGAAATATGCAGTGGTGGAAAAAGTACTACATTTTTCTACTCAAGTAAAAGTATCAATACTGCAATGTAGAAATACTCTGTTACAAGTGAAAGTCTGGAATTCGAAATGAAAGTACAAAAGTATTGGTATCATAATGTACTTTAAGTACCAAAAGTAGAAAGTACTCATTATGCAGAATGTACCATTTCACAGGTTTTCAAATGTATAAAACTCTTTTGAAAATAGCATTTCTTGTAGATCGGCTATTTTCGAATGGGCAAAATGTACATAGGGCTGAAGTAGTTAATGTATGTTTGGTAATAATAATCAAAATCTACAAAGTAACTAGTAACTAAAGTTTTCAAATAATTGTAGTGGGGTAAAAGTACAATATTTGCCTTTGAGATGTAATGGAGTACAAGTATAAAAGTACTGAAAATTGGAAGTACTCCTGTAAATTAAAAATACCTAAATTGTACTTAAGTACAGCACTTGAGTACGTATAGGTACGTTACAACACTGGAAATATGAATGGAAGTTTAATGGTTCAACTATGACTTAGTATGTAACCCTGAGCGGAGTCACTTTCCTTGTTCAACATAGAGAAAACCAGCCTAATAAGCTCCTGTCACATACAAGAACAACTAGTCAGCGCAAGGTAATCTTTGCTCATTTTAGCTGGATTGGCTTGCCATAGTACAGCTGACTGTCAAAGAAACTTTTCACCATTGTCTCATTATAACGTTACATAATCAAATCTGACGTGTTGATAACTTGCTGGTAAAGCACACACAAAAAACTAAAACAAACCAAAGCACCGTTCTGGTACCTAGTGTACCCTGCTAGCTGATTAACTAGCTTGTAGCTTTCTATTTGTAAACACTGGATGTTGATACTGTGCCTGGGCGCTAAAACACTTAGCACACACGCTAGCAAGCTAGCTATGTTAGGTAATACTTAACGTCAGATATCAGTTTATTAAAACTCATATCTTCTATAATAATGCAAAATAATTGCATTCATGTTATACAATTTCACACAACAGCAAAAAACATTGGTTAATATGCTCACCTTTCTTTTTAAAAATACGTTGGCTAAAATGGCTTGTTAGCAACTTACCATACCGTGTAAAGCTAGCGGTCAGGAGCGGATGGAATCCCTACGACAGCTCGGGGGTCGATGCGGCCTTATTGTTCAGGCTGAATTAATCACAACTACCGCCACCACATTGTTGTTTAACGACTGTGCAATGTCCAGATATCATTGAGCATGTCCAGAAGTTCAGCCTGGCCGGGGCAAAACAGTGGAGAAGACGCCTATATAAGCACACTGACTGGGAATAAATGAGCACGTAAACGCATCAGCGCCATTTCAAAGGCAACAGCGCGAGACGTTTGTTCGTCTCTGTCCGTTGTTGAGGGAACAATAAAGTTGCGCCTGATCATCACACACAGGGCTGCGTTCAGCGAGACGACGCTGCGGAATAACAAAACGCTCGCCCCAAAACACAGTCACCCCGGGGCAAATCCGGCGGTATTCACCTGGTATGCCTAAACCGTAACCTGATTGATTGATTGATTGATTGATTGATTGATTGATTGATTGATTGATTGATTGAAATACTTTATTTAAAAAGACATGGAAACAGTGCATGGAAGTACAATTCACAATACAAGGTCCTCTAAACTGGATCGCCCATAAAAGCACAATGGCTTATTTAAAATGAGATCCCACCAGCACTCAAATCATGATGACAATTAAGAAAACAGACAGATATACACTACTATGCAGAACGTCATACAATCAGTATGACGTTTAAGTAAACCATGCCTAAACCTAACCTTAATTATTCCTAAACTTAACCCCGGTAAAACGGTACCAAAACCTAACCTTGTTCCTAAACTTAACCTCTTATTTCTAACCTTATCTTCAGTAAAACAAATGATCCCGCGATCCCGCGAAAAAAAATGGGGGTGAGCGTGTTTTGGGGCAAGTCTTCCGGTTACCGTCCATGGTTCAGAAAGGCCAAACATTGATGTAAATATTCATATTTTATCCAGGGGATGGAAAAAGTAGGTTACTCACATTTTTTACTTAAGTAAAGGTATCAATAGCCTACTACAATATAGAAATACTCTGTTACAAGTAAAGGTCCGGAATTCAAAAAGTATTGGCATCAAAATGTATTTAAAGTACCAAAAGTAAAAGTACTCATCATGCAGCAGAATGTCCCATTTAAAGTTTTCAAATGAATAAAATGTATAAAAATCTTTTGAAAATAGCAGATCTACAAGCTCACAATGTGACACATTGTGAGCTTGTAGATCGGCTATTCTCAAATGGCCAGAAATGTATATAGGCTGAAGTGCTTATTGTATGTTTTGTAATAGTAATCAAAATCTACAAAGTAACTTATAAATTGTAGTGGAGTAAAAGTACAATATTTGCCTCTGAGATGTAGTGGAGTAGAAGTAAAAATACTGAAAATGTAAAATACTCCAGTAAAGTAAAAACTCCTAATTACTTAAGAACACTTGAGTACATGTACTTAGTTACTTTACACCACTGGTAATATGTCCATGGTTCAGAGAAGCCAAACGTTGACAAGATTATGTAAAATAATTGTTATCACTTTTCAATTTCAACAATTTTCCACTGGATATAGGACAGTAAAGGACACACAACAATAACAGTTTTGATGTTTAACTCCATCATTTATTTTGATTAGTTACAAAACATAAATAAAATCAACAGTTGAATTAGTTATAATTTACAGAGGCTAAATCATATGCAACATACTTTTCATTGTCTACGTTTCTCTGTTTAAATATCCTTTAATCATTGGTTCTCAGTCATGCCATTTTTGGTGGTCCCCACATTTTATTTTATTTTCAATATTTGTTAGTATTATTTTCTATGCAGACCGGTAGGTATACAATGGTCCAATAATTTACCATTTACTCTGGTCCAGCTGAAATATAATACATTTCCCAACCGACCAAAACCTTCTAATAATCATCCCAGGCCTGTCTTGGCCCATGAAAGATGTAATAAAGCCAGGGGAGTCCCATATCTATGAACAGAGATGAGAACCAGTGATTTCTAGTTTCAAATAACCTCTGATTTATAATGATGAGAACACAATTTTACAATTTTTACAACCCCAGTTCAAAATACAAAAATAATCTTTTTTCCTTTTAGATAACATTTTGGTAACACTTCAAGGACAGGGCGAGTTCCACATTTCATATCATGAATATCATCAAAGCTGTGGCATGTGGTGAACATGTTAGTAATGGACATGACAGCACAGTAACTCACCTCCACTAATAATGAACTACATCTCGTGAAAATGTGGGTTGTCTCGAAAAACAACATAAATACTGAAAACCATTATGTTAAATTCTAAATTATGTGTAGTTGTAAAGTTTTACTTTTGAACAACCATAAGCTTAAGCACAAACTGTTCCTCCTTCCACTCTCTTATTTTAAGTGCGTCTCTGACTCACACTTAGCAGTTTCACAAACTGTACAATCTCCTGTTTGCCATGGCACAGAATCTCACAATCATTAATTTCAATGAAACAGAAATGCTGCTTTGACTATAGACTACTTGTCCTACCAAGTAAGGTTTCAAAAGATATATCAATGCCTGACCATTAATGGCCAAATCTGTATATGGCTAAGTACACTGATAACCCAATAAAACATCAGTAGATGTATTACTCCGTTTCCCTGCATCTATCACATAAGTGAATTTAGAAATAGAGGAATGAAATGTTACTGAATCAAGTAAACCATTTGAAGTGTGCACAAAGCACTTAATCGGTCCGCAGTCCAGCTTATAAAATAGTCACACACTTTAAACAGCCTATGGTGAATGACAAGTGGTTCTTAACTGAAATAATAAAAGGATCAGCATGATCCTTGACAAAAGGTCAAGTGAGTGGGGCTCACAAAATGCTATTCAACAACAAATTAGACCTAAACTGAAGACCATTATGGTTCTGCTCTTTTTTTTTCTCTCTCTCTTTTTGTTTAAAAGGCCCAATCAGTGATACACATGTAAAACAAATGGCTAGCCCCAACACACACACACACCAAAAAAAGAAGAATAAAATGCAGTGGAAACATGTTTTTATTCTATAGATGATTGGGCTCTTGATAGAAGGACTAACACTATAGACAACAGATACATTATTTTTTAAACTGCATTTGTTGTGGTTTGGGGCTGTAATATCTTTGTTTATATCGGTAATGTTTAAACATTGGAGTAAAACTAACATATTTGATGATTCATGATGGGGTAATAAAGTTCCAAATTGCATACTGTGCATCAACAAATTAAACTAGCGAAGAATGCATGTGAATATAATGTATATGTTCAAAACAATCTCAGAATGGACCTTTAAAGAGAGTAGCCCAGGACGTGAGCTTAGAGTAAACATTTTAAACTGGGTACAGTATCGTTAAATGAGAGGCTTGTTTTTGTATGAAAGCAATGGGGATGCAAATTATGACGCAGTGCAGCAGTATCACAAAGATTTGTCACACAGAAAAAAACACACTCTCACAAAAAAGTATTAACTCTAAAAGGCAATATGGGAACAACCTGTATGGCTTCCCCATTCCACAATAACTTGGCAGTTTTTCTTTTTTCATCTTGCTCCTCCGTATGACACCTTGATATGCATTGCGGCAATTCTAACACAAAAATGTTTTTTGTAAAAGCCTATCAGACTGAACACCAATTTACTTGTGACTGATAAATGACCCAATTTGGCTGTGTACAGCAGATGTGAGCTTTGTATAAATGTGTCAACAACAGATTGCATTAAGTTCAGGTAAGTCAAGGTCATGCAGTCTTGAGTCGATTGTATCCAGTTCAACCTCAATGCAAAAGTCTACTGAATACAGATGCCATATCTCAATTTCATCAACAAATTACCAAGATGAGCTCATTAGAACTTCTATCACGTGACTTGTGTCAATTCAAATTGTCTCTAATTTACATCTACAAAGTAAATTAAAATACAAACTAAGTACATGCTGTGCACGTGCATGACACTGCATATCAGTGTGCTCAGTGGCTTTGTGGTAGTGTTGGAGGCCAGATAACATTACCATGCTCTACTGTGTAACATGCTGTTGTCCTAACTGCGTTATAGTTCACTGCCCATTGAAACACTTTGTGCTATAGGCTTATACTTTTTAAAGGTTAGTTGATTCTGTCTTTGATTTTTTTTTCTCAACGTGCTTCTATAAAAATATTTGTTTTATGCCTTACAGACATATCACTACAATACATAATGATCAATTTAGATGACAGTTACTAATTGCACTTTTAAATTCATAGTCCTTTCAATGTAAGTAAGCATTGACAAATAAAACATAAAATATCAATAAATGATGTCAAAAATCTTTGTGTCCTTCATGTCTCAGCTTCAGTTCTAACAGAGTTGGACTGAAAATAGAAACATGACCATTAATTGAGGTCAAAAGACGAAGGGATATGTACTCAGACAACACGAGACATCACAAACACACGTTCACAATCACATATGTGCGCACGAGCACACACACACACACACACACACACACACACACACACACACACACACACACACACACACACACACACACACACACACACACACACTTATTGTGTGTGTGTTCATAACACTTATTCATAACCCCCTGTCCCTGGGTTTCCATATTGCCCTCTGTACATACTAGAATCTACCATCTCTCATATTCACTCCCACCTTTTCAGGAAATACACACAAATCCAACATTCCAGTCACATCCTTATCCTCTCTCTCTCTCTCTCTCTCTCTCTCTCTCTCTCTCTCTCTCTCTCTCTCTCTCTCTCTCGCTCGCTCGCTCGCTCGCTCGCACGCACGCACGCACGCACGCACGCACGCACGCACGCACGCACGCACGCACGCACGCACGCACGCACGCACGCACGCACGCACGCACGCACGCACGCACACACACACACACACACAAACACACACACACACACGTGTCATCTTGCTCCAACTTAATATTCCGGTCCCTCGCTCCTTTTAAAATCATCATCACTCTTTCCCTTGGTTTTGTTTTTTACTGCTGTCCCAGAGGAAGAGTGGAAGTGGGGGGTGTTGGGTGAAGTTTGGCACTGGAAGGCAGAGCAGCAGTAGAGCAGGAGGAGGAGCATGAGGAAGAGGAGGAGGAACAGGAGCAGAATGTCCCCCCGGTCGCAGTGCCACTGTCTGTGGGCACCGTAGTGCCAGCGCCAGGCAGCAGTGACCCAGCCGGGGGCATTGAAGTTGGAGGCATTTGGGAAGGCAACAGAGGTTGGCTCTGAGGCGGCGAGTTGGGCAGCTGGGCGATGGGCTGTGTCTGTGGTTGCATGGGCTGGGTCTGAGACAGTAAGGGCGCTTGCATCCGGGGATGAGGCATCTGCTGGAGCAGTGACGGCTGCTGGTAGGGCATCTGCTGGAGTGGGTGGGACTGATGGAGGTGTAAACTTTGCTGCAGCTGTGGGACTTGAGCCATGTGCGTTGGTGGCGGTGGCCCCGGTGAGCGCAGGGTGGCCAGGGTCCCCCCGCCTCCTGTGTAGTGAGACGAGGCGGACACAGGAAGGCTGGCAGGGGCTGGGGAGGTCTGGGAGTTCAGTGGAGCCACTTGGAACCAACCAGGTGGAGCCACCTGGGTGGAAAAGATCAGCACAATGACACATTTTACATTTATGATAACGATCAAGACACTTTTTACTCTGTAATAATAAACATTATTTATATAATACAGACAGGGAACATTGCATAAATCTTGGAACAAAATCGTTACCAATAAATGTCTTCACCAATGTGTTCGTTAAGGTGTCTAGTAACAAAAAGTATCAAGAAGTAGAAATTCAACTCCCCTAGAGGAACCTGTAGCAGTGATAGCTGTTTAACCCATTAAGACCTGAGGCGGATTCTATAAAATGCCTTCTAAAACAGTTAGTTCTATATAGCTAAAATGACATAGATGCTTTCTCGGATTGAATGGGGTACCCACAATCTTATCCGGGAAAATGTTAAATTTGGCCTTAAGTAGCTTGTCAAACTAGGGGTTTTTCATGATTCTAAATCCATAGCAAGCATTTGTTTTCCAGCTCACCACAAATCCATTCTTGGGGAAAATAAATATTGCTGGCTACATGCAAATTCAATTTGCATTCAATTATTCAAGTACCACGAAATACTGCTCCACAATGTCAAAAGCCTCATGAGACTATAGGTTGCCTGGAGGATCTGGTACATCCGGAGGGTAGAGGGGAGTATAAGGAGGTCAGTCTCCCCTCTCCAATGTCTGGCCCAGACAGCTGGCTCAGACATGTCTCTTCAGAGCTATAGAATGGGGCAACTGGGTGCCCATTGGGATTGGGTTTCCCAGGAACAACCGGAAGTGTTGCAGGAGCGGGTGTTTTTTAGATATCTGCGGACGGGAATAGGTGGTCAAAAAATAAATCCCACACCATCCGCAATAAACCGGATGTTGCGCACCTAGCATGTGTGGTGGTAGTGCTTTAATTTTGCTTGACATGAACACATTTAACTTATGGCTAATTGCAGAGGAGAACCTAATTTAAAAATGTTGTTCCCGGCAGGTATGTGCATAATGTATCTATTTAATAATAGTAAGTCCAGCTGAGGCCACTGTGTCGCTGTCCATGGTGCTGTAATGGCCGTCTCTGTCTCACTCTCTCTCTCTCTCTTTAGGTAGCTACCTGCTTCAAAATTGTCCATCCGACGTCCGTCGAACGTTTTTCGGCAGTACCTGTCCGAAAAAACTTTGGACAGACAAATGCCCATTCATACTCCTACCAAACTCTTCTGTGTTCTAAACCCCGCCCACTCAGTAATCTGATCAATGAATCTACCTAGCAACACTGCGGCTCTACTCGATGCTACTGAAGCGGTGTAGTACTGGATATCTATTTGGATATAAATCACAAAACACAACAAATATAAATATATATTTGTCCCTCCTAGAGGTTGGCTCGTGTCGTGAGACTGTTACCTCGATTGAGCAGCAAGTGCCAGAGAACCGCAGAAAAGCATACAGGTTTGTGAACGATTTATACATTTTACACATTAAATATGCCATGTAGTTGCACGATATTCATTGATTTCAGATCTACAGCTGCTTGTTATAAACCTTGATATAAAACTATGCAACTTCTACACAACAGTGTGGTACCCGTGGATGGCATCAGAATGAAGCCTGAATGCGGAAACGGAACTAAATTCTGTTTGTAATGTTTTTGTGTCCCAATGAAAATATTGTGGGATTATACAGGACTAGACAGTAATATTGTGGGATTATGTGGGACTAAACGGCATGTACATTTTGATGCGGGCAGGAGTGGTCCTAATGAATTGTGGTCAATCAGAAAGGAAACAATTGCAAGCGTGGGCTGGAATGGTCAGAAAATCCAATGGGAGCGGGTAGGAGAGGGACTAAGAAAACATTCCCACACAGGGCTGTACCCAGGAGGCCAGGGCTTCTCCCCTGTTCCATGTCCAAGGTGAAGGACCTCCAACAGCTGCCGCAAACATGTCCCTCGGGCTATGTAGTGGCGCACTTGGAAGCCCAGGACGAGTGCTTATAGGCAGGCACAGAGAGTGGTGAGAGTGGAGAATGGTGAGTCGGTCCCCGGTGGTGGTGGTTCTAAGACCTCCATGCGGTGCATGGCTGTGCGGTTATAAGACCTCCATGTGGTGCATGGCTGTGCGGTTATAAGACCTCCATGTGGTGCATGGCTGTGCGGTTATAAGACCTCCATGTGGTGCATGGCTTGTGTTACAATTTCCCGGATATGGTTGCAGGAACCCCAACCTTGAGCAGCTGTCACCAGTTCCCCTAATTCAACTCCCCTAGGGCCTTGGGGAGTTGAATTTCAACTTTTAAGACACGTTTTAGACACCTTCACAAAAATATTTGTGAAGATATGTCCCTTTTCTAATAACATTCCCTGACTAATATGAAAACTAGGGTAAATTCTGAAACAGTGTGTCATTTTTTTCTTATTTTTTTACCTCAGCTGGTTGGCTCCAGCCTCCAGCCAACTCCTGCACCTGCTGAATCTGCTTGATCTGATTGAGCGACGGCTTGGGAGGAGTGGGGCCCACCGTCTCCTTCGTCCAATCATCAACAAGTTTGTGCAATTCATCTGTGAATGTGCTCTTTCTAGGAGGACTCTGGTCTGCAGTAATAATAATAATAATAAACTATTTGTATAGCAGTTTAAAACAGTTACAAAGCATGTCACACAGCATTAAAGATTAAAAACAAAAGGAGAATTGTGCGTGAAGAAACAGACAGTAATCAGGTAGTAAAAGCGAGTCTATAAAAGTGTATAGTGAAGTGAAGGGACACTTAATTGAGCACCATCATCATCGCTAGCTGTATGTTGCCTCCATGTGATAGTGACAAACCTCACCTTTTTTGGTAGTCAGTGATGTGGGATGGTCTGGGTTGCAGTACAATCTGCTCTGTTCACCACCTGAGAAACTACTGGACTGCTGTATGCCTGTAGGAGAGCCATAATGAAATAGTTACACAATGTCAAAGAAACAGAGTAACAACCGAGAGAGACAGAGACATAAAGGAATGTTGAGTGGAATGTTGAGGGAAGAAAAGAGGAACATTGAGTGGAATATTGAGGGAAGAGAAGAGAAACATTGAGTGGAATATGTAGGGGGGGAAGAGGAATGTTGAATGGAATATTAATATGAAAAAAGTTACTGCACCAGGATGTGCGACTCCATTGTTGTCCAAATGAGAGTGAGGCCGAGGCCGGAGCTTGACTTTGAGCGGCCGGGACCTACGAGGGGAGAGGGCTGGGGGGCCCGTGGGCAGGGGAGGGGTCCGGGGCAGAGGGAGAGGCAGGGTGTGCCTGTGGTCTTTGAGCGAGCGGAGCTGTCTGTACAACTCCTGCAGCTCCCTGTTCTGCTGTGACTGGAGGGACACCACTTCTTTGATGTGCCTAAAGAGAAGGGGTTACAGAACAAAGAGATAAAGTTTGCTAAATTATGAAATTATTGGGTGTGAAAATCTAGTACAACTAGTGAAGCCATTTGAAAACTTAAGGGCAAATTATACTTCTGCATAGCCAGAGGGTCCGCTAGCAGCATTTGACATCAATTTCATCACAAATGTACAAACGCATCCCAGATTTTGTGACAGCGTGTGCACTGACTGGACATAGAAACTTGGACTCTCTGTTTGAGGAGAGGTTGAGTGAGAAGATCCCCACTGCAGTATAATATTATGTGACAATAAAGGAATTGAAATTTAAGTGATGTTTGTTGCCAAAGCCAACCAGTTGCATTTTACACCCTTGTCTGGCCAGACTCATATAGTATACACTACAGTATGTCGTGAAGACTTTGAAGCAATTTAATGAATGTGATTTGTGAGGTCACAATGACCTTGACCGTGGACCACCTAATTCTAATCAGTTCATCCTTGAGTCCAAGTGGACATTTGTGCCAACTGTAATGGAATACCTCATGGCGTTCCTGAAATATTGCGTTCCTGAGGATGGGATGGACGGACAGACGAACCATGGCTGTCTGCCGCAGATGTATAAAAAGCATCTGCGCTCTACTAAGAATAATAGGAATGCACAGAAATAATTGATGCAAGTTAGAGTAAACTAGTAGACTTCTTCTCGCAATGGCCTCTTGCCATGGCACATGTCCTTCAGTTGTCTGGAAGACAACTGGCGTGGCCAGCCCTCCAATTTTGATCCACTCCGAATAGAGGTCTGGAGAAACTCTCATTTGAAACAGTGGATAGAATGAGCTATAGCAGCTCACTCCCTGGGGCTTGGTTTAATTTCGATTGAGTGATAACAGGACCAGAGTCCGTCTGTGTTTTTCCTACCGGGTGCAAACCAAAATTAAATCTAACAATTTATATATCAGCAAAATTGGCAGAGAAATTCATTAAAACATTGCCTAAGGTATGTGCTCTGCACAATATAAACAAACACGACACATATCAACAGCTTCTGTCAGTGTACCATTACTTGCTGCAATCGCCATGTTCGTTTCACTGAGTAGTAGTCAAGCCCCCAGGACTGGGAAGGCTTTTTGAAGCAAAAGTTTCCAAGTGGCCAACTCTGGTACCGCAAGATTAGGCCCGAATCATGAACGAGCAAAACGGACTCGACCAATGGGTTTGACTTAGGGCTTGCACATGGAGGTAGTTTGTGAGACGTAGACGCATAAAGGACACTAATGGACATGCTTATGGGCCCATGGTGTCCTCAAACCCACTGGCTAAAACCTGGAAGGAGAGATACTTTAGTGGGCTCTCCAGATAATATAAAGCTCTATGGTAGTAGTTTAAAGATGTCATGAAATGGCTTTTTTGCTAGCCAGCTAAGTTGCTAAGTGAAAACAGAGGCATGTTGTGCCTCAACCAATCACAGTAGCAACCAGTAGCAACCGACTACTTGGACTGTGAGATCAATGTTTTCAGATACTGTACATATTTTAGTGTACTGTTTAAGTTTAAAACAAGTAATGCACCGTCCGGCCATCATCCTGAATTAGATTTACAGACTAGCAGAACTAACAGTGTCTCTATAATTAGAAACACCTGCATTTGAAGAAACGTGAGCTATGGGAATCACTCAGGTGAATGAAATCATGATTCATATTTTTTCATAAGGGGTTGCTTTGCGTTTGACAGGAAGTAATTAAAATGTGACTTTTAGGGACTTCTTTTAGGGATTTCTTCCCCCTTTTTTGGGCATCTATTGCTAAAAATGTCTTCATTATGGGACTATTGGGATTATTATATTTTTCAATTCATTAGGTCTTTACTGTGGAGCCTATGTATGCACCGGGGTGAGCCCCTCCACCTGAGCAAGCAAGCCTGGGATCCATGCTTAGGAAGAGGTCATTAGATTGTGCCTTGTATTGAGTGCAGCTCATGTTGCTCTTGCTCTCTTGAACGCAGGAGTGTCTGCAGACACCAAATTTAAGTATAATCAGATACTGTCACTCGCATCCACCGTTCACGGACCCCTGTGGCTATGCGGACGCGGCAAGTATACTGGCCCAATTCCAATCCGCTCCCTTACTGACTCACTGACATGTGCTCACGTGAAGTCTGCAAGGGCTTGAGGGCTGTCCCATTTGAAATGGGTAAGAGTCAATGAGGGCTCAGGCAGAGCCCTTTATGCACCCTTTCTGTAAGTCAGCATCAATGCTAAGGGAATTATCCACAGTTCATAGCGTTAGCAGGGGAATGAGGGGAAAATGTCAATCATTTAAGTATGCAAATTGGTGTCGCATCGCGGTTAGAATGTCAACAAACAGTAGCCTAGTGCTTTCTCACCGTTCTCAAAGGGAGACGGAATGGATGATACATAGTATTTAATAAAGATAAGGGACACAAGATAAGAAATGAGAAAAGTAAATACAGAATATGTAAATACAATTTAAAATGAATAATATTAAAACCCCTAATCTAAACACAAATTAATGTAAATATAATAATAATATTTAACAATCACAGCCTTTAAAGCAATGACTGTAAATACGTTTTAAAAGTGATATAAAGTGTCATGAATGAAGGACTCATCTAAAGTGCTGTCCCATTCCTTTTATACCATTTGGAGCCCTTGAAGCCTCTCACCCTCAAGCACTTACCAGCTGACGTACCAGAGAAACATCTGTATAGTCATAAGACGATCCATCGGAAAACAAGAAATAATCTAATAATGGTGTGGCGTCCCTGTCCAGATGTTACCTGTAGTAACGCTACACCAAGCCCCCAAAACCCAGAGGTTGCATTGAAGCGCATTGGACATGCTGGCCATTCATAGGTACTGTCACGAACGAGCGAAAACGGTTTCGACCAATGGGCTTGACTCACGAGCTTGCGCACAGGGTTGCGCATGGACGTGACGCAAAACGCGTCACCTCCGTGATGCAAAATGTATCACAGAAGCCCCAAATGGGCCCCGCCCGTCACATTTGATTTCCCAACCCGGAAGAAGGGGTGATTTAGGATTCATGCTGTGTTCGTTAATGGTGGTAATAGTTTGTAACAGTAACAGTATGTGCACACATGCACATACTGTAGTGGCGTGAGATATGATTGGTCAACTTTTGAGGGGACATACCTACATACATTCAGTGTAAACGATAGTTCATGTAGACACGGAAGGCAGAATGTTTATATACTTCATTCATACTCCCCGTACCCCCCCATTCGCTAACAAGCTTATTCAGTTGTACTCCTTTAAGGCATACGTTCAACCCCTTGTCATTCTCATTTGCTACAAGCTAACTCACTCACGCCCTCATACCCACAGTGCATCTCAGGCGGTTCATTTAAGCAGCCTCTGTTCTCTGTTCATTCTATGTGCGTGGCTGTCAGTGCCGGTTGTACAGCTGTAGGTTTTCAAATTCCCTCCACCTCCCCGGCCTCCTCCCTGTGGCTTTTAGTTCATATTGTTATTGGTTGATTCCGTGTATTGTACTGTGGTTCTATGGATATACTATGATTCTGTGTATTGTACTGTGCTTCTATGGATTGTACTATGATATGTGGTAGTTTAATTAGGCATTGAAGGTTCAATGTTATGTTAAACTGTATTATGCTTATGTTTCATGCTTTCTGTCTCTCCTCTGTCTCTCCCTCTCTCTTTTCCCCCGACACGGTCGAGGCAGAAGGCCGCCACCCTAGAGCCTAGGGTCTGCCTGACGTTTTCTCCCAGTTAAGAGGGAGTTTTTCGTTGCCACTGTCGCAAATTGCTTGCTCAGGGTGGGATTGTCGGGTCTCTTCTCTACTTGTAAAGTGTTGAGACAACTTGTTGTGATTTGACACTTTAATTGAATTTAATTGAATGCTCTGCTCTGGGGGTTGTGATTGAATGATCTGTGACATGTTTGCACAGGAATCTGTAATATCACATGAGCAGAGTCACACCGCCAAACTTTGGATGCAATATCATTGCACATATGGTAACAGCTATATGGTAATAAATGGTTAATGGTTCATTACGGTCTGGTTATTTCTGAGCTGAAGTGTCTAAATGAAATACAGACAAACCCTGTTCAGGGATGGCATGGCCTTCGCCCACATCATAAAACATTTCAAAAAAATTATACTGATCCCACTTTCCCTTCCCTGTCTCACTTCTCTCTGAGATGGTGTAGTTCTCTCCTCAGGTCATCATCCTCAAGTTCACCCTCATCATCATCACTGCTGCCCAAAGGAGAGTGGCCATGTCCATGACCTCGTGGAGGGTGGGCCAATGACGGTGTCCTCCTACCCTCCTCCTTCTCTCCCTCCTTCCCCCGAGTTCTTCTCCTCTCCCTCTCTAAGTCAGGAGACACCGGGGAACTGTCGGTCAGTGCCTCATCTTTCTTGGTTTCGGCCTGGGTGACAGAGAAGCGCCCCACTTTCCTGTGGACACTGTCCTGGCCGGAGGGTGCCTCCTTGGTGGGAGAGGCTTCAGGAGGCGGAGGCACTGGAGTCACCTGATGGCAAGATAAATCTTATATGGGTAAAACATATACATAGATTTTCTTATTCAGATCAGGTCAGTATAGATAGGCAGGAAACCAAGGGCAAAGAGAGAGGAGAGACATGCAGGACAAGACGCTGGTCAGATTCAGAACCCAAGTCCTTGCGCTCACAAGGAGCATAGGTATGTGCACTACCCGGCTGAGCTACCAGGCAACCCATACAGCATACAAGAATTGCATATGGGGGGCGCCCGCTGGCCTTGTGGTCCAGGCACATATCACATAGGTTCTAATGCAGCCTGACAGCACATCGCGAGTTCGAGTCCCGTTCCCGACAGGCTTTGCTGCATGTCACTCCCCGTCTCTCTCTCTCCCTACTTCCTGTCTATCTCCACTTACACTATCAGTATCAATAAAGGCAAAAGGCCCAAGAAAATATCTTAAAAAGAAAAATAATTGCATATGGGATAAAAAAAATACATCCTGAACATATTCTTTATGATTATGGGCATTCTATAGACATAGTACAGAGGGCGGCTTTTCAAGGCCAATGTTGCATGTAATGTCCCCACCTGAAATCGTCCTTTGCGCGACTGTGGTGCATCCTTAATATCCTCCTTTATAGCTTGACTGCTAGGGTGTCCATCTAATAAAGAGATCAGGGAAATGAAAAACAAATAGGGGAGAGACAAGGACACCGGAGACATGAACACAGAGACACAGAGACACAGATATGAAGACATAGACACAGACAGACAGACCGAAGCATGCAGGAACAGACAAAATGTACAGCACAGAGGGATGTACCAAAGCAGACAGACATACAGACACAGACACACAGACACAGAGACACAGTGTTAAAAATCACCCACAAATATCATGACACATTAACAACCTCTGTGACTTACATGACTTTCACATGCATGGAACTATGAAAAAGTGTAAACATTTATATTGAATACTGTGGCAGTCATCATTTTCTTTCAGTGAAAGTAATAAAATCAACAATGGAAGTAAGCTTTTGTGGTAGTAAAAAAGCAAATGTTTTAAGCAAACAGACTATACGTTATGGGGGATGTGGGGAGGGGTGGTAAATATGTGTTTTAATAAAGAAATATATATCAATAAATAAACAGAGAAAGTCATTAAACAGAAAAAATTATAATATGGAATGTCAGTTGAATGCTTAATACAGTGTACCCTCACCCACCCACACATCCACTCTCTCCATTCTTACTGACTCACTGTTCCACTCATATACCAGACAACAGAGATCAATGTCACCTTTGAAGTCTGCATTCAGATTCACAGTGAGATTGTTCAGCGCGTTTGGTATATGGAACACTATACTAACACAATACTAACAGTGTGTATATGGATTAGCTGCATCATTTGAGATGCACTTGGGAATGAGCAGCATTATGTTTATGGAGTTAACCCATAATGTTATCGCCATATAGACACACATATGCTGAATATAATGCACAGACTGTGCATTATGTCATGCATATGCTCAAATAACTAAATCTATACATGGAGCTAAATTACTGCTACACACATAAAATATACATGCAAGGATGTTAGCTTACTAAAATATGAAGCTTTTCCAAGCTTAAGCTAGATTCATACTTTGTTGCACGACGGCGTCGTACAACGGAAATAGCTGGTCTACAAGCTCACAACGCTGCACATCTGCAACACGTTGTGAGTTTGTAGGTCTGCTATTTTTGGCATGCAACGCCGTCGTGGGAGGAAGCATGAATTAAGCATTAGCCATACACAAAGCAGCTAAGAGGGAAACTGACAGTAACTTGTAAGCCCTGGAAAATGTACACAATATGTAGCAGAAATGATGACTTCATCATAATCTGGATATCACATAGTTGGAAATTGCGGTAAGTAGTGTCCATAAACAGCATGCCATCTACAGCATATTATGCAGCTCTCGTGGCGTGATGCTGTATGAGCTGACTGTGTCATGCACAAGTGTATGTGTACACAGTAAAAATCCTCAGTGTTACGGTATTTGAACTCTGAGAGTGCACAAATGGAACCACAGGTCCATTTGGTTCAATTTGTACACTCTCGAGAGTTAAATGAACACTCAGGATTTTACAGTATATTCTAAATTGGCAGCTGACCACACAGTGACTTATTATGATCTATTTGTGTACAGATGAGATAATGTCTGTACTAATGAAATCTGGTGCCAAGGTGCATGGTGTTGTCAACTACTCTGCGCCAGCAGGTGGAGGTGAGTGAAGTGAGATGGTTGGTGTTGGCAGTGCCTGAGGACTGGGGGTTCATATCGCAGCCGGCCGTTAGTCCAGAGAGCTCATCTGCAACTGGGGAAGGGCATCAGACTCCTTTTATGCCAACATCCTCCTACACTGTGCCAATCTCCCACCCTTCTACTGTATACTCGCCACTGTTCTCGCCACCGGGTGAGTAACCCATGCAAAAAGAAAGATTTCCAAAGAAATATGAAATTTAGTTTGAAAAAAAAAAGAAAAAGTAAAAAGGGGGAAAAAGCAATTCAGCAAAATCAAATAATTCAAAAAACAATAAAGTATGTTGTGATATCAACACTGACACTATACAGGGATTACAGTCACGTTACAATGTACAAAAAAATACTAATTAGCCATAAACAGTTTAAAATTAATAAAGATTAATTCCTGACAGTCTAGAACATTACATCTACTATGTTAACACTAATAACGAGACATTAGGTTTTAAGTCCATGCCCCCAACACCCCATGCTCTCTCTCGCTCTCTCTCTCGCTCTCTAAGAAGACGCTACCTTGCTGGACTCTGGGCTTCTTGAACAAGCTGGCGGAGTGGCGCAGTTTGCATGCCCAGCTTTTGAATTTGCGAGTCCAGGATTTCTTGCTAACAGGATTTCTGATACTAGGACATGTCAGGTTTAGGCCAAAATATCCACCTCCTGCATTGTGCTGCTGCTGCTGTCCGGGCCGGAGGGGGATCAGGTGCTGATGATTAGGGGGCCACGGGGCGTCTCCTGTGGTACTGAAGTCAGAGTGTGGGGAGACAGCCTGGGGATAGGGGCAGGTGGGGAGGACGGTAAAGGGAATAAGGCACAGTGACAATTAAGGGTGGGTGGCTGTACAGGGTTGAGACTCACAAAGAAGAAAAAGAGAGAAACACCACACATATACAGTACCTACTGGCTGAAAAGGAAGCATTAGGTGTCACATTTATACTGAATGGAACTGTATCCAACTCCGGACACAGTATCCAAGATAGGACGCACTCAATGACACGATTTCCAGCCTATAATGATGAAGGCCATGAGGCCAAAAACGCTTTGACTTTGCGACATGGTTTAACAACTTGAACTCTAGCTGGTGAGACCATTTGGTTAACCACTTGAACCATATATACTTAGTTGACCGGGGGGGGGGGGGGGGGGGGGGGTGCTCTATGCAAGGTCCACTCCTTTTTCCCCTCAACACCAAATCTCTTCCCACAAGAAACCTGAACGGGGTGGAGCACCTATTTAATTTTGCGATTTTCACCCTTTTCACTCTTTTCCAAAAAGAAAGGGTTGAGTAACTAGTCACTTCTCACAGCAACCTGTAACATTATGAAGGTACTGTAAAGGGTTAATATTTACGCCGTCAAGAACTGAACGAAGTGTCCGAAATTGGATACATCTTTCACAGTATCAAAACTATGTGTGTTATTGACCATTTGAAGGGACTGAATGCTTTTTTAACATTTATTTTAATTTACTTTAAAAGGCTATTTTCAGATTCGGCTTACTGGTATTCACTTACAAGAATGGTTGGTTCTCCAGGTACGGGTGGGCGCAAGGGCCCTGCAGGGTCATCCTGTGGAAGAGCCAAAAGGGAGGTAGGGGGGGTAGCAGAGGTGGAGGCAGAAGCAGAGGTGGAGGGGAGAGACGGGGCAGGCTGCTGCTCCACTGGACCCAGCTCAGCAGACATGGGTGCTGGGGAGGCCTCCTCACCTGCTCTCCCCCTCTCCGGGTCCGGGGAGGTGGAGGAGGATCGGGAGGTGGTTGACGACGAGGTGGTGGAAGAAGAGGAGGAGTGGGGGGAGGTGTCTGAGGAGGAGAAGGCGGACAGGGGATAAGACGATAGGCGGAGTGGGTGAGGCTCGGACGACTCATCCCCTCCTGCCGAAGTGGAGGCGGCTGATGTGGATGTAGGGGCCGCGGTGGCTCCCCCTGCCAACACTCCCCCGACGCTGTACTCCTGATACAACAAGTTCCGCAGCTTCTCGTCCAGTGTCTTCATGCGGTTGTCTACGAACTCAATTTTGGGAGGGCCCTCGCTGTCTGACTCGGCGACGGAGGAGGGCTGAACAGGGGATGGGGTCATGGTGAGGGAGAGGGGAGGCAAGGAGGCCTCGCTTGTGCCCAGAGGCAGGGGGGGCAGAGAGGAGTCGGAGGAAGGATAAGGGGGGACAGAGTGACTGCCTGTGTCCTCTGTGATACTGGCCTCTCCCGTGGAGAGTTCAGACTCTGATTGCTGGAAGGAGGGCTGCTTATGTAATGGAGCCTGCTGCTGTTGCTGAGGCAGCTCCATGGATTTAACCACCTCCTGCTGCTGTTGAACCTGCTGTAGCAGTGGCTGTGACTGTACACACTGCTGAGTCTGCTCTACAGGGATCTGGGGTTGTTGCTGCTGCTGCTGTTGTTGCTGTTGTTGTTGTTGTTGTTGCTGTTGCTGCTGCTGCTGCTGCTGCTGCTGCTGCTGCTGCTGCTGCTGCTGCTGCTGGGCAAGGCTAACATTAAGAGTAAGAGGTTGTGCTGACTGTTGTTGGACAAACTGTTGACTGACTGACTGGGGCAACATATGACTTTGATCTGGCTGTGTAGACACAGCAGGCATAAAGAACTGCTGCTGTTGCTGTTGTTGTTGTTGTTGCTGCTGCTGCTGTTGCAGCTGTTGTTGTTGTTGTTGTTGTTGTTGCTGCTGCTGCTGTTGCTGCAGCATTTGCTGTTGCTGTAAGTGTATGGTCTGTTGTAGACCCAACTGCTGTGGATGTTGCAGATCAATCTGGGCCTGCTGTTGAGGCATTGCAGCTGCTTGTTGTGCCACAACTTGCTGTGGTAACTGCTGTAACTGAGGCTGCTGCAGTAACTGTGGTGCTTGCTGTTGAGCAGGTACTTGCTGGTTCTGCTGTAGGGACACTGACAGCATTTCTGCTGGGGGCAGAGACTGTTGGAGAGGCACAGGCTGCTGCAACAGCTCTGTTTGACTAGGCTGCAGTGGCAGCCGCACCTCAGTTTGCTGTTGTTGAAGTGTCAGTTGTTGTTGTTGTTGTGGTTGTGGTGGTGGTGGTTGTAGTTGTTGTTGTTGTGGTTGTTGTGGTGGTGGTGGTGGTTGTTGTTGTTGTTGTTGTTGTTGTAATGGTTGTGGTGGTGGTTGCTGTTGTTGTTGTTGTTGTTGTTGTTGTTGTTGTTGTGGTGGTGGTGGTGGTGGTGGTGGTGGTTGTTGTTGTTGTTGTGGTAATGGTTGTGGTTGTGGTGGTGGTGGTGGTGGTGGTGGTTGCTGCTGTTGTTGTTGTTGTGGTGGTGGTGGTTGTTGTGGTTGTGGTGTTGATGGTTGTTGTAGTTGCTGCTGTTGTTGTTGTTGCTGCTGCTGCTGCAGTAGTAGTTGTTGTTGCTGTAATTGCTGGAGAGATTGCTGTAGCACTTGTTGCTGCTGCAGATGAACCTGCTCCTGCAACACTTGCTGTTGTGTTTGTTGTTGCAGCAGTGGGACCTGCTGTATATGTTGGGTCGGTGGTACTTGTTGAAGCTGCACCATCTGTGGTTGCGGTGGAGATGGTTTTACTTGCTGCTGTAATGCCGGTTGGACCTGGGCCTGTGATTGTGGCTGAGCCGGTCTGGTCATCTGGGCAAGTGTCAGCTGTTGCTCTATGCCAGCGTGACTCGCTGGAGGAGATGTCACTGCTGCAGCAAGAGGAGGAGGGGAATGTACAGAGGTGTGGTTCCCTCCAGACACACTCTGCCCAAGGGGAGCTAGTCCCGCATCCCCCAGGCTGGGACCTACAGTGGAGCTACCACTATTTCCAGGGGACATGAGGACTTCAGGCAAACAGGTTGGAAGTATGCGAGGCATAGCAGCAGGAGCAGCGGCCACGGAGGGGAGGCTGGCAACGGCGCTTATTAGAGTGGTCATGGATGAAGTGGCACTGGGAGTTTTGTCAACTGGAACTGAGGGGGTGGAAACTGGCTGGCCAATGCAAGCCGGAGGAAGAGCAGCAGCAGCAGCAGGGACAGAGGTTATGGCTGCACTAGTGAGAGAAGAGACTGGGGCAGAGATGCTGTCAGAGACATTGGTGTCAGGAGCTGGGGCAGCGGTGGCTGGGGTGGACATGGAGGCAGGGGCTGAGACAGTGGAGACAGGGGGAGAGGTGGTAGACAGGGGCGGGCAGGGAGGGGAAACCAATCCAGTCAAAGACTCCGACCTCTGGCATCCTTCACTTTCTACAGCCGCCAGAGAGAGGGACACATGGTTAGTTTGTGTTAGGAGTCAGTCAGCCCACTCAAACAGGTTAATTAGCTGCACAGCTGCCAGGGTCATTTAGGAAGATCTTACCTTTCTCTACTTTAGAGGACTGCGGCACCCGTGACTCTCCAGTAGGGGGTGGTGTGGCAGCTCCCTGGTTGGACTGAGAATCTCTGTGGCGGATGGTCTGGTTGATGAAGAAGCGCCAGCGTCCGACTGGTGAGGACTGGGGCGCTGCGTCCGCTGGGAGGCAGAGAGACAAGTACATGCAGATATATGCAGATATGTAAAGATTTATTTATCAAGTGAAAGAGACCTACACAAACTCACCTGTGGTGCCAGTGGGAGTGCTCACATGCAACTGCTCAATAGATCCAGTCTAGATAAAAAAGATTCAAGCTCTTATTCAGCTAAACATTACCATAACTTTGACATTACATTCAAGAATATTTATAGAAGAGCATAAGTGTTGATGTAAATCACCACACCTGTGAATTTGTCAGAAGAATTTCCTGGGCTTTCTTTACAATGGCTCTGAGCTCCTCCACAAATTTCTCTTTCTCCAACTCAAGGATAAAGTCTTCCTCCACCTATAAAATAACATAACAGGGAAGTCATTAGTCATACACAGAATATTGCATTTAAACAATTATTGCAAAAGAGTATATATGGTAAGAGTAACCTACCATGTAATCAGCAATGTCCCCAGGTGCATCCCCTTCACTGTCAAATTTGAATGTCACCATCTTGTTAGTGTGTGTCTCCAACTGACATTCTACCATATTGTCCCCACTGCCAGACACCTATGGAGGGCAAGAATAATTATGATCTTGGTACAAAAGACCACAGGCAGAGTGTCAAAAACAATCATAGTTGTGATATACAGCACTATATACAGTGTGTATACAGTATCGTTATACTGTATATAGTGTATATTCAGCATTCAGGGACTTCCTCTTGTCCAATCAAATTACTCGAACCAAACTATCTGTTGTATATTGTAAATCACACCTGCAGCATGCTCAGTTGAAACTGGTGTGAGCCTTTCTCTGGCCTATGACAGGAAGGTCTTCTCTGAGTCTTCAGTCTCTCTAGTTTGCCATTGGCCAAGAGTTGCAGGGGATCTTCTCCATTGGCTGGAACAGACCTGTGGGAGTGGCAGAGTCAGTGATGACCAATGACAATACATGAGTGGCTGACTGACACACTGTTTAGAGTGACTGTGGCATGAAAGAACGCTCCAGAAGGAGCGTCCTAAGGTGCCATGTCCACAGGAAGCGTTTTATGAGCTGCCATGCATTTCTATGGTAAAGCTCTCCTCTTCCCAGTGCAGAGCATCGCGCATCAGCACTCTGTGCTGTGTGCCCTTCAAACAGAAAATAGTTAAACTTTTGGAGAGGAGCGCTGCTCATCAATTTCACGTGTGATCCTCCATATTGGGTCTGACAACCCGGTCATTTACGGTCTGATGTTAACCGACGCCGTTGTTTCAGCTAGGTTATTTGTGCTAATAATGCAGATTACACAACATTCAAGCACGGCAACGCTGTAGTTACAGTTCCTGAGCATATCATTATAAATGTATTCAACCACAATAAATCTGACTGTCACACGTACCCAGATGAAGAATGTTGCTCTGTGCCAGACAGATATGGACTATCCTGTGGAGTGACATGTACAGTATACAGAGACAGACAGAGAGGAACACAAACAGACATGCAGGAAAAACAAACAACCCAAATCATTAGCTGTATGAAATTAAGCCAATCACAAAAAAATAAGAATACTTGATTATTAATCTAAACTGGTTAGTTAGTTTTATTCATAGACCTTTTCAATTGAATAGTTTTCAAACTCATTGTGGGTACATTAGTACTAGGGTGTTCAAGCAAAAGTAGATGGATTAATTAAAATAGGCAGAATATATTCCAATAACCAAGTGGTGTGTACTTGCTGTACCTGAGAAACACCCAGCAGGGGAGGATCACAGTCTTGCAGCGAGGTTTGGGGCAGCAGGGGAGAGTTAGAGTCAAAGGTCTGGAGACTGGTCACGGGAGGAGGGGAGATGGGAATAATGTCAGCCCGCCCCAGTAAGGTTATCGGGGCCTCTGAAGTAGGAGTGGGTAGCACTTGAGCTTGAGCAGGATAGAGGGGTGGAAGGGATGGGATAGATGCTAGTGATGCTGGGAGAGATGCTAGTGATGCTGGGGGGCAGGATGTATGAGAGGGGCTGGGAGGTATTTGTTGAATGGGGAGGACAGCTTGAGGCAAAACAGGCTGTTCAGCAGCGGGTGTCTCAGCTTGCATCTGTGTGTGAGAATGGGCCTGTGTCTGAGTGAGTGTCTGTGTGTGACTGAGTGTATGTGCCTGGATGCTAGTTTGTGTCTGCGTCTGAGCTGGTAGGACCTGTTTGGCTTGGTGCTGGGGGGAGGGAGACGGGCCCGCCACTACCTGGCTATAGAGCGGCAGTGCCCTGGACTGGGGTTGAAGCTGGGACACATTACTAGCGACTATCTGTGCAGCAGGTTGGGGTACTAGTTGTGGAGCCAATTGTGGCTGAGAAGGCAGTTGACTCTGATCGAGAGGTATTTGGACCTGTTGAGAGGGAGGTGGCTTTTGAATGGGTGTTGAGGGCGTTTGGGTTGGTAACTGGACCTGTAGCTGTGGAGGTGATGCAGCAAGTTGCTGCATCACCGATGGAACCTTCTGCAGCTGTTGCTGGTACTGCTCAATAGATTGAGGCAAAGCAGGTGGAGGGATCGATTGGATCACAGAAGGTACAACTGTGTTTCCCGCGGGCTGCTGTTGGGCTTGAACAACTGGTTGCAGCAGTGTTTGGCCCTGAGCATAGGCCTGTCCAGTCTGCTGAATAGGCTGGGGTGCAGGGGTAAAGGTTGTGGGTTCAACTACTGAGCCGGAAGCAGACATGATAGTTCCAACACCTCCAGTTGTACCCGGAGACAGAATCATCTGCTGATACTGCAGTGCTTGAGGTTGCTGCTGCTGTGCAATGAGAGTGACATCCTGTTGGATTGATGGCATAGCTTGGTGGGTGGATTGTGGTGCAGGAATGTATTGTGGTGGTAAAAGGCCAGCTTGAGCCTGAGCCTGCAGCTGGCTCTGTGGCTGGAGATTGGGCGGTAACAAGCCATGTATTTGAGCATTCGGTTGCACAGCGGTCTCATGCTGGATCTGACTAGGAACTGAGGCAACTGCAGCTGGAGCCTGAATGTGGGC
>NC_137614.1:14034727-14067227 GCF_963280865.1 Gymnoscopelus braueri
GAAAAAAAAAAAATAGGTCCAATCCGGGGATCACACCAACTATAATAACTGTATTTGTTGATGCTTATAACTCAGGGAGCACTAGAGATCTTATAAGTAAACTATACAATGGAATTGTGTCATTGAATAAGGACTCTACGATATATGTGAAACAACGATGGGAAAAAGAACTTGACATTGACATAAGTGATGAAGTATGGTCGGATTCATGGGAAACACAATCAACGACTACTAACTCCCTGACCTGGAGAGACTTTTGCTGGAAAAACCAAATCCGTTTCTTTATCACTCCCAAACAGAAATCTAAACAAACTGGGAACCAGCTGGACTGCTGGAGGGAATGTGGAGATACTATGGTTGACCATGCACATGTCTTTTGGTCTTGTCCTGCAATTCAACCTTTCTGGAAGGAGATAGCAACACTTATCTAAAAAATTCTGGGTTTCAGTATCAATACTACATTTGAATCTTTGTATCTTGGACAAACCCCGGATGGATTGAGTCAGAATGACTCTTATTTGCTTAAGATCCTACTTGCAGCAAGCAAAAAAGCTATTACAAAGAACTGGTTGCAGAAAAACTGCCCTACTATGGGACTATTTGTCAGTATTGTGAGACAATTGCATCTCTTAGAGCAGATGACCTACTCTTTGAGGCTCCAAAAGGAGTTGGGTGAAAAAAGATGGGGGAAATGGCTGGACTATTTAGATAGCGTGCCAGATCTCTGATGATGGCTGGTTGTCCTCCTATGGTATATTGTACTTAAAATCCTGTTAACATGTTTCAATCTTATTACTGGTACCAAATGTTCCCATGACCTCTTTTTATTTTCTCTTGTTCTTTTTTTGTATGTTTTTATTTTTATTTTTACTGATGTTTTTTCTATTGCTTTTTTGTACTATTTGATTTTATGTATGTATGTATGTATGTATGTATGTATGTATGTATGTATGTATGTATGTATGTATGTATGTATGTATGTATGTATGTATGTATGTATGTATGTATGTATGTATGTATGTATGTCTGATAAAACTTCTGAAAATAAAGAGTTTTAAAAAAAAGTACTCAAAAACTATTCTCATGGGTTAAGGTCAAACAGCCAAAGCAGCAAATTATGTCACAGAATGAGAGGGAATTCTGAATGTGAATATCTGACTTTCATATTATAATTTTCTCTCCATCATTCTCTGTACTTCCTCTTTGTCTCTGCCAGACCGAAGGCGTGGCCGAGACAATGTTTTGGACCCTGTCCGTCCGTTCGTCCGTCCGTGTGTCCATCCATCTGTGAAGTGTGAACAGCTAATATCCGGCACCCGATCGACGTGAAAATGTGCACACACACTCCCTGGATGCCAGAGCAGAACCTCTGCCCCAAATTATTCACATCAGCCTGCTATAGCGCCATCAGGAGGCATATTTTTTAATATTACTCCTACAGATTTTGTCCAAACATCACGCAAATCGGTACACATTATCTCTATAGTCATGTTATCAAGATGGATCTGTCCGATTTTTCATATTCCATCCTGATTGGCGAATTACTAAAATTGCTGGACCACAATAACCTACCCGACTCTGAGGAGCACCTTTTCAATTTCTTTATCATTTTCTTTTAACTCTAATATCCTTCTACTCTATTCTCAGGTTTTTCTTCCCTTCATTAGCTTTTTAGATCCATTGTACTTGAATCTTTGACGATCGTGTTAACGCTCAAGACAATAAAACATATTGAGATGAATTGAGAGAGGGGGAGAGGGAAAGCGTGGGTCGACATTATGCATGAATTGGGGCAGAAGGTAATTTGAGTGAATCTAGGTCAGACATGGCTAGGAACACCTGATAAATGAGCTGTGGGATTTAGTCATACATCAACGTTACTGTACTGTGCCTTTCTTTTAGCATTCTGCCTTCCATAAGACAGCAAAGCCTTAAACCCTTTTCCTGAATCTACCCTACCTACCCAGTACAGATGACCACCTTATTTCCCTCAGACCACCTCCTTCCTTTCCCTGAGTCAGTCAGGCCCAATGTCTCACCATCTCGAGCGCCACTTCCTCAGCACTGTCGTTTTCCAGGTCATAGCTGAACTCGATGGCCTCATTGTCCTTGTGCTTGCCCTTCAGCTTCTTGGGCTCCTCCACCCAAATCCGCAGGGCCAGGCAGTCCTGGCACCCCGTGTCCTCCTCTGCCAGCTCCACCCGCACCCCCGTGTCCTCCCCAAAGAAAGCATGGTTCAGGAGGTCCCGGATTGAGAGTCTGCCCCACAAAAAAGAAGACAATAGAAGAAAACACATGAAGCAGAAGCACTGTGATGTTTTATGAGCGCTCTGTCAGCAGGTATCCACAGGATAATACATCATGTTATCACAAGAAAAAAATAATGCTTACCTCTGGGTCTTGTTCTGACGAATGCAGCACTCGATGATCTCTTTAATCTCAGGGTCATTAACTTTATCGAAGCTGGCTGGTTTTATACCCTGCAATGGAAAATTAGGGATTTATTTTAATAGGGTAGGCCTCCTCAAAATCAAAACAGGAAATTAGATCATTACAGTTTGGCAACCACAACCCGATAATGGATATCATCACTGAGGACAATTCTTCCCCTCTTCTTCTACTTCCATGTATTAGGAAAATAATGCAGAGTTCCAGGCAGTGAGGGAGACTCACACTTGTGACTTTGCGGTAGATTTGAGCAGCGTTCTGGCACTCGGAGTAGGGGTATTCTGAAGTGGCCATCTCCAGCATACACATCCCAAAGGCATAGACGTCTACAGACTCATCATAGTGCTCCTCATACATCTCTGGAGCCATGAACTCAGGGGTTCCTGTAAAAAGCAGACAATGAATCACCAGCCAATTACAAAAAAAAAACTAAATATCACTTTGCTGCTCTCTGTATTTGTATTCACTGTAGCATGTCCATGTCAATGTACACTATATAACAAAAAGTCAGTGGACACCCTTTCTAATTAGTATTTGTAATTAGTGCCATTTGTTCCAGCAAATCTTAATGCTACAGCTATCCAGACAATTGTGTGCTTCTAATTTTGCGAAAGGCAAGTTTCCTGTTTCAGAATCCCAAGATGAAGTGCCTGACCTCACTAACGCTCTCATGACCGAATGGAAGCAGCTTTCAGCAGCAATGTTCCAACAAAACAGCAAACTTCCAACTATTAAAAAGCAATCCCAGAATAGTGGAAAATATCATAGTAAGAAATGGGGGACCAATGTACATGACTTGCTTCCTGGTTTGCATTTGGTGTTCCAATTCATTCCAAAGGTGTTTCATAGGGTTACGGTCAGGGATTTGTGCGGGCCAGTCAAGTTCTTCCACATACTATATGACTTTTGGTAATATAGCGTATGAGTGAATGTATTGCATACACTGTACTTTTTTTTTGAAAAAGGCGTTATTTACAGTAAATGCAGACCATCCATTTGCCAGATTCTATTCAGAGCTGATAAGAATCTTCCTAGCGACTGCGACTGTTGTAAATGTACTCAAAGTGCACTGTTCTGGTGGTCTCTCAAAGACAAATATCTAATCTGAGGTCTATATTTACAGTAAGTGCTGCCCATATGGATTTTGGAGAGATTGTTTCAATAATGATCTATACTCCTGGGCAGCTGTGTCCCGAGGCTGTAGGCCAGAGTTCAATACAGTGAAGTATTGAAGTATTGAGTCAATTTTCTGGCGTAAATAATATTATGTCTTGTTATCAGCCTCTATTTGTATACAGCCTGACAGGGACAGAAACTCACAGATTGTAGTTTTTCTTGTGGTTTGACTCAAGTTGCTGCTTTTCAGACCTCTGTTACATTTTGAATACTATAAAAAATATATTGGAATTGGCAACAGAACAAGACTTATTATTTTTTTTTATTAAGAAAAAGTTTTGGATTCTTGGACTCTTATTCAGAAGAGTCCACCTGTTTAAACCCTCTTTCCTATGACTATGACCCAATGATAATTTATTCTTGTTAAAGGAAGTACTGGCAAGAGCAAACTACGAAAGCAGAAAAGTTAAATTGTTGTCAACAGGGGTATACCTATGACACTCTTGGCGAAGGAGGTCCTCATAAGTGTGGCCAGCCCCAGGTCCCCTATCTTTACTGAGCCTGTGGGCCCTGTGATGAAGATGTTGTCACATTTGAGGTCCCTGTGGACAATGGGAGGAGTTCTGGTGTGGAGGAAATGAAGGCCCTTCAAGATCTGTCTGCACCAGCTCCTCAGAACCTTCGGCTTCATTACCTTAAAACGCTTCAGGTAACTGTATGGAGAGAGAAGGAGAATGGTAAATTTTATGTTCAGGTAAGGAAGTAATTGTAATATATCAATGATAAAAATGGGATGAAAAAGTAAATGAGAGAATTAACTGATGAATGCTAATACTGGAACTACATAAAAAGTATAAATATAAATATTTAACTTATTTAACATAACACATTTGACATGCCAATTAAAGGCGTGTGTGTGTGTGTGTGTGTGTGTGTGTGTGTGTGTGTGTGTGTGTGTGTGTGTGTGTGTGTGTGTGTGTGTGTGTGTGTGTGTGTGTGTGTGTGTGTGTGTGTGTGTGTAGCTCTGACGTTTTTAGTGTTCCTGAGGTCATGAGTTCAGTGACCAGGACAATGCACTTCTTGCCACGGAGAACTGACTCCCAGGAGTCGTAGAAGCGGACAATATTGGGGTGCTGGAGTCCTTTCAGCATCTCCGCCTCCTCTTTGAAGCGCTGTTGCTCTGCCTTGGTCAGCTTGCGGTCCTGGAGTACGAGATACAGTATACACTGTTATATATACATATACACACACTGTATACAAGTGTGTGTGTGTGTGTGTGTGTGTGTGTGTGTGTGTGTGTGTGTGTGTGTGTGTGTGTGTGTGTGTGTGTGTGCGTGCGTGCGTGCGTGCGTGCGTGCGTGCGTGCGTGCGTGCGTGCGTGCGTGCGTGCGTGCGTGCGTGCGTGCGTGCGTGCGTGCGTGCGTGCGTGCGTGCGTGCGTGCGTGCGTGCGTGCGTGAGTGTGTGTGTGTGCGTACAAATCAAAAGACACTGCTCTGGGACTCCCTCATATTACCACCAGGCAACTTCACACTACACTCCCCCCACAGCCTCTTGCTAAGTGGCTGGCACTTCACATCTGCTACAGTACCACTAGATGGTGCTAGCAAAACAGGGTTGTGGAAGTGGCGGGACAACACCCAAGCTGAGTTTTATAAAACACATTTTCTGCAGCATCTGCCACAGAGCCGTTGCTCCAGCATGGCGGCTACGATGGATGCTGCAGAAATTCCACTCACTGGCGCACGCAGGCAGGCAGCATCCCATAGGAGCAGGGACAGCAAGTCACTAAGCCCACTGGCAAACAGCCTATTCATATGGAGGAATTAGCCTTACAGAAGCTTCCTGGAAACAGTTGTACGGCACAGCAATTAGCATTTTGCTCTGCAATATAATTTAATTAAGAATGCTGGGGAAAGTTACTTGAAAAATAAATGTATCTATATAATGGTATGTGTTTTCTTGCACAACTCAGTCAATGCTGTGCTAGCAATCAATGACAAGTCACACCTCCCTCAACAGATACACTGTGAATGGGCATCATCATTATCTAAAGTTACATACAAACACACGTGAACTTGATAGTCAAAGGTGTTAACAGTCTTTAAAGAGATCATTTGCGGTATGCATTCTGGTTTTTGGCCTTTTAACCTTTGTTGGACCGTGTGACTTGCTAATCCAGGGCATTGGGCAATGTTGCCCAACAGCTTTAACAAACAACAACACACTTTTACAGATCAAGGCCAAAGTCTTACACACAAGAAACAATTGTTGTGACTTGACCTTTATGTAAAAGGAAACACATTTGTCAAACAACTCTACATGCACTACATCCTTACTTCTTGTAACATATCACAACAACATCCTATACATGTAGCACCTGTGAAGGAGCGGTATCAGGGTTCGAAATACAGGGAGAGCTACGGGGAGCTTGGCTCCCCTGAAAGAGAAATGCGCTCCACAGTAAGCCTGTATTCATGTATATTTCCCAGTATATTTAGGTTCCTGAAATAAATAATAGGCCATTAGTAAGCACTTTTCAAAATGCGTGTTTATTCACACATAGCAAGAACTCTTGGTGTTTGAAGCTGTGGGCATGTTCATGATTGTCATGGGATGCAACTTAGGTCTGGTCTGTTTAACTAAGTAATGCAAACCATATGCCTATCCATTGTGTATTGGCAATTGTATTGTTTCTCAGAGAAAAGTGATTAAAAAAAACATTGCAACTGTGAATAATATTTCTGTTTCTTTAGGCTAAATACTATCTGTATGAATCGAATCAAATCTAATCTGTATTGCCACTGCCAGTATATCTTTGCACATGGGTGGGTGCATTCATGTATGTGCATGAATGTATACAGTACCTTCCCACCCCCCAACGCTGAAAAACAGGACTCCCCCAAAAGCCACGGTGTAATTTGAACACTGAGCGGGATGCATTGCAGTGTCACAAATAGACCTCCCTAAAAATAGCAGTCATCATAACACTGTCTTTCCACTGATCGATTCCATTGATGCTGCGACCCATTGTTTGTTTGGACAAAGTTGTCCAAATGCAAATGATGTACAGCAGATGTTGCCGTGTAAATGAGCTTGATTCTTTTACATACTGGACTTTTCCGATTCATTAAGTTTCCCTAGTAGATTTATTTGCCCTTCTACTCTCCCTCTCTGTCTCTCAGCTTTTGGTACATAATCTTTTCCAAGACCTTTGATCTCTGTCTATACTGGATCCATGTCCTTTTCTGGAAGTATGAGCAGAGAGACCGCCACCTCCCACTCCCCTCTTCTCCTGTATTCCCAGAGACAGAGCATCAACAGGGAGACTGCATGCTCTTCATCGCATGGTTTTGGCTAAAAATAAGTTGCTCGTCCTGGGCCTGCCCCTCGTCTTCTCCTTTCTTGCACTTCACATTCTATGTGCAGGTCTGTTTACATGTCGTGAGTGAATTTGGAAAATGGGTATGCGTGCGTGCGTGCGTGCGTGCGTGCGTGCGTGCGTGCGTGCGTGCGTGCGTGCGTGCGTGCGTGCGTGCAAATGTGTTTGTGTTTTTTTGTTGCCAGGATGTTTAGAAGCATCTCCCTGTATGTGGACTCTGTGTTGAAATGAATGTCTCCTTTTCCTTAATGGAGTGGATTGTTCTTTTAATATAATTGTTTTTTCTTCTGCTCGGTCAAATGCAAAAGAAACTTTATCACTGTACATCTACAGATTTATTTCTTCTTCATATTTTACAAATATCCTAAGAGATATACAGTAGGTACAGATTTTAACCTGCCTCTTTTTGTGCTGTGTTTTTAACTAACCTTATGCCTGTATGAGCTATGGGATATCTGAATTTCCCTTTGGGGATTAATAAAGTATCCATCTATCCATCTATCCATCTATCCATCTATCCATCTATCCATCTATCCATCCATCTATCTTCTAGGTTGTGTGTTGAGTGTCATTTCTCTTGCGTATCTCACTCCAGAGAGTCAGAGCATCACTCACTCTGGAACAGTGTGAGATAGAGTGCTTGTCTGTGAGTCTGTCTACACAGCCTGCTCTCCCCCTTTTCCCTTCACATCTATCTGTATGTGATATTGTCGCTGTCGGCCTGAAACCTTACCTGAGGCGATTCTTAAAAATGTTTTCTAAATCCTAACAGTTTTTTGAAAAAAATCTAAAAAAATGTTTTTCAACATTTAAAAAAAATAGCAGATCTACAAGCTCATAGCGCGGCACTCTGTGCCGCGCTATGGGCTTGTATATCTGCTATTTTTGAATAGCCAAAGAAATCTAAAGTGACACAGATGCGTTCCAGGTCTTAATGGGTTAATGTCCAAAAACACACAAAAACTTTTCAGGAAATAGGAAAAAGAACCATTGGATCCAGTGTAATTATTTAGTCACAAGTTCTTGTTAAGATTTTTCATTGGTTAAATATTTATACAACTCATAGACAGACTTAACCACTTTCAACCTGCCATCCCTATTTTGGGCATGTCATTTATAGGCAACATCGGACGCTGTCTGAGTTATGCCAGGGACACATTTTGTGTGACACACTGATGACGCACACAGAGACTCTCATAGACGGCTAGCCTCTTGCAGAGCCACGCCGGGGAAAAAAACATTAAAATATGAAATAGGGAGATACAAGGTTTCTGCCCGACAGCGACGATATACAGTGTGTATGACATACAGTAAATGTCATATTATGTCATCAGGCATTGAAAGCATAGGCTATATCCGCAAGGAACGGGCCACATTTTTATAACTCTTTTCCAATGCATTTGTTTAACCTGGGAAGTCAATAAACATCGGGGTCAACAAGGTTCAGACAGAGTTTAATCATTACAATCCTTACAGAGAGCTACATGGGCCCATGCTGGACAATGCATGATCAGACATAAACACACTAATGCACCGCCATTTACTCACTCACTACACACGCACACCCATTAAAAAGTACATTAAAACACTTTTTAACGAACAAGAACAAGTGATTTATTTTTGATTACTCATCGATAATGAGTATGAATATTTTCAATAATACAGCTTTAAAAAAAAAATGAAACCATTGTTTTTGTATTTTATCTTATACTGTATAGGATTTGCTGCCTTAAATTGCATAAACTTCTCCTAAGATTACACTACCTAATCATTACTTATGGCCTAGCAGTTATTTAATAACCAAATGAAGGTGGGTATTCAAGAAAACAAAAGTAGGTAAATGTGTGTTAGCCTGGTACAGTATCTGTGGTATGTTCCAAGGCTCCTGTCCAGCTCTCTGGACCCTCTAAATCATTCAGGGTTAGCCTCCCTTACCACATTTAGGAAATTCATAGACAAGAAAATCTCACTAAGGTTTAAGTGGTATATTAAGCACATTGCTTTGAAATAAAGGAAGTAGCTTAGGCCTTCTTCAGCACAACGGACGATGACAAAATCCTAAGGGGAGAACTGGCAAAATCACACATGCACCATGAACTTGCACAGGAAGAAAACATTGAGAGAACAGCCCCTTGACCATCAGCTAAATGGGGAGAACAGCCTCTTGACCATCAGCTAAATGGAAAAGAGAGACCAACAAAGAGACCGATACCGAGGGAGTGAAAAGGGGGCAGCCATGAAGCCATGAAAGAGCCCAGTGAAAGAGGGCTATTGTGCCCTGGCAGGCTGTGGATGCCTTTCTTCCTCTCTGCATTCTGTGAATATGTGAATATGCCAGCCCAAGCCCTAAGTGGAGTAAAACATATGGATGGACTGAAGCCATTCGATCGGCTTACTAGCAGATAAGCAACTGGTGGGAAGCAAAAAAGCCATTATAAAATGTTCATGTAATATGTGCGCTGATTTTGACTAATGATGAAAGCTCCAGAATTTGTTAATGAGTACACCTGAACCACTCTGGTGGTTTGAGTGAGGCCTTCTGCGGGCCAGCCAATCAAACAGATGAACACAATTGTCGCTTTGCACCAAACTTGGGATGAAGGATTTGCACAACAGCATTACCTCCCCTCGGCTTTGTGACGGTTCCCTGTATTATATGTTGTTAGGCATATTTCACTCTTAGGTTATTTGTTTATGGTTTGTGTATTTGCTTTGTACTAATTTCTTCTTCTCATTGGTTCCTAGGATTTGAGGAGCAGTGAGATAATGGCCATCAGCCTAATTGGGGAGCTCACGCCTCTATAAAAGCCTGTCTCCGCAGCTCTCTACCAGTTCTTTTGACTTATGCCCCTCACCCACTATGCACCTCATTCAACATTTATGTTAACCCATGCAACACTCTCACCCACACTCCACAATCCACTCATGCATATACACATTACACTACTAACTTTACTGATTTCCACACCTCATCTGTTTTTTCCTGATCTGTTCAATTGATTTTGATTATCTAATAAATACAAATTTCTTGGTAAACTGCGTCTCCCTGTATTTGTTCCCTGGCACCCCTAGGCCAGGGTCATAACAAAATGGGGGTTCGTCCGGTACATTTTGATTTGTTTGTGCAGTAAGATTGGTGAGTCAAGTGACTTTCCCTTCTGCATTTGTTTGTGCCACGCCGCGGGAGTCAATTGGCCGTTGATTAATGGCTCGTTTGCGCCGTGGTTGTGTGAATGTAGTGACGCCAGGGTTGACGTTCGACCAACAAAAAGAATGAATGGAACTACAGATGGAACAAATTAAGTTGCAAGCCAAGGTGCAAGCTGAGCAGGACAGAGTAAGGCTAGATACGCAATATGCGATTGAAAAAATGAAACAGCAGACTGAACAGGCTAAATTGCAAGTAGAGCAGGCCAGGTTGGATTTGATTAGGGACAGTAAGATTTCAGCTGCGGCACTGTTATCTACAGGACCTGCAGGACAGTCGGCAGGGGGTTTTGATATTAATGGAAATCTGTGTCTGGTGCCCAAGTTTTCTGAGCGTGATCCAGAGGCGTTTTTTGCAATGTTTGAGCGTGTGGCCGATGTGCGTAAATGGCCTGACTCTGCGTGCACGATGATGTTGCAGTGTATCTTAACGGGCAGGGCGCAAGAGGTTGCTGACAGTCCAAAATATTGTCGTGTTAAGGCCGCTACGCTTAAGTCGTGCGAGCTCGTAACGAGCTGTAATATATTCTGGGTGTTTGGTAATGATCTTGAACTTTGGCAAGTGGCAGCCACCAAGTTGGTCTTTCTACATTAAGTGACTTGGCAAACATGCTAACGATGGTGTAGCTGTTTACCTCGACATGTACACTCTGTTTTGGATCAGACACCTGGCAGAGCAGAAGGTTAGGCTCTGGGTTCAGACTCATAAAACACTAGGAGGAATGGACAGGATGTGGTCTAGAAGGTGAGACGCTGGGGGGGGGAGGGAGCAGGGAGGCCCTGAAATAGGAGCCATGACCCCAAATCCACCCCCACCCCACGAATATGGCAAACTTATACTTGGCATACATGAACATTATCATATGCCTTATCATATTTTCTTCCTGCATCTAGGAAGAGGACGGAGTGGGGGTGGGGCAGGGAATCTTCACCTGCAACACAATCAATAGTAGAGGGGATGGGTTGCACGTCGCGGAACAGTGACGAGGAGGTCAGGGCTATTCTCAGCAATGTCGGACGTGCCGTGTACACACGCACGAGCTGGCCTAAGGGTGGCCGTGTGCTGTGACTGTGTAAGCGTTTTAGTGTGTGGGAACGCGAGGTGGCGGATGGCTGGGATTAGATTACTGTAATCTTCAACAGCTCAGACCAACAAGATGGATGTGTTGAAAAGGACAGTATTACACCCTGGATTAGCACCAACGCGGGCTAGTAGGCCAAGTTCATTGTGGACGCTTACATAGTCACTGCCTGTTAGTTGGTCCTCATTAGCTGGGACAGTATTGTGCTGAGTGCATAGCATGGTTTCTCATTACGCAGGAGATTTGTTTAGTTTTTTGTCTGCATTACAGTATCTTTGTCTACAAATGTCTCTTATATAATAAGACAGCTGTGTGTTTGGTTAACTCCGCAATGAATTCCTCAGCTTTGCACTGGTAATGAGTGTCATTTTGATACCATAATGTCTAAGATAGCCAGTTGAGAGACATGACAGGCTTAAGATGAACACCCCAGGAGCTCCTCCAATCAATATTTCATTAGTCTTTAATTGCGCACTTGGGCTTCACTTTATATTAGGGGGATGAAAGCCTTCTGTGGTGTTCATATTACTGGCTGCATACCAAGCATGTAGTGAGGCATGTTTTATGGTATTTTAATAATACGGGGGGTTTGTCACTGCAGAGGGGAGATTGTTGATCACTTGTCTAAAAGGATCCTTAAGAATCACACATTTTAACACATTAACCCATTCAATCCGGAAACGCATCTACAAATGTCTTCTAAATCCTAACAGTTTTCTGAAAAAAGTATGTTGCTATAATATCAGTGGTTCTCAAACCATTTCATGTCAAGGACCCCAAAAATTATATGTATTTGGTCGCGGACCCCCATCTCAAAATATCTTGTTCCAGGGACCCCCAGAAGCAAAGATTTTTGTTACATAATTTTATATATTATAATATATATATTCAAAGATTTGCAAAAAAAAATATGATTTTACAAAAATAGCAGATCTACAAGCTCATAGCGCGGCACAATAGCCAAAGTATAAAATAATGGCTATAGCTAAAATCTTTTAACAATGTGATGATGTACTGTTTATTTAAAGAGAATGTGGTTACTAACCATATGCTATAAGCATTGGTTAGGATATACAGTACCATTGGAGCATTAGCATCTGATCTATCCAACAGGTTCAATCATATCGACGGGCCAGTTCTTGATATTGGGGTGGTATCAGGATTCGTTTTCAAAGCCGTTTGTCAGCAGCCATTCTCGCCACTGTTCTAGCCTGTGTATTGAATTTAGATTTCCCCAGACGTATCAGTACGTACAGTAGGCGGAGATCTCTGGTCGTCTGGCTACGCAAGACTAGTCAATAGTCAATTATAACATGTCGTTGGGTTCACCTGGCCTAACCCAACCGGTGTTTTGTAATCGGAAACAATGAAGTCAAATTCCAATACCTCACATTGTCTCAGAATATCTTACTATTCTCACCCTACAAACATTTCACCTGTTCTTCTCAAGGACAAACAAGAACACTACCACATACACAGTAAACGCACATACAATGTTGGTTTGGCTCACTTTATAATGCATTGACATTCATTTCACATCCCCTTACCCGAACCTTAACCATATCTTAACCCTAACTTACCAACAATAACAGACACATGCCTCAACTTAACCTTAACATATACACACACACCCTAACAGATATTTTTGTCAGGTAATTACCCTAACCTGACTGTATGCCAGGAAAAGACACGCACGCATGCACGCACGCACGCACGCACGCACGCACGCACGCACGCACGCACGCACGCACGCACGCACGCACGCACGCACGCACACACACATACACACACACACACACACACACACACACACACACTTGTATACACAGTGTATATATATAATAGTGTATACTGTGTATACAACCACGTTAGACAGGGTTGCCAACATTAATGGTTGCACGATTGCCCAGAGCAAGTAGAAACTAGAAAAGTGCACACAGATCTCCACCAAGCCTGGGCACCTACTGTACCCAGGGCTATGTCAATCAAGGGGTGCAGCCGCCAGGACACGAGGATGCTGTGGGGGAAATAGGGTTTGTACGGTATAACTGTTAACATTTGTGGTGCCCCCTATGAGCAGAAGTGAAAGCGGTTTTGAAGATGCGCTCTATAGAGGCCCCTTAACATGCATTCCAATTTGGTTATGATTGGATGTTGTATTCATGTCGTTTTTTGGCCCCGCTCGCACATTTTGAAGGCAATTACATGGCAGACAGTAGGTGTATTAAAACCCTGTCATTGTCACATGACTAACAAAACCACTTGTGCCTAATTTGGTGGAAAGAATCAGGTTATACTCAGGAAACTCTGCGCTGTGTGTTTGTAGTAGACTGTATATCAATGCTTAATTTATGCTCTGTCGTACGACAATGTCGCATGTTGAAAATAGTAGATCCACAAGCTCACAATATGTCACATCCGCAACTCGTTGTTCGGCACGCAACACCGTCAAACGACAAAGTATTTAAAATCAGGCTCAAGCTGGCTACCATCTGCAGCTGTAAATAATACAGAGGACTCCAAAGGGGGGTTTGGGTATTGCCTGTTTCTGGGGAGACACAATCACCACATCTCTGAGATGGTATCATAGCAACCTTAGCACTGAAGTCAACTCAGCCCTGAGCTGCTATTACTTATAGGTATTCACTCATTATTACGAGACGGGAAGGTCAGTGCACAGAGGAGGGTAACATAGGGCCTATAAGGTTTGGTTGGTGCATTAACTGGTGGAGACAGCAGGGCTGAAGGTTTGGATTATTTGACCCCATTCCCGTCTATGTCACTTTGAACAGCTCTATTCCACTGTCGCAACCTCCTCCCCGGCCTACTGTACTATAAATGGTGCATTTATATATACTGTACTATGTATGGTCTAGCATTGTATTGGTGTTGACTGATGTTTGCCTGTGTCCATTGATCAGGGGTGAACTCAATTGCTAGAGCTGAGCTGAGCTGAGCTGAGCTGAGCTGAGCTGAGCTGGGCTGGGCTGGGCTGGGCTGGGCTGGGCTGGGCTGGGCTGGGCTGGGCTGGGCTGGGCCAGGCTTGGCCAGTCTGGGAGGACTGGTTTGAACCAGTCGGGTTTCTGCCGCCCGAGTTGTGCTGTCTGTGCAGGGTTTTTGTTTCCAGCCTGACAGGCACCCACTGTAATTAACTCCCTGGATCACTCTGTATACTCACTCACACAGACAAAGCGGCATGGAGGGAGGGAGAGAGCGAGTGAGAGAGAGAGACAGGGAGAGGGTAGACGGGTGGGGGAGGGGGTCAGACATGTAGGATGGCATATGCGCACTCGGGACAGAAACGCATATCAACCACACAGCTGCAGAGACAGTTACATCCAATTACTGTACATCCAGGCCATGCCCAGACTCAGCCATGCAAACTCACACACACGCACACACGAACATTATGCATAGATTAACACGAAAAACATTAATAATAATAATAATAACTTAGATTTTCTAAGTACTCAAAATCACTTCTCATAATAGGGGATCACTGATTACATCCATCACATTGTGATGGATGTTGAAAGTTATGACACAAACAACAGCAAATATGTAATGATACTCTTGCCCTTTCAGTTGAGGAATTCAGAGGAATGTTCTGTAAACTCCTACTACTGTACCTACTCTTTCAAACTGCTTTAGGACAGCTAATCCTCCGTGTGTCAGAGTGGCTTCTCTATCTTCATGGGACACAGAAGGAGAGATACAACTATACTTCTGGCAGCATTCATATGAGAAAGCTGCAAGTACAAGAGCCACTTCTGCACACATTATGCAAATTATACATCCTTATCAAAGCTTGCAAACTGGATGGACTTCATTTGGGGTGGAGGTACTTCTGAACAAGACATTTGGCACTGATCGTTTCAGCGTTTTGCAAGATTAGCTACGGACACACAGACAGACACAGATAGACAGACAGACAGACCCTCTTCTAGATGGCTAGACTCCTGTAGGTCCACGCCATAAAAAGAGCTTGAGGTCATTTTATAAACATTGTCATCAGTACATAAGTTTGTCCAGAAAAGCAGGCTTTGACCTGATTATTTAATACTCTCCAGCACACAAGTTGGCTGAGTAGCTCGTCACAGCTGTGCAGATTGCAGTGTGTAATGTTGACTTCCCTTCAAGTTGCTTGTTTGTGACATGCATTGCTATCACTCATGTTTATCACTGTTATGCCTGATTTATGGTTGTGCATCGTGTTGTGCACCGTAAATTGCCAAATAGCTGCTATTTAAGGAGATGGGCGACACAGGTCTGCACCTACCAGTAAGTATAAATCAGTTGCACGTTTGGGTTGTGTAAACCTTGCCATAACTCTATAATATTGGTGAGATATCTTCAAATGTTGATTAGAAATTGGTATTCCAAAAATAGTCTCCTAATTTAATTACATTGTAAATGGTGAAACAGCTTTCAATGTCACTGTTTTAGCACATAAACGCACTCAACGATTCTGACAATATATAACATCACAAACCCCAGTACGGCTTTAAAAAAAAAAGTCAACTTCATGTTGATTTTACTATTTGAATTAGGAAGAAGACCCCGGACTGGATCCGCAGATTCGGATCTTCAAAAACTGCCCTTATAGTGTTTTGGGGGTATTACCAACGGGTGTTATCTACATGCGCTTCGAATTTGGTGCCGATCGGATCCCGCGTTAGCGATACGTGCCATTTTGATTTTAGGAAATAGGCCCCTCCCACTAAAGAAACAGGCCCCTCCCACAAATGTAGCGGGCCAATGACATCGTCATGTCACTCCTGAGATCCCTGGCTTTTCTTTTTGAGAGAACTGATCCCCCCAAAAATCATGTTTTTGCATCAAACGGTTACATTTTGTGCATTTGTGGCGCCCCCTATGGATCAAAGTGGAAATGCTTTGGGAGGAGATGCGGTTTGAAGTTTTTTTTTTCATATTTTTATTCTATGACCTACGGTTCAAGAGTTATAGGCCAAAACGTAAAGGGGGCTGTTATAGCGCCACCATGAGGCCGACTGGTGTAATGTGTTTTTTTTTATAATTTCGGACTAAATCATGAACCTCCCCACCAAATCTGGTAACTCTAGCTCTTACGGTTTCAGAGCAAAAAATACTTGAATTTGAGTTTTTTCACTTTTCCATTAAAGTGGATGGGGAAATTTAATGCACTAATAAATCAATATAAATTAAACTATTTAACCAATCTCTTAGCGTCACATAACTCCTGAGATCACTTGCGTTTCATTTTGAGAGGATTGATCCCCCCAACATAAGGTTTTTGCATCAAACGGTTACATTTTGAGAATTTGTGGCGCCCCCTATGGATCAAAGTGGAAATGCTTTTGGGGATTTGTTGAGTAAACCACGTAAGCCATGTTCTTTTAATAATTTCTCACTAAATTATGAACCTCCCCTCCAAGTCTTGTAACTCTAGCTCTTACGGTTTTTGAGAAAAAAATACTTGAATTTGAGTTTTTTCACTTTTCCATCAAAGTGGATGGGGACATTTAATGCACTAATAAATCAATATCAATAAGTGTAACCATGTATGTAACCAATCTCTTAGCAAAGTACAGGCGCACGATTCCCGGTGAGGCCGGTCATTTTGACATATGGCACTAAATTGGGAAAAATAAACTGTGGGAGGAGTAGCAGCCTGAAATAAAGTTTATCTAGTGGAATAAAGTCGGTAGAGTATAGTCTGGTTGCCCATTCGGGCAACCACACTAACTATGGTGGGCCAGAGCTGCCATATTTAAAAAAAAAATAAAGGAATAAAAATAAAAATAAAACTAGAGTGATTACATACAGACTTGCGGCTTCTACAGGAGCATATAGCATCGTTTTACAACCAGGATCCTAGTGGTAAGTGGCAAGTGCACATTGACATTACGTCATTATGGCTGATTATGAAATCCCAATGCTGGAAAGGATTGTGACGTGTATTTCCGGCATCACACTGCTATGCTCTATATGGCATAGACTGCTCTATGACGTCATAGACTGCTCTATCAGTTTATGACTCACACGTACGTCGCACCACCGATCCGACCAATATGCCCATATATGGAGATCTCTGTATCTGTCAGTCCTTATCCCTTTTATGCCCATATATGGAGATTGCTGATGTCATCAGTATATGCCCATATATGGCCATGCCCCCTTTTATGCCCATATATGGAGCTGACTGATTTGTTTGCAACAGCACACTCCATATTTGGGCGTAGCTGCATTGAGAACTCCTATGGTTATGGCTGAGTCATGGTGACATGAGCGTGACGATGTGGTCCGCCGGGCGGACGGCCGGTCCTCCCGTAAAGGACAACTTCCCCCATTTTCAACCTATTTTCATATAATTGGTCCTCATTAATGCTCATTTATGTTAAATTGACTCGTCTGTGAGAATTCAGAAACCCGCCTATCAGTGACATCATCGATGGGGAATTCAAGCTAATAGAAACTGCAACCTTTCTATTCCTGGAAAGTTAGCATTCTGTAATGGAAGCCATTGTTCTCGTGTTAATAAAAATCTAAATATTTTTTTTTTATTCTTGTTTGAAAAAAAAAACTGCATTAATGATGATGTCACTAGTAGAAGGGTTTTTGAAGTGTCCACAGACGACCTCTGAGACACCAATCTGGGAACCCATCGCCAACTGAAAATGAAAAACAGCGCCCTCTGCTGTTTGTTCTATGTCTGTTGGCTCTGGGGGGACGATAACGTAACACCAGAGCACAGGGAAACCGGTGTTTGTGATGCGCCTTCAGCGCATCAACTCCGGTTGGTGCGACTATGTTTTCATTCCCACTAACAATATTTCTACACGGAACACTAACACCACTTCTCCCAGAGAACATGGATCGTTTTGGTTATAAGCCCACTTGTTTCTATGATGAAAGAGTAAGTTAAAATGTGAATATATTTCCGTGGTTTTGTCTGCTCCGCGGACGCTATTGTTAAATTAGTTTCGGTTTGTTTCGAGGGGGAAAGATCGACGGACATGTGAATCCCGCCCACTACATTTGATTGGGTAAAGCGCGGCCTGCTTCCTGATCTGAAGGCACGCCCACTTGTAGCCCAGTGTGTACATGTTACGACGAGCCTTCACGACAGATTCTCACGCAGTGCAGAATCTGTTCTTGAGAGATTACTGAGACACAGACAGAGTAGACAGAAATACCATATACCAGAAGTACCTATTATCATGAGCATTAGTGAGGACCAGTGTGAGTGTGGCGCCGGGCACCACACTCACACGGTTCCTCTGTGATGCGCGCAGCCGCGCACCGTGTCTGAAGTCGGTCAGTCAGACGGTTCTCGAGATACGTGAACTACAGACGAACACACAAACGGACGGACATAGATTTCGCGCATTTATAGTAGGATATCGCTGCATGAGTACTGCTGCAATACGGCTCAAGCCACCGGGAATATTTCCTGTGCCTGTTTAATTGCTGGCAGCCGCAGTTGCTGATTACAAATGCTGTTTGTCCAATAAAATGGCAAGGTAAACAACAATGGATGATATTAATATGATTTGATGACGTGTCAGTACAATGGGCGCCATTCCAAACTACATACGCTCGTCACAACATGCTTCTTTATCAGATGAGTGTATGAATGTTGCCATTTCTCTTGCATTGTTAATAACAACGTTATAAACACACGTCTCCTTTGGTAAAACAAGCATCTATCAGTCTGGCTGCCGGCTGCTACAGGACGTCACAGACATGAATCGCATACCGGAGCAGAAGTAGGGGGCGTGGCCAGAAATATGGTCCATTGGCTGTGTCAATGAAGCAAAAGATAAATACAATTTGGTTAATCTAATGATATGGAATAACATTCTACCTCTTAGCTCTCCACTCCCATGTTTTCTTAAAGGTGCTGTAAGTGATATTGCTAAAACAAGTGTTCAATAGCTCTATATTCCCACAGCAATCACTGCTATTCACCTGTTTCCTAGGCTTTTCACTTCCTGTGTGTGTTCCACTTCCTGTCGATTTGATCCAATGAAATCCAATGAAACTGGTCAGATGACTAATGATATCCAATTAAATCCGACAGGAAGTGGAAAACACACAGCCCAAGATATATTTAAAGAAGGTAGGGTCATCTACGTCATTTTCGCTATCATGCAATTCCAGCCGGCAGATTCGTCGCACCATGGGAGCCAGACTGCAGCCGTGAGTTCAGTGGAATGCATTGGAGGTAATGAGAGCCCGGTGGATCAGCTCATGAACAAAATATATTTCTGAATGACTGAGACCTTTGTAAAGTCATTGCTTCTGGAAAATAAAATAAGTCATATCACACATTGTTTTCTGCTGTGTTGCTTTTCGATGTGTCCACTGTATAAGTTTATTGAGCTATCTAAAGAGCACAAAGTACGCGATACTGCCGAGCCAGAAACCAGTGTTGCCATGTCCTCTTATTATAAGCGAGTTTGGGCTTATTTTTCTCTGAAGTTGCTTGTAAATATTGGTAGTTGCGGGTTGCGTTTTTTGGGGCTTTTTTGTAGTTGATTAGTGTAGCTGATTATTTGGACTTGGGCTTCACAATTCTAAAGTTATTTTAACCAGTGGTTCTCAATTATATTTATGTCATGGACCCTCAAATTAATATGTATTTGTCCCTAACCCCCATCTGAAAATGTTTTGTGCCAGGGAGCCCCGTACCAGATTTGTGGTGTTAGTGTTTCAAAAATCCTCAATATTTCACATTTTACTTAAAGATTTTTTTTTAAATAGCAGATCTACAAGCTCACAACGCGTTGTGAGCTTGTAGATCGGCTATTTTCAATGTATACAGTAAAGGTTTAAAGTGCTCATAATGGCCTAGTGCAAGTCTTCAATAGGGGTCCACGAGGTACTGCAGGGGGTCCGCGAAATTGTTGCTTGATTAGACAATTTAAAAAAATATATAAATATACATATATACAAATATTTTGTATATATGTATTTTTATTTTTTCAAAAATGTCCATTTCTCTTCATATATATTTTTTAACATTTTCCACATTTATGTATTAAATAAATGATGATATCTATAAATGATTATGTCCATTTTGAATAGCTTGTATACATGATTAGTGCAATTGACAGATTTTGTTCTCAGTTAATAAGGTATGTTTATAAATGGCAGTGCGGCCACCCTACTCACTGTACCCTGTACATGTATGTTTAAAATAAAAGCATGAATATATTAATCTGTCTACTATTTTTAATAGCTTAGTATTGATGCACAATAACATGTATGTTTATGAAACACAACTGTATACATAATTATACAATATATGTTGCCCCCCCCCCAGGGGTCAAGGTAGGGTAGGGGGTCCCTGCTCCATCTCCCCATCAGTTTGGGAAAACGTTTAAGACCCCTGGCCCCCGGTGCTTCTTTTGGGCTTGTTTTCCTAGACCTGGTTGCTTATTTCTCTCACACAATCTGGCAACACTGCCAGAGACGATTTTTATACAGTCTATGGACGATACATGCCGCTGTTTAGATGCCTCAATAAAATTATACAGTGTGCTAAAAAATCCGAATTGATTGGATAAAAACCTGTGATATGTCTTCTTTTATAATCCTGAACCGATTATCTGACAAAGGACACAATCGTTCAGAAATAGTGTTTGTTCACAAGCTGGTCCAGCTGGCTGGCATAGACTTCATTGTATTTCACCAAACTTCCTGTTCCAGTTTTGGCTCCCATGCGCATCAATGGCGTCTGCCATGCAAGCAATGGCGTCGGCCGCCCCCTAGGCTGTCCCTACCTTCTTTTCTAATTACCTTGACACAGCCTAGGAAACAGGTGGATAGTGTTTGTTCAATTAAGGGCCATTCACACTGAGCACTATAACTATAACTATAACGATAACTATAAGTATCGTTCACCATTGTACTTTTTTTTATAGTTGGTGTGAACTCTGCCATCCACTTGACTTTTTTAAAACGATTTTTAAAACTATATTTTTTATAGTTATAGTTATACTGCTTAGTGTGAATGGCCCACAACACAGAACTCGCTGTCTCTCCAGCTCTTTAGTAAATACATACATTTTCAATTGTATCCAATCGGGAAAGTGAACTCATTCAGGATACAGTTGAAATTGGAAGTGATTAAATAAATAAATGAGCAGACAATATCGGGAATGGATCACAAGCTGATAAAGGATATTTGATATTTCTCCCCTGATTGGATGAAATTTGTGACCCACCTGAAAATGTATGTTATGTTTACTGGAGACCTGGAGAAACAGGGAGACCCCTGTCACTGAACACTCTATAGCAATGATTACTATCAGAATAAAGAGCTTTAACTTTGTAACAAATGTTTTGTTATAACGAAAAGAATATCACTTACAGCACCTTTAAGAATGACACATTATCATCACATGATCCACAGGAAACTGAACAAAACCCCCTCTTCTGTATTACATCGTTGACCTGAATTTAAATGGAAATATATAGTCGCACCATTACTGTACTGATAAAGACTGTTTCTCATAGCACTCCACCAGTCAGGACAAATCAATGACTTTGTCTAACTAACCTATCATTCATGCTACCGGCCAATCCCATCTAATGATTATTGTCATTCTAATCACAGTCTACTTTGGCTGTATACTGAGGAGAGGCATCAGATGCAGGAAATGGGACAGGTCACCAGACCAGAGTGTTCCTGCAGTGGCCCTAGATCTAGTTGCAGGCAGGCATGTGACCAGGCCACTGCGTGTGTGCGTGTGTGTTTATGCAATTGTGTGTGTGTGTGTGTGAGTGCGTGTCTGTCTGCATGATGTGTGGAGTAGCTTAGCATTTGCCATACGGCTGATCTCTGTGAGGGATGTTTGGCTCATAATTCTCTCACTCTGTCTCTCTCACTCTCACCAACACAGGACCTGTCTCTCTCTCTCTCTCTCTATCTTTCACACATATATCTTCCCACTCAAGTCTTGCACTTTTGCTTTCTTTCTACGGCCCCCTTGTGTGACTCACTCTTTCAGCGACTGCCTTACTCTTGATATTATGAAGAAGAGGTAGTTTGACGGTGGAATATGCAGAGTTCATGATGTTGAATTGTCTCAGTGATGTTTAATGTGTGCTCTGCTTCGCTTATATTGGGGCGGCCATAGCTGAGTGGTTAGTGAGCCCGCCTAGGGAGCCAGAGGCCCTGGTTGCCCCAGATACGATTCCAGGCCACGCCAGCATATGTGTCGATGAAATGAAATTTGTCCCTGAGCAAGACTCTTAACCCCTAATTGCTCACAGGCCCTTATTGGAAACAAGCCCGCAAGGACTTTCATGAACGTCCTGTTAAAAGGAATTATCCTTATCCTTATAAAGCATTGCCCCGATGCATCCTTAAGGCACAATTACACTTGGTTGTGTAGTTAAGTTACCTTGCCATAACTTGAAACACAGGGGAGATATTTTCAACAGTTGCTACATTGATTAGAAATATATATTCCTCATCATAATATGATTGAGTGCCTCTTAATACATATGTATGCATAAATAAAATAATGTCAATTTCATGTCGATTTTACTATTTGAATTAGGAAGAAGACCCCGGACTGGATCCGCAGATCCGGATCTCAAAAACTGCCCTTATATAGTTTTTGCCCTTATATCCTACTAAATAATAAGGAAACCTCTGTCATCATAACCTGTCTGTTCCGCATGGTTCTCCTCACTGGCTCTAGCAATTGATCTGAACTTGCACACAGGCATGACCATTAGCATATGCACACAACCACAACGCCTGTTTTTCACTTTCTCAAAAGTAAGCAACAGTTTGTTAGCTGTTTATTAGCGTTTTTGTGTAAACACCGGAGATTCAGAGTTCAGGCTATGGGATCTGTCGCCATGATTACAGCCCTGCAAGCTATGGAATCATCTCCAGCTGCTGGCTATAATACACGGCCACACAGACAGCACGGTAGAACACAAAGTTGCTGCAAACTTATGAAGGACTTTCATTTAGGGCATCTTCATAGCACTAGCATGCAGATTGACACATGCAATGTTCAAATGCAGGTTGTGTTATTAGCACACATAGCTTAGCTCAAACAGCCTTATGGTCTTAAATGGGGTGTGGAACAATGCATATGATCTCCAGGGGAGCGTGCTTGTGACTTACAAACAAAACTGAGATACAACTGTGTGACCAGGTTAGTGAATGAGGCCCAACGGCTTCTATTATAGCGCGCTAACTTTCCAGGAAGAGAAAGCCTGAAGTTTCTATTAGCTTGGATTCCCCATCAATGATGTCACTGTGTTTCCGAACTGTCCACAGCCCTACTCTAAGACACTAAGACACAGACTGAGTAGAAAGAAATGGAAACATATAATAATGAGCATAAGTGAGGACCAATTATATGAAGAGAAAATATAAGAGATGAGAAATGTAACGGTAAGAGACATTTAAGATAACATTACTGCATGAGGCCCATGTGAGCTTGTAGATAGGCTATTTTCGCTATTAATTTATTCATTATACAACAAAGTATATGGCGGTGGTTAAATAACCTTAAAGCATAATATTTCACTCTTATGCTTATTGCTTACTATCCTACTATAAATGCACAAAATATCTCTCCGTCTGTAGTTCATGTATCTCGAGAACCGTCTGACCTATCGACTCAAACCGGGGGACTGCAGTGACCGGTGTCGAGTTGGTCGGATAGGCGGTTGTCCAGAACCGCCAATCCGACCAATACACCCATATATAGGCATATGGAGATCCAGTTGTCCAGAACCGCCAATCCGACCGGTGACCACTATGCCCATACAGTATATGGATATACCCATATATGGGGCCGACCAACTTCAAACTTGCGTGTATTGGCGTACACTGATGTCATCAATATGATGTCATAGACTGGCCTAGACTCCATATTTGGTCATGCCTGACACGGAACTCTATTTACACACAGACAGATACAGAAATCTCCATATATGGGCATAAAAGATACACACAGACAGACAGACAGACAGACAGACAGACAGAAGGTACAACTGCTACTCTGACTGGGTGGGGCAGGCATTTTCAACTTCCTGACTTTCATTATTCTTGAGTAGACCGGTGCCCAATGAGGAAGAGTGGTGCCTGGCATCTAGCCGATATGCCCATATACAGTAGGGGCATAAAGAATACGGAGATCCGGTTGTCCAGAACAACCGGTTGAGCTTGCAGGTCGGCAATCTTCGCAGCTCCACACCATTGTGCGCCGAAGTATCAAATCGGGTTTCAGTAGAGGGGTACATACCTGTAGCTCACACGCATTATGAGAACGGTATGGCTCCAATGTGTATCTCAGACATTTATGTGGACAGCCTGTGACATCACTCATCTATGGGCTGACATCAGTTGTCTATGATGCGTCTATGCAATATGACTCCACATTTGGACAATGTTTCAGCCTGATCACAGCCCCATTGACTTCCATTATAAAATTAAGGTTAAATAAATACGTGAAAAAGAATAGTGGCTGCACCTCTGTGGTCTACTGGCAGCATGCATACGGTAGATTGTATAATTGGAATGGCACAGATCGGTCCAGCGGTTTGCGTGACACAGACACACAGACCCTCTCATAGACGACTAGCCTATAGAGCCACGCTGTATGAATATTTAGAGGATTGACTTCCTTGGCCTACTGGTAACATGGACAAGAAATGAGGTGCTGATCGGTGGTGAAGTGGATTGTGAGATTAGCTGCAGACAGACACGGATGGCTGGATGGACGGACACAACATTTTTGGGGACATGCATACGGACTTCTAGATGACTCGTCCCCTGGGTGCCATGCCATAAAAAGTTTCAGGGGCTGTATCCACCGAGGCGTTCTTTTCCTTGTTAACTGTTTTCATATTTACGTTATACTGGACACGGCGGCAGTGTGACGAGGCGTGTTTTTTTCACGTAGGCTTTAGGCTGTGTGTTTTTTTACCCAGCTGAAAACACTCTTCTAAAACGCTCATCCACCTCGTCATGCTGCTGGTATTTCCAGCATAGCGTAAATACATGGCGCTGCCGCTGAAAACTATTCAAAACATACACTGCACTCAGGAAGAAAATGCCTCGTGGACACAGCCACTTATTGCTTAAGTGGTTGGTGTTACAACCACTTAAAACCTATGTACTTGGTTGATCGGTGTCCCCCAAAGATCGATTTTTTTAGACAAGTATTTGGAGGCGTGGCTGAGTCCGCCATATAGTCCACCATTGAGTTTGCCATTGCCTAGAGGTGCAAAGTATCAGCATTGAGTTTGAGACGGAACATATGCATTATAGTGTTATCTTTTCTGTCCTATTGCAAAACTATGGTTAAGTGACTTGCAGTGCAGTGACTTGCAACATGAAAAATTAAGACGGGATATCCAAATATCTGTTTTCCAAGCTCCAGGCTCACAAAAAGGAGCCAAAAACACGCAAGATGCAACTTTGCTTGCAACTCCAACAAACTAGATTCCCTTCCCCTATATGCACGTATTAGGATATGACATAACTGTAGATAAAATAATACTTTACCCAATTCTTTTCCCCCCTCTACAACAAATCTCTAGTCTAGTTGATCAATGATCTATCAACGAATCGCAATACGACGCGTTGTGAGCTTGTAGATCTACTATTTTCGCTGAATGTTCACCTATTATGGTCCATGACTTCTCCGTTCTCTGCTATGGCTCCCCGTAGCGGCTCGCATTCAGTTTAAAACCCTGGTGCTAGCCTATAGGGCAGTGAAAGGAACAGCTCCTTCTTACCTCCGGGCTATGGTCGATGCCTACACCCATGCCCGACCACTTCGGTCTGCCACCTCGGGGCGACTGATTGCCTCGTCACTCAAGGGTCCTTCTGGTCGATCGACGCGGTCACGACTTTTTTCTGTTCTGGCCCCACAGTGGTGGAATGAACTTCCCACTGATGTCAGGACAGCAGAGTCACTGCCCATCTTTCGCCGCAGGCTGAAAACCCACCTCTTCAGGAAACACTACCCTTCCTCTTTGCCTGGCCTACTTGTTGTTAACTAGTTGTACAAACTCTTGTTTAATTTTTGTATTGTTTTATTGGATCTTGTTTAGTCGATACACTTATTTGTTTTAGCTCGTGCTCATTTGATTTAGCTATTTTGTCTCATCTGTTTAAGAAAGTAGGTAGCTGATATATTGCACTTTTACCTTAGCGCTAGGTATACTCTTGGTTGCTTGTTTTTGCAGGAAATGCACTTAAGACTTCTGGTGATTAGTAGTTTCGTTCCCTACCTATGTTGAATGCACTTATTGTAAGTCGCTTTGGATAAAAGCGTCTGCTAAATGACTGTAATGTAATGTAAATGTAATATTATGACATGCCCAGCAAAGGCACACTAAAATGTTAAATTAAACAGACTACCGTTAAAAGCTTAGCAGGTCTCTTGGATAAACTCTGTGAGATGGAGCGAGTATTTATCCGGGACTGTTGCCTTTGATGGAGGTATGGCCAGAAGCAGCAGTTGCCTCAGTGAGTGATATTACACAGAGGCAAGCTGCTGATGTGAGGCTGATTTACTAGCTGTTGGAAGGAGACCAGGGTAGGTAACGGGGGGAATGGCCGCCCTTGTTAGTCCAACACGCAGAGTTTGAACCAGAGGATTAGTTAAGGCTCTTGTTTTGGAATTAGCACCAAACCAAACACATGACTGAAGTTTTTCTCATACAAAGCCGGCAGCCAAATCAGCTGGCAAACCACCACACTGCTCTCTATTGTGGGGGTAAGAGTCAGGGAGAGAGAGACGTATCCACTTTCTTCGCTCCCCTCCTCGAGTGCGTCTTCCACTCCCACCACATGTTGAGCTCACTTCGTTTGACAATGTTCCCCATTACTTCGAAAACACCATAATTTATGTTGGCTATGTAAAGACTTCCAAGAGTGTTCCTCTGGCAGAAAACCTTCATTAAGATCCCATTTTACTTTCACCACCACTCATCACAGTCCATGCAGCACAGAACAGAGTTCCTCACAGTGAGGATTACTGACATTACAGTGGTCCTTTTTCATCTTTGTTCGCAAACTATGGCCCATTCAGAACTTCCGTCCTCCATATCTACACCCATTTCATCTCAGTTACTGCATCATGTGCCGACAGAGACACAAGACAATTGAGTCATAATTGTTCCAAATCAAAGACTGTAAAGACCCTATAGAGGAGCTCTATGGACTATCTAGTGTTTATGATGTAGGATATGACTAGGATATAACCTATACATTTCAATTAACCTAATTAGCAAAATAATGTTAACTATAAACATTTTGGTTAATCTTCTTAACGTCCTAACCTTCTTATCTTAACCTTTTAGGTTAAGACTTCTTATCTTCTGACTTTGAGTCAGAAGATATGAAATTCAATGTATGTATAGAAAAAACATTCACTAATTTAACAATCTACCTAAAACTTCAGCCTACAACGAGGTAAAGTGAGGCTAAACTTACTGGACTCAAATAAAGCTCTCATCAACTGTGAATAACCTCACACACAGAGTCACTGTGCTATTCCTGATGAAAGCTAATTAATATCAATCCATATCAATTCCTACCATTGGACACGCATTCCTTACGCACGAGAAAGAAAGAGGAAACCTCAAACATCATATATAAATTCAAGACTAAAGATGACTGTTCCAATCAATATTCTGCAACCTATCACAACACGGGAACGTCTTACAGCAGTTCACATTCTATTATTCATTCAAATCCTAGAAAGGCCCCATGCACTCATACAGCGCTGTCACTCAACAAGTGTTGTACTGCCTTCTCACCCTGGCCTCCACTGAACAGTGCTCTCACACAATGAATGGCAAGCAGACAACAGTGAGATTTTCCCAGGAAGGGAAAATTAATCTGGTGCAATTCACATCTGTCAGGCAAACTACTTGAAAAACATCTCAGTTGGTCATCATATGCCCTTGAGCATGGCACCAGAGCCCAATTGTTCTGGTGGAGCTGCTGTGCTCAGTGGCCAAAAATATACAGGATTGTAGCTGTACTGGAGCAGGTATGAAGTGTGAATATGTGATGAATGTGTGTGAAAAATACATTTGTGCTACGTTTATAATTGCATGTTTCTCATCGTGAATGAACTACAGAGAAGTTATTCTCACCTGAAGTTCACACCAGGCGACCTCCACCCATGTCTCAGTGTCCAGGCCTTTATACACAGTCTTGAAGGCTCCTCTGCCCAGTTCAATGTCAAACTTGAGGAACCGGCCTCCAGGAGAGGTGGCCACGGCTTTCATCTCTGCCTCCTCCTCCTGCTCGCGGTCCCTCTCCTTGCCCTTCAGCAGGGTGGCAGACGTAGGGGCATCCTTGCCGGGCTCCGGAGCAGAGCCGGCGCATGCCGGGTCGTGGCCCAGGGCGGCGCACGCAGAGGCGGCCCCCTGCTGCTGCGGGAAGACCGAGTCTGAGGAGCACAGCTCCAGGTGGGGGGCACTGTGGGGCGCTACATGGGGCTCCTCCACCTCGTCCTCCTCCTCACAGATCTCCACACTCTTCCTGAAGAAGCGCTTCTCCCTCCTCAGCCTGCTGGGGCCTTGGGCGGCTGGCGAGGAGGGCGTGGAGAAAGACATGGGCCTGACCAGGGGCTCCTCGCCCCCCAGGCTGACCGTTCTTCCTCCCCCTGCTCCACCTCCTCCTCTGGGTCCTCCCTCCTCCCCCCCTGCCGCTCTCCTCTCCTGGGTCTGGGAGGAGGGGAAGTCCGAGGGGGTGCTGCGCGTCCTCTCCCTCTCTCCGCCGGCCCTGCCCTCCCGCTCAGCGTCCTCCTCCCTCTGTCCATCAGGTTTCTCAGAGGAGTCCTCTGTGCCTGTGGGCTCGCCCGGGTCGGTCGCCATGGCGAAGGGCCTTTGCAACTCCTCCTCCCCCGCCTCCCCCTCCTCCTCCGCACCTCTGCTTCTCTGTCAGTCCCCGTCTCTCTCTCTTTCTGTGCTCCCCCTCTCACCCCCTCCAAACAGTCTGCTCTTCCAGGGCTGCAGGTGACTCGAGAGTCTTCCTCAACTGAACTAACCTTCCCCTCCTGTTCCCCCTATACGTGTACTTGAGCGTTTTGGATGCCTTGCAGCAGCATAGGGGTTTGAGACCAAAGGCTTAAAGACTTGGTTCTGTCCTCACGTGACCCCTCTCCATCCCCTACATACCCGTTCCCCACTTGGGATTCAATATTTGACCAAAAACAAAGCTCAGCTCGTCCAGCTCTCACATAACGAAACACACATTAAACCAGAGAAGGGCCTTTTAAGTCTCGAGTGGGGCGATCTAGGGGCCTCCCCTCCGAAACACCTTCCTTCAAAGCGCTGTGTGAATATCTTCAGGTAAATCCTGCAAAAAGAAAGAGAAAAAATAACAACACATTAGTATTCACCAGACTAGAATATACAGTACATTGTCACATTGTTCATCATATTCAAACCTTTCAAGTGGAACGCTTTGAGAGAATATTAGTGATGTGATGGGTTAGAAAGGAAGGTCAGAAAGTGTGCGATGCATAAAGAGGCACAAAACAATCAATATCACCAACATCCAATGCAAATTTCAAGATGGATGTATCCTGATCAGACTGTAAAGGACATCTCCTGTTCTTTTTAATAGAAAATGCTGAAATACAGGTGCAGCCTATATCCCAATGTAGCTGACCATTGATATTTTCATATTCATATTATTTCCCCTGAGTGTATTTGTTGTTAGGTGTTGATTGCCTGACAATGCCTGTAGACCTAACAGCTATTTAGCATTATATAGCATTGATTATACTACTATTATACTACTGTAGCATCATATAAATTAACAGTAGATTTTGTAACATTTCCTTAGTATTATCATACTCTGTTGTGGAAGGTTTCAGTAATCGGATACACAGTAAAACTTGAGCTCGTAAAAATGTCCGTAAATGTCAGTTTTTCCAGTGCTGGTGGTTAAACAAGAACTTAAGGTGATTAATTGGTCCATTGTTAATTCAGACATGGTAGAAACTAAGCACTAACCACTTCCACTAGTGCCCATATATGGTGAGGACATCCTAAAACCCCACAGGGCAGCCTCCATTAAATCTGCTAATCAAAACCAAACAGAAACTTTATCTTTGTTATGGGTTTCAAAGAATAGAAGACTACCCACTAGAGCCTCCACAAGCGTTTTTTTTCTTTTTACTGTATGTCTTGCAACTTCACATGTGTTCAGTAGCACCATTGGCCGATAGACTATTGCAGTTAGGAATATGTGATCCTGACCATTAAATATGGATGATGCACTATGGGCCAGTTGAGCATGAATTATTTACAAGGATTGTAGAACTGTGCTGATGAATGCCACAGATGTGCACAAAGGGCTCATAAATATACAGAGTTATCATTGTAATTATCATTAGCAACAGGCGTTTGCCTACAGTAACGCTCAACACACATTCGGTCATCCACTCAGTCTGTGTTTGATAGGGAGCAAGGCTGAGTTGATTCTAAGTGGCTCTTAATGTTATCCTGTTTCACCAGACAGTGAAACTGATCAGTGCGATCAGTTTCAACTGACATTGGCTAATGCTCTGCAATGCTGTAAGCCACAGAGTGATTGGTTTTGTGTGTCTGTTTTTGTGTTGTACAGTACTGTATGTGTGTGTGTTCCTTGGTGTCCCTTGGGTGAAGGCCTTTATCTCCTCCTCTATCACCCCTCCCATCTGTGCCCTGGGGTCATATCTCCTCTCACTTCTGACAGATAATGACTTGTCTGTGGTCTCCCCAGCGCTGGGCAGTGGCCCGCTGCTGCCGCTAGAGCCCGGCCTACAATGTTTACATACGGTACTCTCATCCAGAGTGACTCAGAATTAGTTAGCAGGTGGAATTTCAGTGTCTTCCATCAAGGACACTTGGTTGTTGATGACATCAGCTGCTGTGGGGAACCAAGCCTGTGATGTTTAGGTTACAGGGCAGTAACACGATATCGACGTGGCCAATTTCCCAAAGACAAGGCTGAGCTTAAAATGAAGGACATGATAAGGCCTGATGTCACCATTATGATAATACAATTGACCCTGCCGGAACAGGGAGCACTAATGACCACCGCGCCACCAGTAAACGCTGTGGTGAAGGAACATGGTTGTCTCAATTAACCCTTTAAGACCGGGAACGTCATTTTTAGATTTCGTTGGGCTATTCAAAAATAGCAGATATACAAGCTATGAGCTTGTAGATCTGCTATTTTTTTTAAATAAAAAAAGTTGTGCAAATATTAATTTTCTTTTCTTTTTTTGGCGGACATTTGTAAATCTAATCTTTGCTTCTGGGGGTTCCTGGAACTAAATATTTTACAAATGTTCGCTTTAAAATATATATATTTTTTTGCCACGAATTTTCAAAAATAGCAGATCTTTAACGCGGCACTCGGTGCCACGCTATGAGCTTGTAGATCTGCTATTTTTGAATAGCCAAAGACATCTAAAAATGACACACAGATGCGTTCCCGGTCTAAACGGGTTAACATAATGGTGCACTGAGTGGGGAGCAATATATAGCCTGAGTAGATTCCAGGTCAGGATACAAACTGCTGGGATATTGCTTTACAACTGAGCACATGACTGACTGACTGACTGAAGTGCCGCTGTCATTCACTACCCGTGTCTAAGGTTTCTGTTCACACATTACTGAGAATCCCGGAGATCTCCTCGATGGACCAAACAGCCTATCACGACCACTGGAATGTGTTTTTTGGTGTGAGCACACCTCAGTCAAACTAATACAGGCAAGCTGGGGCTTTTTCTCCCCCCCCTAAATACTCTGGCTCTAATGAGCAAAAACCACTGTGAGCTGCGGGCGGCATGTACAGTAGCTCACAGCTGCTATTAACTCTTTTATGAAGCAGTCATTAGCACTCACGTCAAGCATGCCCTCTCTCCTGATTCAAATCGAGGGAGGCTGACAACCCGATGCCAATAGCTGTCAGTCAAATTAAAGATAATACAATACGTTGATATTAGACCAACTGACGAATGGGAGGGGCCCAGCTGAGACGTCTCAGTACATGCTTGAGTCGTACAGAAGTAGCTATCAGGTGAATTCTCAAATGCATTTAGTTTTCCTCGTATGCAAATCATCCATAAGACAAGTTACCTGTCACAGAAAATAATGGCGTCCTATAAATCAGGAGGATCAGTGTTAGGGTGACCCTAGAGGGACACACAGAACTATGAGACAAAAAAAAGGTAAAGGCTAACAGGATGTGGGGGGACAAGGGGGAAAAACAACAGGCGATAA
>NC_137614.1:14069727-14377227 GCF_963280865.1 Gymnoscopelus braueri
AAATAGGTCCTATAGTGACTTAAACCAGGAAAAGACATGCCATATCACGATACTGCAATATAAAAAATCCCAGATGATGTCAAATTTCATATCAAGATATCGATATAATATCGATATAATATAGCCCAGCCCTAATGGATATTATCACAATAACTTAATCACAAAATAAATGTTGCTGTGTTCAAAGGCCTTGCTCAGTCATCATCTATTGCACTATGCAGATCAAGTCCTGACCTGCTGTGCTTCCCTATAACAGCAACTTCTCTCCATGCATGATTAATGCAACAGTTTGAGTCTCTCCACTCCATTCTCCATTTATCATTTCTCCCACAGTGATTAAAAGAGGAGATGAAGTGCGCAGAGCAATGTGGAGAGACAGGGCAGTAGTAACAGAGTTTCTGGCCAAAATTCTAAGGGTACGGTCACACACTCGCGATGGCAGGGGAATGTCCAACGCATACCGAGATATCAAACTTGTCAAAGTTCAACAAAGTTTAACTAATACGCGGCGTCACATGATACAACGGTGCATCGCAACCGGAAGCTCCCCCGCTTTCGCTCATACAGAATGGAAGGGAACGTGACACGACTGCTTCAGCCATGCATGCGTCTCCGTACATAAGGCTGGGTATGGTCACACATGTGCGATGGCAGGGAAGTACTTGCACATGCCAAGTTTTGGGGAAGTAACATGCCAAGGCAAAACGCTTCAATGTTCAACTAAGTTGAACTCCATGCGACACATTTGATGCACCAATGCACCACAACCGGAAGCTCCACCCCTTCACTCGTGCAGAACGGGATCCAACTGTTTCTGTCGTGCATGTGTGACCGCCTATTTTGTGCAAGACTGGTGTACAACTAAGGCTAAATCACGCTAAAGGTACACGCATGTGCGATGGCAAGTGACACTTGTTTTGGCAGACTTTGCTTGGATTGCTACAAGGCCCACCAGGTAATATTTGGAAAAGACCAGGGTATATTGTGATTTTAATAAAAAGTCAGGCTATGTCACCACCTGGTATGGGAACTGCACAGCCTGTGTACGGAAAAAACTACAGCAGGTGGTGCGTACGGCCCAGCTTCCATCCATCCAGGAATTATACGAGAAACGGTGTGTGGTTAACCTCGCTTCAGGGCGGTTGTTATGTTATGTATACACCTGCATATCATCATCATCAACTTCATTTAAACTTGGGAGTACAATTGAAGGGTTACAATACAAAAGACACAATCCAAACCACAATACAAATAATTAGACATGGAATGTGAATCCGGAGGAAAATATGATGCTAATGCATACACCTGCATATGGTGCTAATGTTCTAAACATCATATCCATACATCATGTCCAAATAATTACACCCACTTCTTTACATCTGTAAACCTGAGATGTGACAATAAAGATGATTCTGATCCTGATTATATGCACTTACAAACTGAGCTTTACTCATAATACTGGCTATATGCTAGAAAAAGATATATTGCAGAAATGTATCCAGAGACAATAATAGACATTTCAGTCCAAGCACGAGAGGTGACATCTTTCATCTTAGAATTATTATTTTCAAAAGTACTATAAAATATAAAAGTAATGAAAAAAAAGCTTAATCTGACATCAAAATACCCTGTGCACTAACGAAGACTGATACGCCTATCTGTCCTGATCAATGAATGATCGATCGATCATACTGTATCTTTTGATTCGGCACACTTTGGACATCTTTTTGAGGTTGGTATTTTGAAATGTGATGACAAATTAAAAGAAGTCAACTCCTCGACTACTAGAGTCAAACACTCAATGATTGTTCTGTTCCCATTACAACAAGCCAAGGCTGAAAAACACAACAAGCACTTTTGTCCAATCCAGGTCAAGCATGGGAGAGTGTAGGTAGCACACACGCACACGCACACGCACACGCACACACACACACACACACACACACACACACACACACACACACACACACACACACACACAGGGGACTGTTCATTGAGACACAGAGCAAAAGAAAGAAAGTTAGAATGAGAGAGAGAGAGAGAGAGAGAGAGAGAGAGAGAGAGAGAGAGAGAGAGAGAGAGAGAGAGAGAGAGAGAGAGAGAGAAGCAGGCAGACAGACAGACAGACAGACAGACAGACAGACAGACAGACAGACAGACAGACAGACAGACAGACAGACAGATAGACAGACAGACAGACAGACAGACAGACAGACAGACAGACAGACAGACAGACAGACAGACAGACAGACAGACAGACAGACAGACAGACAGACAGACAGACAGACAGAGACCAAGAGATGGAGAGTGACAGAGAGAGAGAGAGAGAGAGAGAGAGAGAGAGAGAGAGAGAGAGAGAGAGAGAGAGAGAGAGAGAGAGAGAGAGAGAGAGAGAGAGAGAGAGAGTGGGAGAGAGAGAGTGGGAGAGAGAGAAAAAGGCGGGTGGGGGGACCCTCTTTTATTGCATTCCCTCCAACTAGTAGAGCCCTCTCTTCCTAACTGAATGGCCCATCTAATCCAGGTGGGAGAGTGTGCATTAATCAGGCGACGATGAGTCAGGATTACACATTATTCCTAAAGTGGCTTAATACTCCACTACAGCACAAATACACAGCTGAGCCTATTCTATTACACAATAATAATTACAGCATCAAAACAGTCAGACCTCTGAGCCGATCATCTCTGTACTCTGCTGATTTCATAGTGGTGTAGTGATTTTTTAAAGATTACAGTGCTGTCCTATATTATAGTAGTAGTAGTAGTAGTAGTAGTAGTAGTAGTAGTAGTAGTAGTAGTAGTAGTAGTAGCCTAGTAGTAGTAGTAACAATAATATTAAAACAAAGTTAGGAAGTGCTTTACATAAAACCTACAAAATAACAAAACCAATAAAACATCAGAATAAAAATATGATAAATGTGTATAAAATGTGCAGTGATAAATAAAAACATGAAAAGAAATGACATTTCAAAATGTAAAATATGGAAAACAGTATAGCCTATGATTTAAGAAGTGATTAATGAAGTAAACCAAACAACACCCCCAATCGGGCAAGGAAAAACTCCCAAGAAAACGATCCCTGACAGGAGAAGAAAATGAGAAAACCTTGGGAAGGCTCACAAAAGAGGGGACCCACTTCCAGGGGGGGCTGACTGGCGTGCAATAGGTGCCAAGCGGGCAATATAAAAATGCAAAACAAAGTAAAAACTGTTAAATGGACATGCTGGCAAAGTGACAGACATCACTATCATCAGGCATAATGTGGGCATTAGTTTTGGTTTCAGTGGTTTAAATTGGCAGTTGTCAGCATTTATACGAGAATGATGGCTTGCTAGTCACCTCTAATGTTTAGAATATACCATCATTACTCTCATTGGGGCAATCAAAGCACACGCAAATCATGTTTTGACATAATGGTTGTAGAGTAGTGGATGGACTGAAAGGATATATTAAAAGACATGGACCATTGTATTGCCTATTGCCCATTGCCTATTGCTATTGCTGATGATCATAACCTGTCAACAATAATTCATTCACCAGAGGTTAAAGGTGAGCCAATAAAATGGTCAGGAAAAGGGTTAGAATTTTACAACAACTCAATTTGTTATTTTTATGTTCTAAAACAGGCATAATCCTCGAGGAAGGGCCACAGTAGTAGTAGTAGTAGTAGTAGTAGTAGTTTATTTTGGTCATAAAATGCATTCATTTCACATTATATGGATTAGAACAAAAAGGTCTAAAGCCACAGAGCATCTGGTTCAATACCTCGAAGGCTGTAAAAAACGAAATGCACTTAAATCATGTTGTTTACTGGAGCCTACATTATTTACAGCTATACTGTATATTGTGTGCTGCTGTGCCGGTCCGCCACAGGCCCTCCTCCACCGTCATTGGCCAGCATGAAGCTCAGCTGACTTTAAAAACGCCAAAAGGCTACAATCACCCAGTCACGAGTTATTACTGTAACTGATCCCCAATGTCTAGCATTATATAGGAAATCTGTATGCATATATACAAAAATGAAATAATAATTAAAAAAAATAGGGCCAACTAGTCAGTATAACTACAGTAGCCTTTTGAACGAAACGTCGAATTATGCAAATGTATATTGTGCTAAATACTTGGCGTTCGTAGGCCTGCCTGTCAGTCAGTCAGTCAGTCAGCCCGCCCGTCTGCACTTGACTCAAGTGCTTCATAACTGTATTTCAAGGAATAAACTGTAGACCCGTCTAAACGTTGAATGAAGTTAAAAACACATCACAGTGAATGAGACCCAATCACACATCATCAGCTCACACAATGTTATTATTGTCTCCAGTCCCTTTAAAGGGACTGGAGACAATAATAACATTGTGTGCTGAGGAGGAGGAGGAGAACATCCACAATAACATAAAAGCAAACATATTACAGTTGGCATTTTGTTATCACAGAATAAAGGCAAATGATAACAAGCACTACTCACCCAAACGTAGCATCTTGTCCATCCAGTACAGGCTATTTAGCTTTTATAGACGAGCTTGGTTTAACCGTTATAGGCTATCCATATATTCCCCCTTAGCTATGTACAAACGCTTTCAAATAGGGCTCTATATAGCTGAATAGTATAAAATTATTTTACACCAAATAATTACATTTGCACAGAGCTAAAAAAAAAGCGCGCATTCGTATTATTAACACATTTTTTTGCTATATTTTATGAGGTTCTCCCATGGTGCTCCTGTCGACCTGAGAATCTCCAGTCCAGTCGTCGAGCCTTGGTGGTCTGTTGTCCAATTCCACTGATGCTTGCTGCCCTTTTCACATATTTGTCCACTCGCTCGTCATTATGGCGACTCACACTTGCATACCTCGTGTACCTGTCCATTCAGGTGTTTAAAAAAATAATAAGTATGTACATAATTTACAGCGTAACACGGCCATTGAGTGTATTGAATGCGCTTAGGTCCGCCGCCGCTTGTTCCCCTCGACAGTCGAGTAACACTTGTCTCACATTGTCTGTTGGGATGCAAACGACCTGTAGTTGTTTGGTCTGACCACTAGAGGGCAGCAGTGGTGGAAAGTAACTAAGTACAACATGTACTCAAGTACTGTACTTGACAATTTTGAGGTATTTTTTTTACTTTACTGGAGTATTTCCAATTTTCAGTACTTTTACTTCCACTCCACTACAGAGCCACGCAAATATTGTACTTTTACTCCACTACGAATTATCTGAAAACGTTAGTTACTTTGTAGATTTCAATCATTATCCAAACAATGTACATTAATCCCTTTACGCCCTATATGTACTTTGGCTATTTGAAAATAGCAGATCTACAAGCTCACAACGCGTTGCTTTGTGAGCTTTTAGATCTGCTATTTTCAAATGATTTTTATACATTTTAAAACTTGTGAAATGGGACATTCTGCATAATGAGTACTGTTACTTTTGGTACTTTAAGTACATTTGGATGCCAATGCTTTTGTACTTTTACTCAAGTAACATTTTTAATTCCAGACTTTTACAGAGTATTTCTGCATTGCAGTATTGATACTTTTACTTAAGTAAAACGTTTGAGTACATGTCCCACCACTGGAGGGCAGTGGTGGTGCACGGTGCCTGCATAGGGATGCTTTACGTTGATTCAATGTCCAACAACCATAAGATTTGGGTGAATCGGTTAAATCCTCTCGGCTTTGACCACTTTTATAAAGTACGAAACGTACTAAAGAATAAGGTCATTATATACCGTCATCTCTCATCTCGTTGACAACCAGGATAATATGATGCCCCGGTCGGTCAGTCACGCTAACCCCTCTAGCAGCATACGTCAGGTCCACCCATGCAAATGCCATGAGCGGATTGAACCGAATAACCCCAATACAATAACCGTGAGCCTGTCTCCCTCTGGTGGATTTCGTCATATATGACAATTGACTGACTGAAGTGCTAAGGATCCCTGGCTAATGAGACAAATATGCCTTAATACATTATAATTGCCCTCTACAACAACAATTTTAAATTAAAAACATCTTAAAATCTATTTATTTTATAAATGTTATCTTTTACTCGATAGGGACACCGCTCGTCGCATGTTATTTGTCCATGTGTGGTACAGCCCTAAGGAATGTAATGAACATGTCTTAATACAAAACAACTTAATACTTCCTAAGGTTAATATGAGCATAAAAACAATATTTTAGATATGTTTTTTTTAGCACACACATTACCTACATTCCATAGAGCTGGACCACACATGGACAAATGACATCAACTTGCGATGGGCATTGTCCCACTTAAGTAAAAGATGAACTATTTATAAAATATTTATGGTGTTTTTAATTTTAGTTATAGAGGGCAATTCTAATGTATTATTAAGGCATATTTGGCTTATTAGCCAGGGATCCTAAAGGAAAAAAAGCACCTAATAACTGTTTTTTTTAAACATTTTGCTAAAACTAATTTAATGGATCAGCATCGATTCCACAATACAAAACATTCTTTCAGGTACTTTGCTGATAATATTTTAACACAAAGCTATACGTTCATGGCAACAAATAGACCAAAGTAGCCAAATTAAACCTTCAACAGTTCCATGTTAGGATTGAAAATTGTGAGAGATACATTCAACTGTGTAAGAAATACCACATAATCAAAATACAAGACTTAACAGGTTGCATTTTGTAAATAAGCACACACTTTAAAATTAATTATTTTAGGCCTGAGACAAAATTCACAGCATCGCCGACACGCCCTACAAATTAACAATAGTGCTGTGTTCAATGAGTATTGATGCATGTAAATAAGTAGTTTCTTGAATCTAGTATTTTCCTGCATCAGATTCTGCCAAATATTCTGTAAACATTGAGCAAGCAGTACTAACTGCTGTGCAGCAAGTTGTCAGAAGTGGATGGTAGTTTATAGCTACATCATACATAACAGCATATATGAAATATATACTAAATAACAGGATATTATATTAATGTTATGAAATATGACTTTGCCCACTGGACAATGTCTTTGTTAGAGCAGCTGCTTTAGGACAGTAGGTGGTTTTTTTTTTTTTTTGTGTCTACAGTACCTCATGTAGTCTTCCCACTGCGTAGGAAAAGATTTACCCCATATCCCTCAGTAGAGAAACATGTTTTTTCTTTCTCTTGCCTGCTGAACCCATTTAGACCTGAGGCCGATTTTAAAAACGCCTTCTATATCCTAACCAAATGTTTCTGAAAAACTAGAATTCTTTATTGAAAAAATGTGTACGTTGGCTATAAATAAAATAGCGGATATACAAGCTCACAGTGAGCAGTGAGCTTATACATCTGCTATTTTTAACACATTTGGAAAAATACCAACGTTTGGAAAATTTTGAATAATTTATGCATTTGTGAGATGGGGGTCCGCGGCCAAAAATATATCAATTTGGGGGTCCTTGACAAAAAGATTTACACAGATGCATTCCCGGATTGAAGGGTATAAGAACGTATGGGCTTTGCAGGTCTTAATGGGTTAACATTGAACACCAAATTAAAAAGAAGTTACATTTTTCATATCCCCTTTGTTCAAGCAAAAGGTGACTCATACACTAGAAAAGACCATCCTGCATGGGCTTTGGAAGACCTACTGTATGTTCATTCTCTGGTATCACTTATAACTGGTTTATACTTAAGTTTCGCGAAAAGTCAAGCACCAAAAATAGCAGATCTACAAGCTCACAATGATATTTTCAGTGCGTGACACCCTTGCGCAACTAAGAATAAATCAGGCGTTACGTTTTGGTCATCACACCTTTGGCTCTCTGAAGTTTCCCTTTACCTTACATAGTCCTGTGTTACATACCAGTTTCACTATCATCTCATAACTTGACCAGGTACTGCCCGACACACTTTGCACACAAAATCCAGCATATTTTTCTCAATTAATGAGTCCCACGTCTATCCACCTTTGCAGTCCACTTATGCCCCTGTCTGAACAAACAAGACAGGAGAAGATGCTATAGTAATAAATGGCGGTCTCAACCATCCAAAAGTTCCTTGGCTTAGAAACCGTAATCATGACCCGCGGTGGTAAGTCATTGCAGCACTGCTAAAGGCACGGTATGTGTTCCATCATATAGGAGTTCCGGAAGTGCTCCCTTACAAATTGTCCAGGGGTGCCCGCAGCGGAATGCAGCCGTCCATCTCCAGAGACTCCGGCCAGCCTTCATACTTGTTGTTAGTCTTAGTGTTCTTCATACGCTAAAGGAAACAGACATGCAAGGAAACTCAGTTAACATGTGGAGGGAGGTAGCAGAATTCTTAATCATTCAATCAGGTTCTTACTACCATCGATGGTAATGGTTCTCAAAGTGCTCTCCGGGGACCCCCAGGGGTCCTTAAGGGGGTTCTAGGGTGTGTGTGTCCCAGCAAAATGAAGAAAAGTTTAAAGACCCTGTAAAGGGAATTCGTTGATCTGTTTCTAAACACTTAATGTTAAATAGTAAATATGTACAAATTAACTCACAGCACTGTTGCTATGTATATACTGTATGTAGATATCTGGATTTTTGCCTATCCTCAACATGTTTCTCTTTGCCGTTTGATTTATTTTTCACCTTGCTCGCCTGGGGGCTTCCTCCTAAGTTATGATTTTATGGGAGGGGTTAAAATCATCACTTGACTCACTGGGTTGATACTGTAATATGCAATGACACTTTCATACTAAAATCATAAGTGCATGATGATTTAAGCTCTTCCCCATATAACACGCAGAACATATAGGCAGCCATCTTTGTTTATACAGCATTGCAACGAATGCCCCTGGACTTCTTTCAGCCTCTGTTGTACTACAGTGTTGCACTCCAAAAAAAAGCTGATCTACAAGCTAACTAACTCAGCTATTTTCGACACACGACCAGAGGTGGACAGTAACGGAGTAAATTTACTTGAGTACTGTACTTAAGTACATATTCTGAGGATCTGTACTTTACTTGAGTATTAGATTTCTTTGATACTTATTACTCTTACTCGAGTACATTTTCAAGAAAAATATTTTACTTTTACTCGAGTAAATTTCAAGGAAGGCTGAAAAGTACAAGTTACTTTTAGCTTCGCTGGTTGTTGTTTTTTCCCCCTAAAATGCAAAGGAACCCTATCCAATGTTCCCTGTAGCGTGCGCCCACGCGCACACGGCCGAACGATGAAAAAAATCCCAGCTGAAATCTATCAGAAAAAAACAACCACTCAGTCTGTGTCAGTGCAGCCAGGACGGGACGGGACAGGGTGTGTGCGTGTAATATTGCCTCGTTTAAAAAAAAGAATCCAGCAAACAGCCCAAACAAAGTAGTCCATTGAAGTAGATAGGGACAACTCTTGTTGTCGAGGTAAGCACAACATTTTAGATCCCTGGGTTTTCAACAGGTGGTCCGTGGACCACTTGTGGTCCCTGAAGGTATTGCATGTGGTCCCTGACAATGTTGCAATATGTTTTTTTCTTCTTGTTCCATGGAATGGTACATATTATCGACCTGGTGACCTATGATGATATGTCAATGTTGTCAGTTTCTGGGAAGTCAGAGGTCAAGAAATTCCACAGAAAAGGGAGTTAGAATCTCAAGAAGGGGAAGTGTACTGGATTGCCTGATGGAGTCATCATTATTAGGAAATGTGGCCTTATAATTGCATGTGTCTGTGTAGTCCATGGACCACTGGTTGAGAAACAGTGGGCTGTATCATGGAATGCATGCAGTAGCAAGTGTTAGCAAAGCACTAATCTTAGCTCTAATCTCACCCAACACAACAGTGGTCCCCAGGTTGATTCTTAATCAGGGTGGTGGTCCCTGGTTCACAATCAGTTGAAAACCCCTGCTTTAGAGAGTTTAAAACTATTAATCTCACTGGAGTTTAGGGTAGCACTAGTATTTAGCATAGCAGTGACATATGGTACTTTTTTGCCTTGAATATTCTTGAAAGGCAAAGAGTGACATGCTTTGTTTTTTGCCTTGAAAACAATGCATGCCATGCGTGCAAACCATATACAAAAATACAGCAATTCAATGATGTGAAAAATAAGAAATGTACTTCTACTTTTACTTGTACTTGTACTTGTACTTAAGTATTTTTAAAAGCATTTACTCTTGAATACTTAAGTACATTTAAAAGCAAGGTTTTATTTTATTTTTACTTGAGTAATATTTTGACTGAGCTACTTTTACTTGTAGTGGAGTAAATTTAACCAGGAGTACTCTGTACTCTTACTCAAGTACTGGGGTCGAGTACTCTGTCCACCTCTGCACACGACTCCATGACAAAGCATAACGCATAGCACAGACACACACAAGGTGGCTCGATGAGTCGAGTAGAAAAGGCAGAGGGAGTAGTGAAAACAAACAGCCATTACAGTCAAGGTCTTACAAAAACGAAACGTAATGCAAATCACTAAATTAAAACCATGACACAACATTACACATAAAGACCCATAACATAATCCCCTAACGCATTCTCATATTCAAATAACCAGAGGTGGGGACTTGGACTCGAGACTTGACTTGGACTCGAGTCCCGATTTTTATGAATTTAGACTTGCTTGATCAAATCAAAAATAGACTTGGACTTGACTTGGACTTGAATGCCACAGACTTGTGACTTGACTTGAACGCCAAAGACTAGTGACTTGACTTGAGCCCTCTTGACTTGATAATTCAAGTCTTTTCAAGTCACTAAATACTTCACAGCAAGCCCAAATATTAAAATGTTTAAAAAGTGTCCCATCAACTTTCCCTGCCAGAGGGTTTTTTTTTTTTACTTCCCCCACTGCCACTGTTAAAAAAAAATTACACAGGAGCCGAGATACAGGATTTTAAAGTAATAAGTTAACCAAGGAGTGAATGGAGCTAGAAATCTTTGGATCGTGATATCTCTGGTTCTGTGTGGATAAATTGAAAAAACAAAAGACTTTTTTTTTTTTGAACAACGGCTATACTCGTTGTTGGCAGTAAACGGGTGTATTTTTCAACAACGGTTATACTCGTGTTTGGCAGGTAATGTGTTAATGTTATTTGTCAAAAATCCCGGCCGTCAGTGACAGCGCCTGTGCTTCACGTGTGAAGTCAGGTGGAAGAAAATGTCGAACCCATCAATTATATTGATCGGTTTTAAAGATTACGAGGTGGAATGCAAGTATGCAACCATACAAGAATTGCAACTAATTCGACATTTATTTTAAAGGTTAGTTTTTTTTTTAACTTGGCAATTTTTTTAATCGCTCATATTTGGCTGTTTGGTTAATAGCACATTATTCTGTGATGTGACAAACTGAGAATACATAATGATTACTGCTTTACAGCAACATAAAACATTTAAACCCTATTGTATTTTTTGGCTATTCAAAAACAGCTGATCTACAAGCTCACAACGCTTTGTGATGAGACGTGTTGTGAACCTGTACAGTAGATCTGCTATAATAAAATAAAATAAAAATCTTGACAGATGTTGGTAAATCTTCTCTTATGGGGATCCCTGATCCAAGAAAATATTTTCAAATTCAGCGACCAAATACATATCAATTTGGTGGTCCTTCACACTAAAATGTTTGAGAACCACTCATCTATGGGTCCACATGTAGCCATAATATCCTATGTGGTCATCAGACTAAGCGATAGGAATGGTGCCCTCTTGTCCAAGACACTAAGGTCAGGACCACAGCTCTACATGTGTGAACACAACTACCAAAAAATAAATATATTTCTGTCAGAAATGGCACATTACCTGCTCAAAGGGACTTTTATTCTCAATGCCCTTGGCTCCTACAAACACCCAGCTGTCTCTAAAGGCAAGCTCCTTCACTGCTGTGCTGCCGAGCTCTTCAAACAGTCGGCGAGCCTCCTCGTTCAGTCTGCCATTGAAAAGAGGAGAAGACAAGTGGTTGAACATTGATAAACTGCAAAGAGCCATAGGCGTAGGTGTAGGTATGGCAGCTGCCACACGTTGGCTTAATTGTTTAACATTCCTTCTATTCAGTATTATATGCAGTTCGTTTGAAAAAATGAATAATAACTAGACCGGGCACCGGACTACTCGGAAACGATGTAAGTTGTAAATGCACACCCCACCCGGTTATGCAATACTCATTGTACCTGTCTGTCTGTGTCTCTTTTATGCCCATAGATGGAGATTTCTGTATCTGTCTGTCTGTCTGTGTCCCTTTATGCCCTTATATGGATGAAATTCTGTATCAGTCGTGCCCAAATATGGAGTCCAGGCCAGTATGAAGTCAGTAGCACTATAAAATCATATTGATGATATATGGGGATTTGCGGTTCCGTAGATATTTTGGGGAGATCCGCTGATCCGACTGACTTCCCACTTGGTGCAACACTCCCTCAGGTCCTCAGCAATACATATGCCGAATTTGAAGTTGACCGGTCCCATATATGGGCATAGCGGTCGGAGCAGCGGTTCTGGACAACTGGATCTCCATATATGCCTATATATGGGAAGATAGGGAATAGGTCCTATCTTCGGGTCATAGGTCCTATCGTTGTAGTCCAATCTTTGTAGTCCATTACCGGCCAATTGTCCTTCTATGCAACAGAGTCTGAGATTATGATTTAAAAAATGTCTAGGAATATTCACACAAAACAATATTTGCAATATGTGAAAACTATTCAGGTATTTACTCCCTTCGCCTACTGGCAGTGTGCACAAGGCTGATTATCGGCCCAATGGATTGGTTTGCTTGATTAGTTGTGGACACACACACACACACACAGATTCTCTTCTGAACGGCGCGCCCCTCAGCTGCCACACCGCAAAAATAAATAAAAATGCTCCAACCGCAGAAAGGCATAAGGGGTAGTTAGGATAGGAAGCAATTATAATTTGTGTTATTTCCATTTCAAATAAAAATATCTAACTAAAAAGACCCTTGTAAAATGTATATTTAGGAGATAAAGACAAAAACTGATAAAGGTGACTGACAATTTTTTGGCTTGACCAGGTACTGTAGCTGTACAAACCAATGTTATACCTCAGTGGGTATTTTATGAATGGTAATTTGAATAGTACTATATATGTTGGTTGAAGAGTTTGAAATCTGATTGCAGATGACAGACTTACACAAGATTTCAGGCATACAATTATTAACACCTCCTGACTCAATAATTTCAAGTGCTGTCCATAAGAAACTATTGATTCAAAAAATAACTATGCTTTTGATAAACTGTCAACGAGCACCTGCTTTAAGTGTTACCGGTGTCAAGGAATAATTCGACAAAACAAAAATAATTAAAATACACAGATGAAGACACACCACTGTAGCTTAAAAATGCAGATAACACAGCAATGCTATGTAAGAATGGTTTCCATGTGTGTCTGTAGAGGAGAGGGAGGGGTGGAGAGGTGCAGGAGAGAATACAGCACACACTCTTACTTTGTAGCTGGATCATCAAAGGAAGCCACGAACACAAGTGTTCCCTCATGGAGAGGCCGGAGATACTTCAACAGGTCTGAAACATCTGGGAATGAAAAGCATATGAGCAAAGTACTCAGATTTATGGACTCTTATGTTCAAGTCACCACATGTTTGTGCAACATGCTTATGTTAAGCTCATTGTTTTAATTACCTCCCTCCCACATGTCAAATGCCTTGGTGTCCAATAGCTCTCCTGTCACCCCTGCAAACCACAAACATCCACTAAATGTTAGAGCAGGCACACAATAAAAATGCACAAAACCACATAATAGATTCCATTATAAAGACTGGAGGCTGACATTCTTACCATTTACTAAAGCTATGTTTAGTCCTCTGCCAACATTGTTCCTTACACTGCTCACCAGCCTGTAAGACAGAACGTACTGATTGATTGAAGCTTTGCCTTTGACTGAGGAACTGTAAAGACTGATTGGTACTTTGTCGCATGCTGAAGATAACTTGTTCTCACGCTAAATTGTGTTGTTAGCTAAAAAATAATTTATCTTTGACGTCGAGCAACACTGTCATGGCAGAGTATAAATCAGGTGCAAGAGCTCAGTTCTCTGCCTTAGGAGGAGACATCGGGAAAGGTTAATCTGCCACTGATACAGACAAAGACCGTCACGTGAACAGCCAAAACAGAAAGATCCACACAACAAGACTACCAACAAAAGAGGAGCAGCCAGACAGAGAATACTTGCATTGAGCTCCTCAGACAGACTTGAGGCCCGGTTGGGATGACAGCACAGAGAAAGAAAAAGTGGTGTGATCGACAACAAAAACGACAGTGGGAAAGAAACAGACAAAGAAGTAAGGAGAGTAAACGTGCAGTGATTCTCACATCTTGTCCTCGAGGCAGATTTTGGGGCCGATGACATTGGCAGCACCAGACACTAGGCGGAAAGCCAAGTGTTTTTGGGGACAGGCAGCCGAAAGGCCACACTTATACCTATGGGGATGAGGCTCCGCTAAAGGACACATAGTACACAAGTTAGTAATGACAAGGAAGAGATGCTACCGACTCAAGACAATGTTTGCGTGTGGTTATTATACTGTGGTCAGGTCATAATAGTTCTTCTACTTACCAGGTGTTGGTTCTTCAATTTTACCTGCACATTTAAACAAAGACTTTTAGTACAAACGGGATCAATGGCAATTACAGAAAGATACATTGGATCTGAGTTGAATCCCAGTTAAACATAATAGCTAGCTCCACATGTTGTCCTACCTGTGAAGAGATTACGCAAGGATGTTGGGCCACTACTGTCCCCACCCAGCACGGTGCTAACCAGCCACCAGGTGAGTCCCAACAGCAGCAGCACAGCTACAACACGCAAAGCTCCTGTACGCACATACACCATGACAGAAAGTACAAATGAAATGACCACGAGCAGAAAAGCACAGAAGTTCTCAAATGAAATAAACGTACTGAAATGTCAGCCAACCTGTTATTCTCATGATTCACGGAGTCGCGGTCCTGTACAGGGTGAAACAGGGTGAAATGGTAAGTGGTTGGTTAACTGGTTAAGTGCAATGCTATAATAACCTAGTAATACAGGATATGTAGCCTATCCTGTATAATCGTTGAAATGTACAAACTGGTCAATCAAGATGGCTCGGCAGAGATGACGCTATACTGAAGTGGGGTGCAATGAACGTTGCATAATGCTGCGTTCACACTGGCAGATACAAAAGATAAACAGCATTATTTGTAGTTTGTAGCTTTGTGTCTGAAGTTGAAACCAGCTCAACTTATATTGTAGCTGTTAGCAGCTACAAACGTTGGATGTGTTTGCATCTTCATGTCGCTGCGGTTTCAATTGAAAAAGAATGGTAGACTGAATCTTTGAATTTGCCAGTGTGAACGCAGCATATAACGCGTAAACTAAAGCACCGAGACTATTGCTCAACCTGTGTATTAAATCCACTTTAACAATCCACAGCAACAAGGTGAGCGAGAGAACCTACCTGCTGTTTCAATGAAAGAGAGAATGATTATTGTCTTAATTGACTCTCTTATGAAACGGTATTAAAGAGCTGTTGCTCTTGTCACCATGGAGGGACTTTATTTCTTCTTGCGCTGTTTCCTCATCGAGACGTTGTTGGTTGTTGTTTTTTTTCGTGCGAAATTACTTTCCCTTTCCCTTGATTTGCTCCCGAAAACGCGAATCGGCGCTTTTAGTCGACCATATATGTATTTTGTGTTATCACATCATTCCAGTTTTGTCACGCTTGGACGAATTATGTCGGCTGGTGTGTTTTTTTCCCCTTCTTTTTCTTTTTTTTCTGTAAATCTTCCGGTTTAGCGTTATGGGTGGGTTGCGTTCAGCGTGAGTGACGTGACGTCACAGGGCGTGTCGTGTGGCCAAAGAGAACAGATCTACAATCTAGCAACGCGTAGCGATGCGACACGTTTTTAGCTTGTAGATCTGTTCTTTTTGGCCACGCGAGCTTGGACGAGGGGAGCCATTCGCTTAGCGGTTTGCAGATCCGGTCTAGAGGGGATAAGGAAATGGGGAGTGTGTGTGTGTGTGTGTGTGTGTGTGTGTGTGTGTGTGTGTGCGTGTGTGTGTGTGTGTGTGTGTGTGTGTGTGTGTGTGTGTGTGTGTGTGTGTGTGTGTGTGTGTGTGTGTGTGTGTGTGTGTGTGTGTGTGTGTGTGTGTGTTTTACCGGATACAGTAGGCGCATAGGCGGACTCTAGACCGGATGTGAGCACTGAACAGTAAATAGAGACCGTACTGGATACAACCGTCCGTCAGGATCTATTTTATTTCATTTCATTTCACTGGTTTGCATTTGATAATCAAAAGCACCCTCGTGTCCTTTGTTTTTTTTGAATGAACACAATAAAGCAATACAACAATTATAGAGGAACACCTTTGATTGATTTTTGATTAAATACTTTATTAACAGTTTGCAAAAAAAAGCACAGAAACTATGCTAAAAAGATTAAAACCCAAGAAAACACTGTTGTTTCCATTGTGGTCCTGTGGCGTATTCAATTCGTCGAAACATTTAATGACAAATATACAATACTATGCAAAGAAAAGAAAGAAAAATATGTACAGTAAACACAGTTCAGTTTACTGTTCAGTTTCCTCCCTTTCTGTTCAGTTTCCTTCCTGTGTGTCACGGCCCACCGGCACGTCATATCTGACGTGCTCGTGCACGCTGTACACAACACACATCTCAAATCAAGATGGCAGCTTCCAGTGTTGCACCCTCGATGGCCAAGATAATTAAACCACTCTGGAGTGGACGACTAGTGGGAAATACTGTCAAAGTAAGAGGAGACGGTTTTATCACGCATGATATCATGTCTTTTTTAGTTATATCGAGGTTCCAGGTTAAAACTCAAAGGCTTTTTCCTCTCGCAACACAAGGTCATTTGGTTGGTTATGCACTGAGCAGCAAGCTAAAGCATCTCTCATCATCACATATCTATGATATCTAGGTTTCTGTCCATTTTGATAACGTTACTCAGTGGTGTAAAGAAACTAAAGTACATTTACTCAAGTACTGTACTTACAAGTACAATTTTGTGTTTTTTTTTTACTTTACTGTAGTATTTCCCATTTTCAGTACTTTTACTTCTACTCCACTACATTTCAGAGGCAAATATTGTACATTTACTCCAGTACTATAATTTGAAAACTTGTGTTACTTTGTAGATTTTGATTATTATTACAAAACATACATTAACCACTTCCGCCCTATAAATTTCGGCCATTTGAAAATAGCAGATCTACAAGCTCACAATGTGATGTGAGCTTGTAGATCTGCTATTTTCAAAATATTTTTCATACATTTTAAAACTTCTGAAATGGGACATTCTGCATAATGAGTACTTTCTACTTTTGGTACTTTAAGTACATTTTGATAGTTACCAATACTTTTGTACGGACATTACTTGTAACAGAGTATTTCTACATTGCAGTGATGATACACTACTTAAATAAAACATTTGAGTACTTTTTCCACCACTGGGTTTCTGTCGATTTTGATAACGTTACTGTATTTCAGGTATTTGGAACAACTTTCACAACAAGAGAGAAGTGGTCAAGCGCTGTGAGTTGAAATATTTGCTGACCGAGCTTGTTACTGAAATAGATGTGACTTTGTCCCTTTCATAAAGGTTACTCACTGGGGTTGCATCTTGGTATCGGAACCTCTCCCTTGGAGAGGTTCCAAATGGGGCCAGGTATCTCAATGCTACCTGCAGAAGTAGCCGCAAGCAACTTAGATGCTATGCTATCTGGCATCGCATTCATAGTCTCCTATAAGTGCAATATTCCTTAACCTTTATGCTGCTGAGGACATAAGTCTCATTATGAACTGACTGTGATTTTTGTATTCTTTTAACAAGGAGTAGTTTTAGATTATATAGTAAGCCAGTGGAACGACATTTTGTTCAATTATGTTGAATGACAATAAAGCTATCTATATCTATCTATTATAGCAGCTGCAGAAGCTCAACCTACTGCAGGCAGCATTGCAATAAACAGCAGCTTTATCAATCATTTCTGTGACAGAACTGGTGCCATCAGTTTGGCGCTTCTGCCACATCAATCATTCATGACCTGTTTGGCCCAACAACTTTCCTACAGGGGTGTTTATTTCTGTTCTTTATGTTTATACTGTACATTGGGTTGGCATTTGTTTTAACCTCTATTTTCCATGATTCCATCCTCTGTGGGAGGAGTTTGCAAGCTTTTGGATTTCTGGTACACTTCGTTCTAACATACTAAACTGTTTTTCTTCTGGCTTGTTCTGCTGTCCATCTTCAACGAACAGAGTGAACACATTGTAAGTAGCCACACTAACGTAACTCATTAGTCTCAATAGTCTGCACCAAACAGATTACAAAACCTCATCAGCCTTAATATAGGATGAAATTACCATTGTAACCCAAAAATATCAACAATGGCAGAAGTTTTAGCTGAATACAATTAATTTGTGTCATGTCAATGTTTCAGCCACCTCCGGCAAAGTATGGAGGCAGACACACAGTCACACTCATACCTGGAGATGGAATTGGTCCAGAGCTGCTTAATCACGTCAGGGAAGTCTTCCGGTTGGTCAAGTTTGTTAACATGTTACACAAATGGCATTCAGCTTCTGTAAATTACTCTCAGGTGGTTTGGGTTTGAATTGGCCTAATCCTGTGACATTCCATCACGCTGTAGATTCAGCTGTGTGCCGGTGGACTTTGAGGTGGTGCATGTCAACTCTTCTTCGACCTCTGAGGATGACATCAATGATGCCATCACTGCCATCCGCCGTAATGGCGTTGCCCTCAAAGGTGAGAAAAGGGAAAGATGTTTTTGTTCCGTTTTTGTTGTTGCTGCGTGTTAGTTATAATTGAAATATGTTTTTGTCTTATACATTTACCATCGCTGATCACCTCTTTTGGCAGGAAATATAGAGACAAACCACAGGGCGCCAGCTTCTGTGAAATCCAGGAATAATCTCCTTCGGTAAGTATTTTGAAAAGGTTATTTTGTTGTGAAAGCCTACCCTGTGATTTGGCCTCTAGTGCTGTCAGCTGACTCTAATCTATTTTTATTCCCCTCTTCTCGTGCATGTGTTTGTGTGTACATCGGTTCACAGCACCAGTCTAGACTTGTTTGCCAATGTGATGCACTGCCAGTCCCTCCCTGGCGTACAGACTCGCCACAAGAACATTGACATCATGATCATCAGGGAGAACACAGAGGGAGAATACAGCAGCCTGGAGCATGAGGTCAGACATGCCCGCAGCTGATTTCAGAAGCACATTTTCAAGTTTCTTCTATGATCATACCTTCCACTCCGGCTCCTTTTCCACCAAAATAATTTTGGTTCTAGAACTGGTTACGTTCTAGATTCTTGGAACCTTGGTGCAGAACCATTGTAATTGGGGGCGGCATAACTGAATGGTTAGAGAGCCCCAGGTTCGATTCCAGGCTTGGCTAGCAATGTGTTGAATATGACTGGTCAAAGTGTCCATTTCATCGGGGGAATTCAATTGTCAATGGCAGTTTCCCTTTTCTTTTTTTAATGATGATTTTTCGCTTGCTTTTGCCAATGTATATCACATCTGCATCTTCCAACCTGTAGGATAGTGACACGCCCACTTTGGTTCCCAGTTCAGGGCAAGAAAAAAACAAGTATTTTTTGGTTCCAGTTCTGAACCAACTTTAAGGGTTCTGAGAACCAGCTCATTTACAGTGGAAACACTCTGAACTGGTTCAAAATTAGGAACCAGTTCAACCCTGGTGAAAAAGGGGCCTCCATGTCTCTGTAGCCGGATTTATACTTAGTTGCACACAGTTGTGGTGCACTTGAAATAGCAGATCTACAAGCTCACAACACATTTTTTCCGCCTAATTTTGAACCAATTCAGAGTGTTTCCACTGAAAATTAATTGGTTCTCGGAACCCTAGAAGTTGTTTCGGAACTGGAACAAAAAAATACTTGTTTTTTCTTGCCCTGAACTGGGAACCAAAGTGGGCGTGTCACTATCCTACAGGTTGGAAGATGTAGATGCGATACAAACAATGGCAAAAGCAAGCGAAAAATCATCATCATTTATCAGTAATTGGGGACTCCTGCTCCACAGGCGGGCTCTTTAACCATTCAGCTATGTCGCCTAAAACTGGTGGAAACGCAACCTGGTTCGCTGAAAGCACTTAAGGTTCCAAGAATCTAGAACGGAACCAGTTCTAGAACCAACGTTTTTTTTGTTGGAAAAGGGGCCATTGTGAACTATTTTCTGTGTGTGACACCGGCAGGCAACAAAGTATGACGGAGCATTGGCCTGTTCTCACTTGACCTAATTCACATACCATGGTAATTTTTAGACAATTTTATTATGCATACTATAATAAGCAAAGTGCAAAAAGTTAAAGTATATGGTGCATCTGTAACCAAAAAGACAAAAGTAAAATAATGGCCCAAGCTTCACATTGCACTTTTGATCTTATATTTTGTTTGTTTTATCAAAAACAATTGGCCAGGCAAAAATAATAATAAACAAACAAAATATAAAAAGCCCAAATAAAACGGTGAAAACCCACTCCCTCTAGTGGTTGCATTCACACCGGAGAAGGCTCTTCATTCATTTTTCCCTCCTGTGTTTTTTATTTATTTACAGAAAGTAGAGTCTGTACTCTGTAGCAAGTTCTGGTTTAGCACTAACCTTTTTTTTAATTATTATTACAAATCCAAACCAGCACACTGCAGTCATTGGCATCCTAGGCTTTTGGGGATATATTGTATATACAGCATTGAACATTTTATCAGTGCTATTTTTGTAAAAGTAAAAACAAAAAACCATTGTTTACAAATAAACTACGTAATTAAATAACATATAATTTTTTTGGGTGGGAACCCTACTACCAGAGGATGACCATCACTTTCCCTCCCAGTGCACATTCTAAAGTGTGTGGACACTGAACAATGCCATATTATAATTTCCAGACTTCAAAAAACCTGCACATTCAGTATGCCACAGTCATCTGAGCACAACAGCGTTTCTTTCAGCTTTTTCATTTTTTTTACCTTTTCTCCTGTCTTGCTGTCCCACTGTAGAGTGTGCCAGGGGTAGTGGAGTGTCTCAAGATCATCACCCGGACTAACTCCCTCAGGATTGCTGACTACGCCTTCCGATTGGCCAGGGAAAAGGGTCGCAAAAGGGTCACTGCTGTCCACAAAGCCAACATCATGTGAGTCGATCTGTGATGTGACAACATGATCGCTGACTGATAAACTCAAGTCAAACATACTATCTTGGCTGTTTCAGGCGTTGACACGGCTTGTTTTCTCCCACTAGGAAGCTTGGTGATGGTTTGTTTCTGCAGTGCTGCAAGGAGGTGGCTTCTGGTTACCCAGACATAACCTTTGACGCCATGATAGTGGACAACACCACCATGCAGGTGACTAACCCTTTTGAATGACATGCCAATAGTTTAGACATTTCTTACATCTATGAAGCATGTTTCAATTAAACTTGCATCTTTTACCACCTCCCTTTCCTTTTGTGATGGTATCTTTAGCTGGTGTCCAAACCAGAGCAGTTTGATGTCATGGTGATGCCAAATCTATATGGGAACGTGGTCAGCAATGTGTGTGCCGGCTTAGTGGGAGGGCCTGGGTTGGTGCCGGGGGCCAACTACGGACTCAACTATGCTGTCTTTGAAACGGTAAGCGGTTGCCATTAGTTTGTATACTTGTATTTTAATTGGGGATGCGTGCAGTAGTAAGCGGTTGCCAATTAGTATTTAGTTTATACTTGTATTGTAATTAGGTACCTGCACGGCAACTAATTTCCCTCAACAATATTTTTGTAAATGGCTAATTTAAGGGAATACTCAGAAAATAGCCAAAACTGAGAACATTTCGATCTGTACAAAAAATTATTGAGATATAAAAGCCATTTGGAAATGCTTTATACAATATTCAAATAACCAAATCTTATATTAAATGCCACAGAAAAGTAGTGCATTTTGCGAACATGCTCCATGGTTGTCCTAGAACAAAATGCATGCAAAGGCAAAATGGTTTCATTTCAAACAATTAGGAAATCAATGTCTTTCTCACATGACATCGAAATGGGGAAAGCCATGGTTAACTTCGCTGAAAGGAAGTGGACTCCAGCGAACATTCTGGTAGCCATTGTATGCCGGTGTATTTACTTTGGGGAAGGTAGTTTATTCCATAAATGTACCCATGAGGCAGCCACCACATTACAATGCTGAAAACTGCATTACTGAAAATAACTTGGGGAAAACACTTAAGAAAGTTGACAGGTGAGCTGTGACTGCTTTGTAACCTGCTGTGGGTCAGAATAAAAGTGCATTTAGTGATAAGATTCTGATAATAAATAATAGTTTAAACAATTAGTATTTAGTAAAGGATTAGTAGGGGCAGCACCGTTTAATAGATTAGTTGACTAACTACACACATCCCTAATTTTAAAAGAGCTTAGATATGGCATTCTGATCATTTCAGTAGTAGGTTACACAGTAGGATGGACTTAATATAATATATATAAAAACATATCATGTATAATTTTCATAATGTTATATAATAATTAATTATGATTATACATAATTAATTAACTTTCTTCTTGATGTCTCAGGCTACAAGGAACACTGGGAGGAGTATTGCAAACAGGAACATTGCTAATCCCACTGCCATGCTGCTGGCGAGCTGCATGATGCTGGACCACCTCAAGTAAGTTAATCATCCACCTAGAGAATATCATACCTTTTATATTATTGTAGTTCATATGTATGTATGTGTGTCTGTACCTATACCCACTATCCATGGTTTCCTCCTGAAGACATCTAGGCATGGTGGCTAGATGCCACTGAGAGTACGTGGCAGAGTTACGATAGCAGCAATTAATTTGGTATTATAATAGGAATACAGACAAATTGCAATGCAATTGAACAGCATAGTAACAATAAGTAACTGATCGAAAAACTCAACTATGATTGATAGCCAAATATGGACAAATCCCATTATGTGTAAAGTAGTAATAGTAGAAAAGACTGAAAATATAATATATACAGTTGAAAACAGTTTTGCTGAACAGTGTGGTAGCTGCAGTGGCTAGAGAATGAATGGTAGTATTGTGACTTGCAGTGTGGCTTACTTCCAACATTTTCCACAAAAAAAAACAATATCCTTTTCTGGTTTTCCTCAAATTAAAATGTGCTGTTTTAATGAAAGTCACTGTGAACCTAAGAAGGGCAGGAATAACGAACCAAATCATTGGCAGACCATGACAAGCAAGCATCTCCTCACATTTGTGAGATCACTAATAATAATATTAAAAACTTTATTTGTATAGCACCTTTCACACGAAACATGCAGCTCAAAGTGCTTTACATTCTAGAGATAAGGAAACCTAGATTAAACTGAAGCTAACAAGAAAAACAAAGTCCTTTGCATTAAAAAAAACATTTTGTAGACCAGTTTCAGCTTCACCCACCTGATTGCTGCTCAGATGGTTACTCAGGAGGAGCGGTTAGGGGTTAAGTGTCTTGCTCAGGGACACTTTGACAGATAGACCGGGGGCTGGCTAACGTGACCTTTTGATTACCAGACTGATATCATGTGTGACTGGTAATCAATCTATAAGAAAGTTAAATGTGAAACGCCTTAAAAATGCTGAGAAATTGTGCTACAGAAAGGGTAGGTTAAATTATAGCCTAACGCACATTAAATAAGGCTTTTAATGTGACAGAAATAGATTCTCCCTGGGGGTTCTGAAGGTCATCTGAGTTTGAATCCCCCCCCCTTAAATAAAAATGTCTTCATATTTTCTGACGTCAGTGAAATCACTCGGGAATTCAGCAGTGCAGCTGTGCCTCCTCTGTCTGGAGGAAGTCCTGCATGTGATAACATCGTTCTTCATTTTTGCGTGACAGTGTTTTATTTAAATATCAGTGAATGCGAAGCTATGTGATACTCCTACTGTTACAGAATTATTTATTCCTTCCCCTCTCTTTCTGTCTCCAGACTTTATGAATATGCCAGTCTGATCCGAAATGCCATCCTCACCACCATGAATGAAACCAGGGTAAGTTAAGTTCGCCTCAGATGGCATTGCTCAGCCTCCTCCCCTCCCCTCACCAGCCTGCTTGTCAGAGGGCATTGTTGTCTGAAACAGACCCAGAGGCCCTAGGATGGCAGGTCTGGCAGGTTTCCTCCAGAACCCTCACACAAAACATTGTAGTCTCCTCTTACTGAAATTGTCTCCCGTTACTGACATACTAACACAATTAGTTTTTTATTTAAAAAGAGTCTACCACGCGGTGCAGCTTCATCCTATGTGGTGTAGTGTGAATTACATTCCTTGAGCTCAATGAAACCCTGGCCAATCTGTTGCGCTTGTCATCCAAAGCAGCAGAAAGGCCACATTGGCAGATCTTGTTACCATTAAAGAAATGTTAAAAGGAATTAGATAAACCTTTTATGAGTCCTCCAAAAGGAGTTGATTTCATGTGGCCAACAAAACAAACGTCACATAAATCGCTCAACACATGCTCTTCAGAAATGAACAAATTACTTACAAAGTGATTAGTAATAAGAAACGGCCAATTCTTTCTTGTGTTGCAGTTGCACACGGCAGACATCGGGGGGCAGGGTACCACATCAGAGGTGGTCCATTCCATCATGAGGATGATACAGAGTAAGGGACAGCACACTGCTGAGTTCTAAAGCCTCTGCAACACCATACCATGGAGGACAACACACAGACTTATCACCTGTGTGTCCATGCATGTCATGTCTGTCTATATCGAATTCTTAACACCACAAAATCGAAAAACTGTCCACTGTACAAAACTTCCATTTGTCCTTCACTTTATGCTTTACTTGTCTCCTGTGATCTCTGTATCACAATTAGATTTCCTACAATTCCTGTGGTCACTTCTGTTTAGTTTAGGCTTTAGGGCACAGCTGATGACTCGTGAAAAATGAGTGCCTGAGGCTAATAAAGATGTAAAATTGTTCTTAGACAGTGGTACTGAAATATGAACAAGAACGGCCTGTTACACCGGCACACATAAAGTACACCAAACAAATGGGTTATGACATTGCCTTTAAGAAACGACATGTGTAGTTTGCATTCTTTGTGCAAAGTCAAAAGATGATATCCCTCTCTCACCACCAGCCAGTGTTCGCCTTTAGCGTTGGTGGTACATCTATTGAATGCAAGTCTTATAATTTACTGCTGTCTATTACAACCTTTTGCATCAACCCAAATATACAGCTTTAGTTTCGCCTTACAACTCTGTGATCCTGTTATTATTAAATATTGTGCTGTACTGTATGTCTGTGTATAAGATCTTCTATATACCGTACAAAACTGTTATGTACTGTAGCCTACTGTGGGTACTTCTTTATTTGAGGGGAGATTAACGCTTTCTGTTACAGCTAAACAGTGTTTGTGCCATAATGTTTTTTCGTTTTTACCTCAATGTGGCCCAAATCATAGGGATAGGCACATGCCTTGTCTGGCAAGAGCTATTAAATGTGTATATGAAAAGACTGAGTAAATTATCTGAGTAAATGTATAACAAATATGATCAATAAAGCAGTTATCCATAATCTGCTTGTGTGTGTGGAGGGTGACCTCAGAGTTCCAACCGGGGCAACATAGATTATTGAGTCTACACTAAACCTAACACTCACTGGGTGACGCAAAAGATGGTTTTATGAACTGTTAAATGTGTATATGAAAACTGTTTTATCTGAGTAAATGTATAACATAAATATGACCAATAAAGCGGTTATTCATCTTATATCTTTGTGTGTGTAAGGGGGGGGGGGTTCCTTCACAAGCAAAATAAATTATTTGATGCGTAGAGTACCCTAAATCTAATACTGGGTGATGTAAAAGACGGTTTTATGAACTCTTTATCCCTCTGATCCACTTGTTTTTCATTCCCTGCCCCTGTTTAGAATAGTAACGTTACAACACATCTGTGAACTCTCCGCTTCTCTTGAGAATAGGGATTATTCGTCTATAAATAAAATTGGCATCGTTGATCCATCCCTTGACATTTTCACAGTCATGCCATGCCTTATTTAAAACGTGATGGATGAGTTGCTGTTTAGCTTTTTCTCACTAGGTGGCAACAATTGCAGCTTACCTTCACATACACACTATATGCATATGTGTCTGTGTGTGTCTATATATATATACATATATTCGCAAGCGAAGGACGAAAAGAAAAAAAAGTTTGTGTGTCTGAGAATAACATTTTAGTTTTAAGTTAAATGTCAAGAAGTATGCAAGTTAAACATATCTCTGCTGTCGGGCAGAAAAAACTTTTCAGGAAATGAAAAAATAATAATACAATTCCGCCTCGTTGGTATGGTGACTTTACACATTGTCAGATATTTGAATGTGTCCTTATATTATCACCATTTTACCCAAATACAACTCAAGTTAGGAGGTTTTTGACCATTAATGTGGAGATTTTTAATTCAAATCAGATGGAAAAAACAACTATCTCCAAAGATGGAGTTACAGTATGTGGTTTGACCGACAGTTTTGAGGATCCAATGGAGTTAGGAGGTTTAGTCAGAAGCGCTTTTTAATACTTTTCATTGGTTCAATATTTGTAAAACCCACAGACAGTAAAGGGTGTTCAATAGCACTGATTTATTTATATATAAAAAAAAGCTGGTTTCTGTATGACATAAACAATATGTGAAAAATATACTGGGATTTACTTCCTTGGCCTACTGGCAGCAAGCACAAGACATGTGCTGATCAGAGGTGGATTGCAAGATTAGCCCCGGAAACAGACACACGCAGACCCACCCATTTCAGTCTAGATCAGTGGTTCCCAAACTTTTTAGCTCGAGACCCAAAAGAGAAATCTGGTGTCTCCCCGGGACCCAATCTTAAAAAAATACATCATGAATGAACCACTTAAGCCAGGGGTGGGCAGCCTTTATTTCCAGAGGGCCATACTGACTTCGCTTAAGTGAGTGAAGGGCCACACATAGTACTAACTGAATTGAAATTTGAACTGCATGAATTTGGTAGACATACCAGACTACTAAGGTCCTTGCTTTCAAGAATTTTCAGTTACAAAATGTTTTTTTTTTTTTTTTTACAGCTGTACTGTAGCATTCTGGTAATATGACTTGCATAAAACAATCCATGTCAATGCCACATCAACTTTTAAATGAGCCTATGAATTTATACAGAATCTTAGCTTATCTGATATGCACCACTCCATAGGTCACTGATAAAACACATTGCATTGTGTTATAAATATTAATTACCATTAATTGGAGTCAAGTTAAATTAATTAGTCTCAAAACCATTAACATGGTAGCCTTTTAGAATGTAGATTTGGGGGGGGGGGGGTCATTTTGTTTTTCTTTGAGGACTTGGCTGGCCGGAATGAGATCTGGCCCCCGGGCCGTATGTTGCCCATGTGTGATCTATGGGGTTGTCCATATTTATAGGGGTTGTCCATATTTATAATGCATTTTAAAACAAGGTGTCACTGTATTTATTAAGGTCGATGCCCATTGCTTAGTGCAGTACCCATTCTTAGAGTACTTGGAAGCCAGCTTGTAGCCCAATCTATGACGTCAGTACTATGACTTCATATTGATGACATCAGGGATCTCCATACTGGTATATGGGCATATACTTTGAGAGTAGTCTATGATGTCAAACTGATCTATGAGATCCATATATGGGGATTTGTGGTTTATAGATATTTTTGGAGATCCGCTAACACGACTGACTTCACAGTTCACACAGAGCACGGCATTCCCATCGGTCTAAAGCCCATCAGTCGGTTATCGAGATATGCAGGGGGGGACAAGGACATGCGCGCATACACAGAGATTATGTGCATTTATTGTTAAATTACATTAATATGCAGTCCAGTCAAATTAATTCACCACTATACAGTACCTGTCCCTTGAGTTGATCCAGGCGTCGGGTGCGAGATTGCTCGATGGACCTCAACATCTCCGTCTTCCTCTCCTGCAGGGTCTCAAACAGACGCTCAAAATGCTCATTGGCTCGACGTTCTGCTAGCTGACCATTCTCCTGTAAAATGACATTTTGCCAATGATTAATTCTAGTACATCAATATGTTACATGATCATCTTTTTTTTTTTGCTTAAAGGGATATGTAGAGAGAGTGATTAAGTGCTGATGCTATGCAAAACTGACCATTACAGTCAATAAAAGCTGGCATTGTAATAAAGAAATTTGAGAATAGATGTTACCTTCATTTGTAGGGAACAGTCAGTGAGGTAGAACACAGGTAAATATGATAACCTGCATGTTACTATAAATGTCATGTGAGCACCATTTAAACACGACACAACAAGCAAGTGATCAGGACAAGGTCAGAAATTTGAGACAAAGCCACATTAGGGGATGCAAATCTGTATACTTCCATGTTTGTGTGCTTTGCATGGTGTTTGTTTAAATTACCTTCCCTATTGCAACAGAGACAATGACCTACTGGTTGAGAACAGTAGACCACAGTATAAAACACTGACTCATGTGGAAGAAAAAATAAATTTAACAAATACAGCAGTACATGTTCCTCTTGTGGTGGAGGGATACTTCCTTTAAAAAAAAGAATATGTTTTAACTACGACGGCTAAACTATCCGGGAAGTAGAACAAAGCAGGTTGCTAGAATCCACGTCATACATTTATAGCAACCAGTTTAAGTGGAGAGAGACAAAACATAGATGGTAGGTGGCTGAAACCTAGTCAGTCTTACCTGGTAACTAAGGAATAAGGGGTCACTGTATGGAGTATACTGTAGGACAGATTTATTTCCAGAGGGCCATACTGACTTCGATAAAGTGAGTGAAGGGCCACACATTGTACAATTGAATTGAAACTTGAAACACAATGCTGAATTATGTTAAAACTGCATGAATTTGATAGACATGCCAGACTACTTTAGAATAAGGTACGGTACTCGCTTTCACCACAAGAATTTTCAGTTACAAAATGTTGTTACTGAAAATTGTTCAGTTAAAACATTTTTATTTTTGTACAGCTGTACTGTACTATATCACTCTGGTTTACTCTGGCCTTACAATAAAAAGATGACTTGCATAAAACAATCCACGTCAATGCCGTATCAACTTTTAAATGAGCCTATAAATGTATACAGTATCTTATCTTATCCGATATGCACCACGCCATAGGTCACTGATAAATCATATTGCATTATGTTATAAATATGGAATCAAGGTTGACTGTTTCACGGTTACATTATATACATTTGAGTACATACGGATGGAGGAATGCAGGTATAGTACTCAAATGGTAAAAATGTATATATACTATTAATTGGAGTCGAGTTAAATAATCTTTTCTCAAAACCATTAACATACAGCAGCTTTTTAGAATGTACATTATTCGCTGGGGTCATTTTTGTTTTTCTTTGAGGACTTGGCGGGCCGGATTGAGATGGTCAAAGGGCCGGGTCCGGCCCCCGGGCCGTATGTTGCCCATGTGTGACTTAAGCCATATTTAATAGTGACAATAGCCAGAAAGTTCACAACGCGTTGCGATGCGACGCGCTGTGAGCTTGTAGATCAACTATTTTCACTATTTCTTAAGTTTAATTTATGGGTTTTCTGGATTTCTTTAATTTAATTATTTCTTTTGGAAAATTGTACATTTGATATTTACTACTATAACTAATACTTTTACTACTACTACTATACTACTAAGAAAGAATTTTTTTTTTGAAAATCTTTTGAAATAATGAATTACTTTTTTTATTGTAGGAACTTAAAAAAGGGGATATTGACTCACGACCCATAAAAACGGGTCCCTTCTCCTGCCCCATTACCCATTGCTCTAGATGGCTCAGCACCTCCAGTGCCGTGTGGCCCACGCCATAAAGATGAAGCCAGGAAGATGTAGGACTGGATGAGCGATTAACAGACTTTGATGTCATGGTAGACTACCATGACGTCAAAGTCCATGCTGTAGTGCTGCATACATAATCTCAGCAGGCTACCATTATTGTTCCGATCGGGGGGGGAGGGGTGGTGGTTTGAGGGACAGGTCCCATCTGAATCTTAGGAAAACATATGTTTTCTAAACAACAGTTTCCTCTGTTTAGAGTATTGAGTAAGCTGTTTTATGACAGGGCCTGGACATTTTATTCTAGATTTATCGGATCTGAGGGAATCAACAAGCCTGCAAAAGCAGTGGGAAATGTGCAGGGAATTACAGGTGTGTATTTTGGCTTCTGGTGGTTTGGAATTGGCATTATGTTGCTGTTCTATTCTCTCTATCCATTCACACCAGTAATTCACCCTACTGAGATGCCAAGTTGGCTTGTGTGCTCATATGTCTAATAGAAAATTGAACGTTTTTTGGCATTTTTTCTGGATGTCCCAGTTTCTTCTCATGCTCCTATACTGTTATAACACCCTTGAAGCCTGACACCTCAAATCACTTCTAATTGCTGTTTCGTGACTCCTGCACTGTTTCCGCAGTTGCCCATCAGCTCCTCGTCTCAGCTCTGGTCCCCTATGAGCCTACCCTGGAGCCAGGTTGTGAGTCAAACGGTTGGAACCCTAGAACAAGCTTAAGCAACAGACACCAACTGCCTGACCTGAGGGGTCCCCGCCCACTCCTTCCACAAGCCCTTGTAGAACCAGAGGCCCTCGACTTGCTAATCAAACACTGATCCAAGAGCTGCCTTGAAGCCCAATCCAGTCACACTCCATTCATCCTCACTGCCTGGCTTTCTTTCCAGGCACAACATGGCGAGTTCACGAAAGAGGGCAAAAAAGCAACAGGGCTGGCGAGGTTAGTCCAGGTGAAAGCTGACACTCATCTTGATTTCACCCTGATTCACCTGATTCACTTACACATTTAGCTGGAAGAGCAGGTGTTCTCAATGTTCTGTACTCTCAAACATGCTTCGTCTTTCTAATGCACTTAACACTTACCAGGACTCTTTTCTTACCCTCAACCATATGTGCCTTCCCCATTTTCCTTCTATCCCCAAAAAGGACCAGTACAGTTCCATGACACACTCTCAGAGTTAAATGAACCCTATGGATTTGACTGTGTACTTCTCAACTCCCTCTCCTCATAGTCTTCTTGTGTCTCTGCAATACCATGTTTAAAATCCCTCTGCTTTTGCGTGATATATGAAGTAATCTAAATGGCTGTCACTAACCGCAAGATATGGGAGTGATATTAAACATGTGCTGTTATTAGTTGCCATAACTCTTGCACTCGGGAATTGCTTCAGCTCATTTATCCCCTTGCCCCCCCCCTCTCTATTTCTCTCTCTCTCACTCACTCACTCTTACACACTGTTTATTCATTCTAATCCAAGTTCGTAAGGGTCATTTCCTTTCACCCCTTATTTTATTATGTATATGAGAGTGCGTAAGGTTGTGTGTGTGTGTGTGTGTGTGTGTGTGTGTGTGTGTGTGTGTGTGTGTGTGTGTGTGTGTGTGTGTGTGTGTGTGTGTGTGTGTGTGTGTGTGTGTGTGTGTGTGTGTGTGTGTGTGTGTGTGTGTGTGTGTGTGTGCGCGCGCGCGCATGCGCATGCATGCGTGTGTATTCACTCCGTTATCAGCTCTTGGCCAGTACACAGCACAACAACAGGTGATGGAAATCAATCACCATGGCACAGCTGGATCCAGTCAGCCAGCTCTACTCTTTGTTAATGGGACATCCCCCCACCCCAGTTAGTTACATTAAGCTACGTCAGCCGTTAACTATGCCCTCCATTACTTATCCCAAACCCAAAGTGGTCTTGGGGTGAGACGGATCGTTGTGTCCTTCTTTGCAGGGACAGGCATAATCACTGCAGAATCAAGTGATGGGGGAGGCACGAGGCAGCAGCGTGGGTGGTGACACTGGGCAGGCAGTTAGAAAAGGAGGGAAGGCTGGGGTGACACGTGGATGTCAACAGGAGAGGAGGAGAGGGAGAAGACAGGACTCATGGGACATACAGTAGAAAGAGCAGAGAAAGTGGCAGAGAGGAGTGTGGACAATTTGGAGGGGACTGCAGAGAGCCAGAGGACTGATTAAGGGGGAGGAGGGTGTTGATATGATATATTGCTTGGCAGCAGAGACCACCCATTTTAAAATCAGAGGCATGCACTATAGACCACATAGCTGAATGACTGTCTTGGTTCTTTATCTGGACTTGTTGTCATAGCCAGGCTTTGGACTGGAGATGGGCGTCACAGCTGTGTATCAAGAGATTTTCTCAATAGATCCTTCTCATTATGCATTCACACTGAGCCTTCCATAAATACTGGGGGGGTCCCCAATGCTGAGCTTACTACCAAAACATGGGATTGCATAATACAAACATGCCTGTTCAGTGTATAGTCTCTCTCTCTCTCTCTCTCTCACACACACACACACACACACACACACACACACACACACACACACACACACACACACACACACACACACACACACACACACACACACACACACACACACACACACACACACACAGATCGTGGCCTATGCCAGCAGTTACCTAAGTGCATATAATACTCCTGCATGATTCGCTGGAGAGTAGATCCAATGCCCCGACATAATTGATTGCGGGTGAGTGTTCATGCATCCATGGTTGTGTGGCATGTACAGTACTGTGGATGTATGTGATGTATACTTTGGAGTGAAGTGAATGCATGTGTGGCACTCACGGTGTACTGTGTATGAGTGCTGTAATGTCATGAGAGGTCACTAGGGTGGAGTAGTGTGAGGCAGTGCAATATAGAGAAAACAGGCAAAAGAGAAGGTTCAAAAGAAATGGAAGCCTTATTATCCTGTAGGCAGGTTATTCACAGTAGAACTCGATTATGTTCGTATAATTGTTTGATTTTATTTTATTCTTTGTTGCTCCACGGTGTCATACAAAAATAGTGAAAATAGCCGATCTACAAGCTCATGTGTTGGCGTTGTGAGCTTGTAGAACGGCTATCCTTGCCGTGAAACGGCCTGTTTTAGCTGACATCATACAGTAACATAACACATAACACTCCAATACAGTTGAAAGCAATTATAATATCAACGTTGCAGAGCAGTATAACATTAATACATAAATAAATGAAGTAAAATAACTAAAATCCCTGTAAGAGAACTGTCATTTTTGTGTTAGTTTTGTGGTGAAGCCACAAAAAAAATTGAGACTAAAATTGAGACACAACTAAATTATGACAACAACATAAAAATTATGATACCAAATTGAGTATCCTCAATGTGCTCCTTGAGCACAAAAACATCTTTGTTCTGAACCAACCTCATCCCAAGCTGCACGCCAATGGCAAGTTCCAAGCTGCTGCGCAGCTGCCTCAGAGCTCCCCTTCACAATATGGCGCCCACAGTGACCAACCACTGCTCTATGTCCCCTTCCTCTGTTCTGCCTGCTGTCCGCGTATTATTTAATGGTAACTAGATTCTATCAAGCCCCGCCCTGTGATTGGCTGAAGCAAGAACGAGAAAACAAGGTCCCCCAGAGGAGACGGTGGGGGCGTTGTCATATTCCAATACAGCCTGAAACCCCATTTTAATACCTGTTCTGGTGGCGCACCACACTAACCACTGGACTACTAACCCCAACCTCCTATAATCGAATCCTGCTGCCGGCACTCTTTTTCCAACGACCGCAGATTTTTTTTTTTGCAGATAAAGTAGGTTTTTGACCGCGACGGAGGCACGCCATCTCAAGCGAACTTGAGCCACGAGAGGCACCGCTGAGCGAGCTAAAGCGAGCAAGTCACCGTGCCGAACGTTGCGAAGTTCGCTTGAGCCTACTCAGCGCCGTTCAAGTTATGTACAGATAGGCACAGAATCGTAAATCATGTTTTGGGGTGAGCGTTTGCCCCAACCGCCACTCAAAGGGACTACTGGCCAATCACAGCACGTCCTTTCCGGGACTTGTCAGAATCTAGAAAAATATCACGCCCTCTGTCCTACTTGAATCCTGCTTCAATTAGGAGGCGCCTACACCTGTGTGAGTGGTGAGGCATTTTGGGAGAAGTAGTGTGTCCAACGGTGGCCATTTTGTGATGTGGCAGCTGGTTCCGGTATGGGAATGTAGCCCCCCTCTTTGACCACCACCTGGCCCCCTGTGATACCACAGTGCATGTGTATATGCTTTTAGCAGAGCCATGTTCTGTGATCCAGGATAGAAAATTGATCCCACCTGTGTATATGCCAAAAGGTTCAGCTCTATACATGCATGTGACCTGGTATTATTCTCTGTCAGAGGGCCAAATTACAACTGCAAAATGGAACACAGTAATAAACTCCCCAGTGTTAATGGACCCACAAGGGTCCATTTGAGTTCATTGTTAGACTCTCAGGGTTAAATGATCACTGAGGATTTTACTGTGATGTGTTGTGGGGAGGGGAGAGGGGATGTCAGGGATTTGTATTATGTGCGTAATGTTAACCAGACTCCCTGTTGCATCATTTGTGGATAGGAACCTTTACCTTGTTCTGTCTATCCTTGTCTCTGACGAACTCGCTGTTTTTTTCCCCGGCATGCTGAAAACCGCTTGGCAGGTTAGGGTTGAGCCTGGCCATGTGCTATTTCTGTGTGTGGTTTTCTATTAGTGAATAAATTGGTTCGCCTGGTTTCCTGAATGGAGTTCACAAAGGAAGCAGATAAGACTATGTAGGTTCTCATCAGAGGAACATAACATAGACAGCATGTCTAATCAGTGTATAGACAGGTTATAACAGGTAAGAAGAGCGGAGAGAGAAAAGAAAGCAGGGGCAATTCATGAGCTATTGATGGAATGTTATGTTCTATCCGAACCCATACTTCAGTCATGGGCAATATAAATCATATTCTCCCCATCTCTGCTATTAGGAGTTCTATGACCTGTTCCTGTGCCCTGGGGTCACGGGGCAGTACCCTGAACTCTATTTCATTAAGATCAGTGTGCTGCACTCATGACAACCTGCATAACACTGCCTGGACGTCAGCGCAGGCAGATTTGCTCGCTCTGACTTCAGTGCACCTTGGCTTTTTGCCAAGACACTTTCTGCCTCTGTGCGGGACTGTATGACTCCAGCCTAAACACACTCTGCTCTACCAGCCAACGGTTGCCAAAGCAGAGCTTATTTCCCAGTGATGTACAATGACATGATTAATGTCGACGTATGTGAGTCTTCCCCTGGACCAGGCCGGCATCTCTTTTTGATGCTGCCAGGGTCTTGTCTAGACTGCCATTAAGTAAGTAAATATGTCATACAAAGACATCTGTTCAGTCCCTCTAAAACGCTCAAAATGAGATGCAGGCTGTTCTTACAGTATTATGTTGTAAAACAACAACAAAAAAGAAGGCAGGTCTGTTTATAACAGTCCATGTCTTTTGTCCATATGTTTCTTGTATTCAATGTAAGCTGGCTTCAGCTTAAACTATTTCAATTCATCCTGATTGTTCCCCTTTCCATTTCCCTCTTATTATCTTGGTCTATTTCCTGACCTTAATCCCCCCCCCCCCTCCATGTCTGTTCTGTGCACCCCCCCCCCCCCCACCACCTTCCTTTCAGGTGAACCGTCTCTAAATAGCTTTTGATGAAAAACAATTTCTGCAAATCCACCAGAAAACACAGCTTTCATTATTCTTCTCAACCCAGTAGCATTCTGACCTCAGTGGCTTTCCATTAAACCTGTCTCGTGTCTCTTTTGAGATAGTTTACGAAAAACATTTCACAGTGTCACACAAACTACAACTTGACTCTGGTCGCATTTGGTTGTCTGGCAGTGATTTTTATGACTCTGTGCCCCAATATTAGGTTTAATACATGTATATAAAAAAGGTTTAAATGTAGGTTCAAATGTGTAATCTATAAAAGTGAGTTTTAAGCAGGGATTTAGAACACGGGCCGACTCACGAGCCTGATCTCCTAAGGATCCAGGATAGAAAATCCTGGAGCTCTAATAGCAAAAGCCTGGTCTCCTTTTGTCTTTAACCTGCACTTTGGAATACACAGAAGAATTGCTTTGCCCGAGGATGTCAGACAATGCGTTTGCAAATAGGGAGAGCAAATAAGAAATGTAGGACAGAGCCAGACCCGACCTGGCATTGTATGTAATGAGTACAATTTTAAAATTGTCAAAAGAGATTGGCCGCCAATGTAGGGAAGTGAAAAGGGAAGAGCAATGATGGTAATCATTGCTATTGTTTGTTCAGAAAAAGAGGTCTCTCCAGCTTTTTAGTAAACAACATTTGGTATACCAATTTTATCCAAATAGGAGAACTCGTACAAGATACAGGATAAACAAGTGAAATGTGTGTGTGTGTGTGTGGTGTGTGTGTGTGTGTGTGTGTGTGTGTGTGTGTGTGTGTGTGTGTGTGTGTGTGTGTGTGTGTGTGTGTGTGTGTGTGTGTGCGTGCGTGCGTGCGTGCGTGCGTGTGTGTGTGTGTGTGTGTGTGTGTGCGTGTGCGTGTGTGCGTGTGCGTGTGCGGGGGGGGGGGGGGGGGGGGAGATTGGATGAACATGTATTTTCTGTTTACTAAAGAGCTGGAGAGATGGAAAGTTACTGAAAAAACACATTTTAACAAAAAATAAACGTTTTTATTAATGGAAAAACAATTCACTTACAGCATCTTCAAGGAAGAAGTGTTCAGTGTTCAGTGATTTTCCACCATGACAGGATCCAGCGGGTGAAGGACAGTAGATCCCTGGAGAGATCCATAATCTGGTGGTTGGCCAGCTGAGTAGTCTCAGACAGGAAGGAAAGTGCTATGCTTGGCTTGCAGGGAAGCCACACCACCTGAGGGCAAGCTAAGCAGCAGCAACATCCTTACATGTCCTGACCTGGCTTTAAAGACAGAAGTCACCCGAACATAAAGAAAACAGGTCAAATGATAAATAAGCTTCTAACTTCCGTTTTATGGCCTCAATATACAAATAACTCAATCATCCCCGTCTTTGGACAAATCCAGAAAACATGAACACCAGAGTGAGGACAAGGTGACTTTTCTCAAGTGAAGTCCACTGGTAATGCCTTAATTTATTACTTTAACACTTTTTATTCTGTTGACGGTGTAGAGTAGTTGGAGTGTATTAAATATTACCCGACATAAGCAGATGGCTTGTAAATCCTATAACCCCAGGACACAGCCTTGTTTTTATTGGCTCCACACGTTTCGGGAAGAATCAAGATGTTCCACTTGTACATTTTTATCATAATTTGCTCCTTGCGTCAGCAACCCCAAGTTCACATACCTGCCTGGCCCCTTCTTTTTCCTTGCATTTCTTCAAACCTCCTCCACCAGTGTTTCATTGGCTTCCTTCCTATCGCCGCATTCCCTAATCTTAAACAAACCAGGAGCTCAGCTGAGGATACAGTATGTATGTATGTTTAACATGTGGCTTCATTTTTCCATTTAATGCATAACTCAAGTTTCCGTTATGAGCTCATACAGCGAATCGGTACAATGTGGCCATTTCTTGAACACACCAGTGTGTTTTTGCTACAGTGTGTTTATTCATCAAATGAGCCCATATCTGTTTTGACCAACAGCACGTGGGATTAAGTTCAGGAGTCCAAAGTTCTTGTGAGGCCTTTCTGTTCCTACTTTCTCTCTTTCCCATGGAGCCCTTGTCTGCAGTAAATTATCAATTATTAAGACATTACTACAAATTGCCGAAAGATCCTGAGGACAAACGTTTTGTTTTGTCTACGCCAAGCCGACAGGCCAGGAGGCGAAGACCATGTTTTTGCCCCTGACTGTGTGTGTCCATCCGTTCTCGGTCACCGTTGGACCGATTGAAATCAAACTTTCAGATCAGCCTCATGCGATAACAGGCTGCTTCAGGTTTTGGCCTATAACTCTTGAACCATTGGTCATACAATAAAAATAAAAATTCACTCTATTTCACACACTCTTTTTGCTATACTACTCAACATGATAAACATGTACCATTCATATTTTTCATATTTCATTCTGGCCTTCCAAAATTTGCAGGAGGGGCCCGTTTTACAAAACAAAAAAGCAAAAATCATGAATCTGAGTCTAATCTACTAAACAACACAGAGCCAAAAGCTATTTCAATTAGATCCATAGGGGCCCTTTACTAGATTTCATCAGGGGGGGGGGGGGGGGACAACAGAAAACCCAGAAAGCAGATGGATTAAGGACACTGGCAAGAAACACAGTGTGGAATGTTTATACTGCCGTGTCGTACGGCAAAGTATAAAAAAAAGGCTTTAAACACCTTCACTCCATGTCATCTTCTGCATCACTAGCTCATTTTCCATGGAAATACAATTCGGAAATCAGACCTAATCCCCCTTCCACTAAATAAATCGTTGTTGAAGACAACAGCTTAAAAACAGTCTAAATATATCTCTCTCATATATCCCCCACAGGTTCCCGTTTCTCTTTTCATTATACAAGCACGTTTAGAGTCTATTCAGCCTCATGAAATGATAATAAAGGCTTATGGGTTTACTGGGTCATCCACCATTACTTGAGCATGTCTTCAGTCTTCGAGAAATGTCTAATAAGAACATCTGGTAAAATCCATTTGTTACATGGTCATGGAATTTCTAAGGCTAGTTGCCTGACTATGGCAAGCAGTCCATGAGCAGTCCTGGATTGTTTATTTTTCTCTACAGTATAATATACTGTATGACCTATTGTACCGAGGACATCCGTTGAGGAGTAACCACTTTAACACTGACTTCCCTATTTAGGGCATGTCATTATAGGCTAAAACAATTCCAAAACAATTTACAACAAATGTCAATAAAAAAATCTAAAAAACTAAATTGAATCACGTGAATCTCGGGATCCACGCGGGAATGGCGTCATGGCTCCAATGTGGATCTCAGATTTCATGTGGCCAATCTATGATGTCAGTCGTCTATGACAATATGACATATGACTCCTGATTTGGGCAAGGTTTCAGCCTGATCAGATTCCCTTTGACTTCCATTATATAATGAAACATGAAATGTAAAAGAATGTGGAAAAATTATTGTCGAGGTACTTCTGTGGCCTACTAGCAGTGTTCAGAAGAAATATGGTACTGATCAGTCCAGCGGTTTGTACGATTAGATCCAGACAGACAGACAGACAGACAGACAGACAGACAGACAGACAGACAGACAGACAGACACCCTCTTCTAGACGGCTCGCATCTGAGGAGCCATGCTGTAAAAAATAAAAAATAAATGCTAAAATGTTTTGAAAATAGCAGATCTACAAACTCACAACGCGTCACATCGGGACACATTGTGAGCTTGTAGATCGGCTATTTTTGCTATACGACTATGTGTATAGGGCTTAATAAGTGCTTAAGGAGAGCAGGACTTCCCCATATAGCCGGGGGCTTTTACTCTGTAGTCAGTAAGTGAGCCTAGGGCCTAATAGAGTATAATATTGCACAGATTATCAGCTACTTTTATCATGATGTGTTGAGAGGGTTCAAAGAGTTCATCATAACTTCCCGCCGCAGCTGTGAGATCCACTGCACAGTAAAAAATCCTGTTAATTGAAATTAGCACTCAGGATTTTACAGTATGAACGGGGAGGGAGCGTAAGAGACGGAACAGTTAATCCGCTGTCACTCAACTGGGACTTGACGTCCAATTCACTTTTGGCCATTTGATCCAACTTCATTAGTACCCTGTTACAGCCTTGTCATCGTAAATATGAGAGCCCAGCGCTGAGCGGTAGCAGATGGAAGGAGAGCGCTCGCTCATTGCCACGCTCACTTGCCAGTACTGGCGGGTCTTACGCAAGGCCTGTTATGGCACTCTGCATGGGGACAAGATGGTTCGGTCCAATGTTCCGACTCCTAATTCTAAGTGACACCAGAGGGAGGGAGGGAGAAAGAGAGAGAGAGAGAGAGAGAGAGAGAGAGAAAGAGGGTGGGAGAGAGAGAGAGAGAGAGAGAGAGAGAGAGAGAGAGAGAGAGAGAGAGAGAGAGAATGCAATTTATATGGGCCTGAGGAGGGAGGACAATTTGAGTTAAGGGGGGACAATTTGAGTTAAGGGGGGACAGAACATCCAAAAGCCCATCTGTCCTCTGTCCCTGGGAATTTCAGGGTCATGTTCCCTTAGAAGCTACGGGAGCACAGCCATAATCACAGACATATTATAACAGCCATATTCTCAATTTAGGTTCAGACACTGGGCAGTAAACATACAGCAATAATCATAATCACATAAAACAGTTAGAAACACATCAGGCAAACAACCTCCCATTACCATCATTGACTTTCTTATGTACAAAAACTGTGCAGGAGAACAGAACGTTGGTAAGGCACTGCCAAAGTTCTTGTAACATCATTGTTCTTAATGACCTACCAAACCCGAACATGGTTTGTGTTCGGTTGGAGCACACTGCAGCCTTTACACGTTTAGAGCAAAATTAGCATACTCCAAACATGCTAAATAGATGTGTGTGTCTGTCTAGGCAAAGCCTAACAAGGTCACTCTACTGTAGGAGTGTAGCACCTCACAGAGCGCAGGCCCACACCCTGAGACTGATGGTGTGTTAAGATTACATTCAACAAACACGCAGACATGCATGGTCACGCATGCATGTACGCACGCACACAAACATGCACCCACACCCACCCACCCACCCACCCACACACACACACACACCCACACACACACACACACACACACACACACACACACACACACACACACACACACACACACACACACACACAGTGCCACCACTGACGAGGGATTCTGTCATGGACGCCACAAACCTGACACCTCACAGTGTGGAGACTGCCTCGCTTAATGTTTTATTGACTGTAATAGGAGACAACCATAATCTTTCTTAAGTCCCTCTTTATGTGTGTGCGTGTGCGTGCGTGCGTGCGTGCGTGCGTGTGTCTCTGTCTGCCTCTGTCCCGCTCATTCTAATCACTCTCATTACTCTTGCTATACCTCCTACTATCATGTCATGGAGATTTTCCAATGCACCGTAGGACAAAACCTTCCTCAAGGATGAAAATGAAAACATATTTCAGCGGACTCATGGCTCCTCGCTCCATGCAAGCCCTGTAGACACTCTCTGCTGGCGTTCCTCTGTTGTTCTCCGTCTCTCCCTCCCTGAGACTCTGTCCTCCCCTCATTCCTTCTGGCTTGGGGAGTAATGAGAACCAGCCTAGTCTAACCAGCATCTCAACAGCTTTAACACTCAGGTCAGTTTTTTAAGACCCAGAGCAATTGTTCCCACATTTTCCTGAACCACACTTCAAGGCAGACCAGTGTGAATCTGCTGGGGGACTGGCTGTTTTCGAACACGTCCCTCATTATATGAAATCGGTGCGATGGCTCAACGCACAGCCGTGATGTAAAACAGTGGTTCTCATCAAAGTGGGGTCCAGGGACCCCCAGGAGTCCTTGAATGGGGTCCAAGGGTCCTCAGCCAAACTAGTTAATATAGCATCACAATCGGTTACACCACTTTAGCCCTATTTTATACTTAGATATTAAAGAATTGCCGATCTACAAGCTCACAATGGTTTGTGGCGCGTTTTGAGCTTGTGGTTCTGCAAAAAAAATTATAAGTTTGAAGAATCTTCATTGTGAACAATACATTTTGAAATTTAACATTTTAACACAGTTCTTCTCTTCTGGGGGTCCCTGGCACAAAACCTTTTCAAATGGGGGTCAATACATATCAATTTGGGGGTCCTTGACATGAAATCCGCTGGATATATCAGCAAAACAGTGCCTCTTTGCTCTTGGATGTAAAAATGGTAGTATAATTGTGGTGTTATTACCTGAAATTACACTTTTAATAACCATTAAGTGTTCAAGTTTACCTCATACTCGTTCTCAGATGAAAAACAGCTCCTGAGCATTTAATTTAACTCTGAAAGTGTACAAATGGACCCATTTGTACACTTTCAGAGTTAAATTAACACTCAGGATTTTACCGGTGCTGCATCTCTCGGTCCAAGACAGCAAACCCGCCAAGCTCAGATTTATGCCGCCTGTCGGACGGAGGTGGTTTGTTGGTTTATGCCGTTCTAAATCACAATGGCAGAACAGCCAGAAGCAAACCTTTTAGCTCAACCCCTCCCTTGTTACGGGCCAGATATTACTAACAGTGCCCAATGAGTTATTAAATGAAAGTGCACGCAACCATAACATATCATCGAGTTCATATAGTACATGGCATAATGGCTCAACTTAAATTATGGCAAGTGAAATCCTTGTAATATAACACAATGTACGTGCATTTACATAGCTATATATATAGAGAAACAAACGTCCACGCATCCATGCATACACACACACAGACAGACACTCACACACACACACACACACACACTCACACACATATGCAGACAGACGATCAAATATGCAAGCAAAATGCTGGAAGACGTCACACACACACTGTCACACACTGTCACACACACACACACACACACACACACACACACACACACACACACACACACACACACACACACACACACACACACACACACACACACACACACACACACACACACACACACACACACAGATACGATCAATCAGATGCAGGATGCAGAACCACAGTGACATGTAAACACACCACAAGAGGCTCTCTCTTTTCTCCATCCTCCCCGACACAGAGAACTATTGAGCACGCTCCCCCGTCCCCTCTCTCTTCCTGGCTCATGCTCTGCTCTCCGCAGCCTCCGACACTGTGCTCATTCAACTCTGGCTACCTTTTTTTCCACGGCCACAGATAAACAAACACCTCCATCATGATAATTATAATTAACACGATGACGTAAACAGCTCTCATATAGGTGATACGTAGGAATGCAGGGAAGGAAACACACAGGCTGAACATGCTACATGCACCTGGCCCCTCGTGAACATCCATGTACACACGCGCACATACATGGATGGATGAATTGCAAATTTCACATATAGGTACACCAATGCACACCATGTGAGTGTGTACACACACACACACACACACACACACACACACACACACACACACACACACACACACACACACACACACACACACACACACACACACACACACACACACACACACACACACACACACACACACACACACACACACACACACACCCCCCTTAGGCCTAACAGCTTCCATATGGAACATTTTATTCTTGTTGGATCATACACATCCACTCAGGACACAAAACACAACACCCTTTTACCCGCCTTGGTACACACCCACTCCAGAGTGTTGCTTTTGTGTGCTTGCTCGCATTTGGACAATGAGCCATCTTCCCACGCCAGTCCTCTCTTGGTGGGCTCACTATAGATGACTTCCATCTTAGATTTACATTGCGTCCACGGTGTTTACGTTGCTCCCATAAACTCGTAATGCATTGGAGGGAGGTTTGGTTTTCTCTGTCAATATTGTTGCAGGGTTTCTGTGGGCTGGTTTCACTCACCCCGCGCTTCTATGTTTGTTTGTGTGACCGGCTGTATTTACAAAGTGAGATTGATACACCTCTATTGTCAAGGTGTTTCTGTTTTGCAGACCTAACTTTTCATTCGTCTCTTCCGTATGTCTTTCCTCGAGTACACTTGCTGTGTTCCCCTCCTCTGCTTTGTTATGATTTTGTTTTTTGCGCCAGGCCGGGAGGTGGAGATTATGTTTTCGTCTCTGTCTTTCTGTGAATCTTGTGTGTCTGTCCTAACCCCGGGACCAATTTGTGCCAATGTTTTCGTGTACACTGCCAGTAGACCCACAAAGACACTCCTCACTAAATCTTTGAAATCAACCTCACTTACCACCTAAATTTAACCCTTACCCTAACCAACCGATACGTAGATACATGCCTAAAGTTAACCCATATCCTTAACGTAACCCCTACAGATACAGTACATGCTTAACCTTAAAGGTTTCATGACGTTCAGTTTTACCACACATTAAAAGTCTTTGTCATGGTCCTTCAAACGTGTATAGAAAGTTTTAACAAAAACTTCCACTCCATTGATCCATGGCAGGTGTTTTTCTCTCACATTTCTAAAGCCTTTTCAACTGCAATGAAAATCTTTGCCTGCGGGTGTCGCTGGTGAGAGATTTTGCCTGTCAAACATCGCCTCTGCTCCGCCCCCCCCCCCCCCCCCCCCCAAAGGAAAGGATAGGGGAGGGGAGGGGCGAGGAGGAGAGTGGGCGGGATTAATCGGCTGTGACCTCACTGCCGAAGGGCCAAGCTCAGATTACTTTTCAGCCTAATTATTCAGAAAACCCCAGACCACAGAAAATCCACTGAATGTTCAAAGTTCAGATTTTTTGGGTGTAATTAAGGTCATAAAACCCCTCCAAAAAACATAAAAAAAATTAAAAAGTTAAAATGAATGTCATAAAACCTTTAACCCTTGTCCTAACCTTAACCCACATGCCTAACATTAACACTTTCTTACCCTTATGAAACTGCAGTAAATACAAAGTAAATTTCACATGCCATGCCCAGTCAACTGGATTAATGTCCAAAATGTGTCCCCTTAAAGGCGGTTACACACCGGCGAATGTGCGAATATACGCAAAATTCGGACTCGTTCCGAATAATTAAAAGACGCTTTTTCGCTTCGCTTTTCCGCTTTTTCGCGCCATGTACGCTTGCATTGACTTTATAAGGTTTTTAAAAAAAGCGTATTATTCGCATGAAAAAATCGCCCCGGTGTGTAAGGACCTTAAGTGTCACACACACACACACACACACACACACACACTCAGAGACACTCAAGAGTTTCGGAGAGACAACAGGTTGCATGTTCAGATCTAGTGTGTGTGTGTGTGTGTGTGTGTGTGTGTGTGTGTGTGTGTGTGTGTGTGTGTGTGTGTGTGTGTGTGTGTGTGTGTGTGTGTGTGTGTGTGTGTGTGTGGTGTGGAGGGGGGGGGGTGTTGCTGGCACAGAGTGAGTAAAATAATTGGGGAGGGTAAACAGTTTTGACATTGCCAATTTAGCCCAGAGGCCCCAAAACTGCACAGCGTCCTATTCGGCAACAGTCTTCAACAACATCTGCATCTCCATCTGTATAGTCGCTTCTCACACTCGCACTACTCTAAACAAACTCCCATCTGCATGGAAAGTCTCTGCACCGTCAATGCATGCCGTCAAGAAGTCACTCTGTACACACACACACACACACACACACACACACACACACACACACACACACACACACACACACACACACACACACACATGCATACGCACACGCACAGCATCCCATCATCATCCTGTTGTACATCGCCAGTTTATTTAAGGATGTGGATGGATTATGTTCAAGAATCAACGTGCACAACGCTGCTTTACTGCGCGGTGATGTCGCGATGTGGTACCATTCATTCCTCCTTTCTCAGCTCACTAAACACGGGTAAAGCCTGATTTATACTTCACCGTACGACGGAGAGTAAATCAGGCATGAGGTATAGTATCCCCCCCAGTGCCCCTCCCAGTCCCCACACAATAATCCCTTTCGCTCCCTCTAATCCCTGCGATTCGTTCTCCCTGTGGCGTCTTGTTTTTCTCTCTTTTCCAGGATGCTATGATATCTGCCATTTTCTGCTCAAGTGTCTTCCATCCATCTTTCACGCTTGAATTACGGCCTTGCTCGTTTTTCCTGTCATCGGACCACATCTTTGTTTGCCATGGAAGGGATGCAGGATGGGGCGGATTGGAATGGATTGTGTGCACGCACGGAAGAGAGGGGCGAAAGGAAATACTGCACGAGGGCAGAGAGCTCTCAAAGTTTGTTTTTGTTGCAGTCCCTATCAGTTGATGGCTCGAATGGCACCGCATGTCCCCAAACTTTGGGGACGTTTTATTGGTGGAGGATCAAAGAAAAAAAAGATATGTTATCGGATATATGTGTTCACTTTAACACCATGAATATACAGTACCTTTGTTCACCTAAGAAATTTCTTCAGTTGACTTTTACAGGATATTCTTTCAATGGCATTTTGTCTCCCTTTTGTGTGTTGTTCTCAACCTGGTTCTCCTTTGTCATCATGATGTCAGTATATTTTCTTTGTTGGTTATCCATCATTTATCTGTGCCCTGTACTGTACACACATCACTCATGTGCTGTGCACATAAAAGATCCATCACTGTCAATTGGAGGGACTACAGACTTGACAGAAAACAGCATTTTACTGGTAAATCAAAGTGTGTTTGTGTGTGTGTGTGTGTGTGTGTGAGTGTGTGTGTGTGTGTGTGTGTGTGTGTGTGTGTGTGTGTGTGTGTGTGTGTGTGTGTGCGTGCGTGCGTGCGTGCGTGCGTGCGTGCGTGCGTGCGTGCGTGCGTGCGTGCGTGCGTGCGTGCGTGCGTGCGTGCGTGCGTGCGTGCGTGCGTGCGTGCGTGCGTGCGTGCGTGCGTGCGTGCGTGCGTGCGTGCGTGCGTGCGTGCGTGCGTGCGTGCGTGCGTGCGTGCGTGCGTGTGTGTTGGGGTGAATTGGATGAAGAAACACATGATGAGGATAAGAATAAAACATGGTAGAGGGGGATTCTGCACAGGGAGCGTCCCTGTCGGGAATACTCATCAGTCTAGGACCTCTCTGGGCTAGTTCTCAGGACCCCTGTGTGGTTATGGAGACATGCACACATGAAATGCGTACCATGCATGAAGCACATGCATTCCCTCTCTGTGTGTTTTCTCTCTCTCTCTTCCTGACACACACTCCCTAGGTTTAAATCACACACACCAGAAGGTTGGGGCATGGATGTGGTTACTGTAAGCAATTCTCTGTCTAATATCCACTAGTTAACCTATTGCTGTGCGATCTGTGACCATCTTGACCATATGTATAGCTGCAGAACGATGGATCTTACTCCTTATCTGTAGTGATTTTGGTTGATCAACCATGTGGTCATTTAAGAGTCTCCCTCTAACTAAGGGTGGTGAGTGATGTTTCAGTTGAGTCACGTGCGCAGAACAAGATGACACCAAGCAGTATCACACGACAAGTTCTGAAGTTTATTACACAGAGAATATATATAGTATTGGACAAATGACATTACAGAAGATATGTGTCTGTCTGTCTGTTGTGTCTGTCTGTCTGTGTGTTTCTATGTGCAGGGCATTGCTGAAAATGAGCACTTGTGCTCAGCTACTACCCTGGGTAAATAAAGAACAAAAATAATAATAATATGAGAAAAACAGAAAGAAGAGTACACGGTTACAGCCGGGGCAGAAAAACCTCTATATTAAGCACATAAAATTGGCGTAGTTGTCACTGAACACTCAAAATGTGATATAAAAACTGAAGTACAAAATGTCCCCGGGGCCCCCTTAACCAAATCTTCCATCTTAGAGCGACCACTTCCGCCTGCAACCGTGTACACAATAAAGAGAAAAGTAAGAAGTTGTGAAAGAAAATAACACACAAAATAAACATGGATTAAGAAAGAAATTAAAACATATATATACCACACAGGACTCCTGAGTGGTTGCACACAGGAGGCATGAAATGCGTACAATGCAAGCACATGCAGATGCATTCCCTTTTTATCTTCGTTTTATGTGTTTTCTCTCTCTCTCTCTTCCTGACACACACTCCCTAGGTTTAAATCACACACACAAGAAGGTAGAATGGGGCATGGATGTGGTTACTGTAAGTAACTCTCTGTCTAATATCCTTATCTTACTCCTTATCTCTCCCCCATATATGCTTCCATCAGCGTTCCAACTTGGTGCTGAAAATCACAGGTCTGCCACCTAGTTGATCCATCTCTGTCCTCCTAAGCTATTATCCTGACAAAACACACACAGATAATTGCAGTGATCCACTACGAAAAGTGACTCTGGCTATCGTACCGTGACCATGCAAGGCTTTGATTAATGTATTCACTGCTCTGGGCTTAAAGCTTTAAAAATGTATAAACACTAACAGATTATCTCATGGACAATCCATCTTTTTAAGTTAACATGTCATGAAGGAGAACACACATACTTAGGATGTCTGCACTCGTTAGTGGCAGGATGGCCTACTGTTTATAAACCCAAATGGTCAAAAGTTCCTCTGGATTTAGCCATGTGTCCAAAATGTCTATTTTTGATGGACATGCAGAAGCAGACTCAGGACCAGAACATGTAAGAAAACTTGTGGAAATAAGAACAATATACTGAAATATGACTTATCGCCTCTATACAAATACATTTGGAGAAAAAAAGAAATATTTGAAAGTCAAAGTCATCTTCTGCAATATCTTGTATTTATATCTCGTTTATCCCCTGGGTCACGGAAGTAATTTCTTTATGGAAAATAACATGGGGTCATCTTAGAATCGTCTAATATAAGAATTGTAGTCCAAAAATAAAATAAATGTCCCGGCGATATTGTCAGGGAGGTGGCTCTGTATCGTTTATGATAGTCAGTCACTCATATTTGATACAGTCTGTTTCTGGCGAAAATGTAATGAATTCGGCGGCGGCAACATTAGCGTTTTCTCACCGTCAGTTGATGCTCATACCCATATGAGTCAAAGCGCTGGGCTCATTTGTTTATTTTTGGAACACAATTCTTATATGACGCAGTATTAAACACGTCTATGGGAATTCAGAATGGGGGAAAAAACGTGAGGATGCATAAATTACGTCAGACTTCGGTGCAAATACAATTAGATCCTAAATTCCTCATCTGTCTTTCCTATTTATGGGGTAGCGGTATAGCTGACAGTTAATCATTATTTCAGATGTTCCTTGATGCCACTATTCCAGCTTTGTCAAACCAGGTGTTGTTCTGTCCTTCGCACTTCTTTCAGCTTCAAGGCTGATGACCTAAATTCATCTCAAACAGCATACAGCAAAGACAAACTGGTCTTTTGAACTTTTTATCTCCACTGAGTACAGCAAAGCAGCGGGCCTCTCCATAGAAGCAGAAGGTCTGCCATGTTTTTTGGGACGGAAACAGCTGCCGTTGAAGAAGCCAAATTCTTTGGACGGCAAAAGCAAACCTGAGAGAGTGAATGACTGACTTTGGGCGTTCCATCCCTGAATCTCTCTCCCTCTCTCCTCTTCCCTCAGGCAAGAAGAAGGTCCGTGATTGAACACAGTCAACACACGATTGATTCATGTGGCCTTTATTCAAGACTCAAGCCGCCTTTTCTGTCAACACCCTCATTAGAACGAGGAGGTCCCTTGTGAAGAGTTGTTGAAAGGTCTGAAAAGCGACTGCCTCTCAAAGGAAAACAGCTGTCATATTTATTTCTGGCCACAACACTAGGCGCTGGAAATAAGCCCCAACATGTGGGAGAATGTCAAGCCAGAAATCTCCAGCCAGAATCCACTGATGGATTGAGATATTTGATGGTTTTCGCGTCAGTGTAGCTGCGTCACATCATGTGAGCATTACACACACAGGACTTGTCCAACTCGCTCAATGTCAAATAAAAGTGAAAGTAGGACAGTGCCATTAAAACAGGTTATGCAGGCATTCCTGTACTACCTGACAACTCGCATCAAGTGATTAAAATCTGTATCAAAAGGCTGACATGCATTGCATTCATTCTCCATCTGATGAGCATTTTCTCTCTAGGCTAAAATGTCTCTCCCTCTCTCTTCTCTCACTCATCATGCCACACACACAGCCGTTGAAGGGAGAAAGTGAAAGTGGACGGGGGCTTATACTTTTGCTGCTGTGTGACCTAATGTCCTTGGAGACCAGAGGAGCCTGGATAATCGCATTATGCTGATTCTTTTGAGACTTCGAGGGCCCTGCCTCCCCAGGGGTACGACAGAGTTTGGTCTCGACATCTGATGTGAACCTTGCAGCACTGCTGGAGCGGAACGACTAGGTTCTCTGACATCATGGGACCAGTCAGTCACCGCTGGCTGTGGATCAATAGTGCTAAACATACATCAAAATATGCCATGGGTAGACCATAATCGGGGTGTGTGTGTGCCTGCGTGCCTGCGTGCATTGTTTGTGTGCGTGTGTGTGTTTGTGACTGTGCAGCGTTGTCACTGGAGAAGAGATGTTGTAATACTTGAAACACAATTGACTCATCCGAGGAACACAAGAGCAAACAAGGACAAACGTATACCGGTACCTGCCCATTACATTTTCACAAATCAAAAACTGCGTGCCTGTAATATGTACTCAGCAGAGTACACGCACAAAAAGCGACTTTGGAAAAAGCGCTATAGTATAAATCTGAGCCACTATTATCATTGCAATGAACACCTGCGCTCGTGCATGTGCACAGGCATGCAGGAAATTCTGTATGCACTCATACGTGCCAACCTGTGAGCGTTTGCACACATATATGGACATACACACGTATTCCTATGCTATTGCGTGTGAGTCGTGATATGAAAACCGAGAGACAGACCTCTTTTTTTGTGCTGACCTTTTCTAGCAAGGCGTGTTCAACCAAGGGTGTGAACTGTTGTTGACCAGGCTGAGTCAGCCAATACGCATTCCTGGATGGGGTGGAAGGGCAGAAGAACAACAGGAAGGCCTATGGAGATCACTGTGTTTTCATGTTCCCCACACAGCAAAATTCAGACTGTTAATTGAACTCTGAGAGCTAGTGTACAAATCCGTAAATTCTCAGAGTTACAAATGGATAAATAAACACTGAGGATTTTACAGTGTGTGTTTTCGTGTTCTCCGACAGGGGCAGGGAAGAGAAAAACAGCAGAGCGTTGAATTAAATCATGAGCGGTGTCTGGGCATCATTGAGCAACATGAAGTATAATGTTTGTCACTCAGGCAAAGGGTGCTTGTCTCTCTGATGTCTCTCTCACAGAAACAGTCATAGACTACACAATATGCAAACACCTCGTCTCTCTGATGTCTCTCTCACAGAAACAGTCATAGGCTACACAATATGCAAACACCTCGTCTCTCTGATGTCTCTCTCACAGAAACAGTCATAGACTACACATGCAAACACGCAAGATGCAAGCTGAACGTGGTTGCCGACAAACACACACCCACGCATAGAAACATGAGACACTCCTGTACACACACACACACACAAAAATACACATGACACACCTGTACACACATGCATAAGACAAACAGGCATGAACGCACGCACACACACACACACACACACACACACACACACACGCAGGCAGGCAGGCAGGCAGGCAGGCAGGCACGCACGCACGCACGCACGCACACACACACCCACACACACCCACACAGTCACACAACACACACCTCCTCCTCATTCTTTACCATGATGGTTATAGTTAACTCTTTAACTCCTCCCTTTGTTATTACACTTCATAGGTACATTATGTGTGTAGCAGCCATACACCCCCACCCACATGCGTGCACACACGCACACACACACGCACACGCGCACACACACACACACACACACACACACACACACACACACACACACACACACACACACACACACACACACACACACACACACACACACACACACACTCTCCTGCATTGCAGGCTCCACCCTCCGTCCTACAGGACAGGATAGTTGACCCAGGAGGAGGGGATTGAGGGGGAAGGAGGGGGCAGTAAGATCAGACAGAGCTCAAATTCAGTTCTGTCTGCGCTCGAGGCACAGCAGCAGCACAGCACAGCCAGAGCAGAGCCTAATATCTGAGGCATGGGGAGCCAGGACGCACATGGGTATCATATGGATTACTCTGACATGCACTTGTGAAACTGTTACACCGCAGGGCACGCCACTGGAGCTCACACGCGGAACTTGCTCAGACCTTGCATTCCCAACCGGATTAATAAAGTACTATCTAACCTAAATAAAGCTCACACGCAAGATGTCCTGGGTTTGACACAGACAGAAAGAGAGAGAGAGAGAGCTTGCGTTCCATCTCCTGCCCACGTCATTCAGAAGTCAAGTGTTTTTGGCATTGGCACCCCAGTCTGAAACGGAACTTGGCTTTCATACTGTAGATACGAGGATGTGGATCTCTGAGAGGGACACATTTGTGACACCTTTTTGTCACGCAACAGAAGAGGAGCATTAAGACAGTAAGTACCTTAAACTTTGCTTTTAGTAACTCTCTGCTGTAAATAATAACAATCATAACAATAGTGATAATAATGTTAAAAGTTTTCCCAGTAAATGTAATCAGTTACTATCTTATGAGTAATCAATTAGTCTCTTATCTACAAACATACGTATGTTCCAAAAATGGTAAGGTACTCAAAGTAAAATACAGCACATATTTTGTTTGAATAGTTGTGTTTACTGAGCAATTTAGTTCGATCTGTCCATATGACACATATATACTGTACGTCACTATATAATTTTTTTTAATTTACAGTACACCTGTACCGATGGGTTTTGGACAAGTATATACACATAATAACTTAATAACATTACCATGGTCATCCTTTATCCAACATCAAAAGTCTTTAAAGAAATTCTTGAAATAATGAACAAAGTTATCAATTAACCTGATCACACCTGATCATTTTAATTTATTTGTCAAACGGTATCTTCATTTATAAGGAAAAAACATTTAATTTGACTTTACACATGTGCAGTACATATTATAAGATTGATTTAATATAGTGAAAGGTGACGTTTTTCACCTCACCAAATGACTGGTGACCTTAATAGATACTCCTTATATAATATTTGAATACACTCATGTATATAAAACATTAGTGACTATGACATTTAAAATTGTAAGATTTATTTCCAAACTGGTGTTACGTATTACGTGGAAAACATAAAAATTACAGGCAAGCACTGTAAATGCTTTATGACACAGCCACGGTGAAATGCATGTTTTCAAGTCAAGTTTGAAGAGTGAAAAAAAATAGGAAGCAGAAGCAAATAAATAAATAAATAAATAACTAAAGCATTTATGTGATGCAGGCTACTCTAGCATGTAATGCAAGCTGATGTTAATGGGGATTGATGAGTGGTTCTCCCACTTTGCCCTAGACAAACAGAGACATACACACCTTTAGAGGACACGGGTGAGGAGGCTTACAGTACCATGCACTGACAGCAAGGTGAGAGATGACAGGGGGGTGGGTCCACACTCACCTTGGGGTGCTCTTGTTGTTGTGTGTGTGTGTGTGTGTGTGGGGGTGTGTGTGTGTGTGTGTGTGTGTGTGTGTGTGTGTGTGTGTGTGTGTGTGTGTGTGTGTGTGTGTGTGTGTGTGTGTGTGTGTGTGTGTGTGTGTGTGTGTGTGTGTGTGTGTGTGTGTGTGTGTGTGTGTGTGGGGGTGTGTGTGTGTGTGTGTGTGTGTTTGTGTGTGTTGTCCTAATGTCTGGATGCGCGTCCTACCCCATATTTTATAACAGAAAACTCAAAGCTCTATTAAGGAGATTGTGGGTCTATATAGGAGGCTACCCTGATAGACCAAGCTACAGAACTATATACTATAAACATGCTTTCACATCTTCAAAGCTCATTGTTGTGGATTTGAAACAAACTCACTAGGGCAAAATGTGAGTTCATGTCAGCACTCAGCTTTTTTTTTAACGTATGGTAGCACTGTGTTATATGGCTATGGTCTCTTCAGGCCAACATGTGCTTTGTCACTGCTATACGCCGCTTGATGAGAATAATAGATTTTCATGAGCGACATGGTTATGTGACAAAGTAGGCTATAAATTAGCTCTTTCTGTGACTTTCCTATGCAGGCAGTGTAACTGTGGTTTGGCTTGACAGTTTCCACTGTGCAACAGCTATATGCCCAATCACAGCAAGACAATTCTATCTATAAATCACTGTATGGCATTGTCATTACTGAATCAGCACGCATACACCAACCACACCGCCTGTTTCTATTCCTATTTGGCACGTTGTGTGTGTTATGCATGTTACACTGGAAAAATACAGATGTTTAAATTGCCTCCTTGATTATAATTGTGGATTGGAGACTCAGGAAAAGCGATCAGCATCGTCGTTACCATCATCATCTTCGTCATGCTTTATTTAGGTCAATCAGTCATAGACAAGGACTAAGATCATAACCGGATGATACACAGCAAAACACTTAGCCTTAATTTTACTCTGAAAGTGGACTTACAGTATAGGCCAGGGTCCATCAGAGTATACTCTCTAGCATTTATGTGATGTCAAATTCAATGGTTTTGTGTGGAGGACATGCTGGTTGACAGTGTACAAGTTAATGATAAATAACAAGGGTTAGGGTTAACACACAACGGGCTAATGAACAGCCTTTATCAGCTGAGGTACGATGGACTGGGACCTTTTTCTGTGCAACTTCAGCAAAGCCTGGACCACGGTCCTGTCTATTTTTGAAACAAACAGGGACTTTATGCCTAGAGACAAATACAAAATTCAAGCAGCCGCGCACATGAGTGGCATTGACATATGGGCTATAATGATTATATCAGCAAGTGCAATGAGGTGTTGTCCCCTATGATTAACAGTTAATGGGCTCTTTAGGTGAGATAGCGAACAGAGTGAGATAGTGAACAAAGTGTTCACCTGGCTGCACACAGTAAAGGCTGGAGCCAGAACTGACACACAGCAAAGCAAAGCAAATATCACTGATGGGTACAATTAGGAGCTTGTCAATACAGACTGGGTTTAAGTATAAGCAAGTGCCTGCAAGTATCTCCAAATTGAAACAGATTTGTCATCGTATTGACACTTTCACGTTCAGTGGAAGGTGAGGTTCAGTCCATCCATGTCTACAGTACACTGCAAAACGTAAATTTAACTCAGAGTGTATAATGGACCCGTAATGTACGGTACATTCAGGATGTCATTGTTATGGGAGCAATGATTCATGATCTGCACGGCAAGGAGAGAGGGTCTACCAAGTGTTCGTATCACTTCTGCATGCTGATCGAAGCCTATAGGAATTCAGAGCCGAGCATGTGGTCCCGCATGATTCACCCAGGACTTTGTTGAATAATGTGCTATTGATCTGCATATAAATACAGGCTCTTTGCCAAACTCGAAGCAGCGGCGTAGCCATTGTTGCTTCTCTGCTTTACATGGTGTGATCTCATCGTTGAGTCATATGTTTACTTTCAGTGAGGCTGCTGGAGGCTGACCGTACTGAGTTGATCCTGTTTCTGGCTCCCCAAATTCATCAGCGAGGCGGATAATTGGCAATGAGATTAATAATAAAATTAGTCTCTTAGGAGATGTTTCCTCTGCAGTTTTAATGCTGAATGACAGAGCGGTGGTACTGTATGTATGGTAGGAGAGGAAGAACAGTGAGTGGGTGAATGGCAAAGAGGGGGAAACTAACAGGTGAGGTGGGAGAAAAAAGAAAGAAAGAATGGACAAATTTGAGACAGGTTGAGTGAAAATTCACTGGGTGGGTAATGAGCAGTGATGGAAAAAGTATTCATATTTTTTACTTAAGTAAAAGTATCAATACCACAATGTAGAAACAAGTTACAAGTTAAAGTCCGGTATTCAAAATTTACTTGAGTAAAAGTACAAAAGTATTTGTGGCATCAAAATATTCTTTAAGTACCAAAAGGAAAAGTACTCATTACACAGAATGTCCCATTTCACACGTTTTCTAATGATTAAAATACGTATATAAAAATAGCAGATCTACAAGCTCACAACGTGTCGCTTTGCGACGCGTTCTACAAGCTCACAACGTGTCGCTTTGCGGCGCGTTGTGAGCCTGTAGATCGGCTATTTTCAAATAGCCGAAGTAGGCCTATATTATGTAGGGAAGTGGTTAATGTTTATTTTGTAATAATAATACAAATCTGCAAAGTAACTAGCAATTAAAGTTTTCAAATAATTCTAATGGAGTAAAAGTACAATATTTGCCTCTGAGATGTAGTGGAGTAGAAGTAAAAGTAAGTAAAAGTAAAAATACCTCAAAGTTGTACTTAAGTACTGTACGTTTCTTTCCACCACTGGTAATGAGGACAGTAAGGTGTTTATGCATCAGGTTCAGACCTGATTAAATGGAGCTAATGAAGGGATTCACACGCACACAGTAGATGTAATGAGTCTTTCTTAAAAACCCTATACTTCATTGACTAGGGTCCCCCATGGGTCTAACCTTCTTTTCCCTCTACACCAAATCTCTTCCTTGAAAATAGCTCGTCTACACGCTCACAACGCATCATCAGATCTGCTGTTTTCGTCAAATGTTCGCCTATTACAACATGCCCAGAATATGCCCAGGGCTAAGTGGTTAATTTAGAATGATATTCCCTAGATTGATGTCCGAATCATTATTCCCTATTGTTGGGTGTCTGCTGCGGCTTCCACAGCACCATCCTGTGTTGGCCTCTGGTTTACTTTCTATTCTACGCCATGTCCATGCTAACACAGACACAGGCGGGAGCCAAATCTCATTGCATAGTTGGCAGACGGAACACTGTGTTGGCGGCAAGAAAAGAGAGCCGACATGATGAAAGATTAAGTGTAGATGTAGGGCTGTGTAGTATTTCTTTTTGTGTGTGTGTGGTGTGTGTGCAGGGCCCACTCTGAAAAATGTATTTCAACAGAAATTATAATTGATTTATTTGTCTGCACGTAATGGCACACCAAAATTATGAAGTCTTCAACAAATTAATTCATCGTATTACAATACAAATATTTTGATGATAGATAGATACTGTAGATTATGGACTGTGGAAGGCTGTGCTACAGTGACTTCATGTGATGGTGGATGAAAGGCAGATGATACTCCTGATTGGTATCCAACATAGAAATAGCCCATATTTATTCTTGTTCACTTTGTTCAACAGAGATTTTTTTGTAAGCACCAAATCTCTGTTTTAGGGGGAAGGCTGAGTAAAGAGAGATGTCGAACAGTTGGTGAGATTTGAGTCTAGCCACCAGGCTCAAAATGAGAGCTTTTCTGTGCTCATCCCTGCTGTGCATCGTTTCTTATCGGCTCACCTCCTGTCTCGGATGAAATACTGTGACTTCCATCATTGAAATGTAACAGCTGGTTTCAAAAAACAAGTTATTAAGTTATTTCTGTGTTAATAATACCAGGGCTTATACCAGGACTGGAATAGAAGTGATCCTATATCCCATATAACATTTGTACAGTGCATTGAAAGGAAGAAAATGTATACACTGTAGGTTTCAAATGACTATATGTTAGGCTACTTCATGTACCATTGGTTCTCAAAGTGGGGTCCGGGGACCCCCAGGGGTCCTTGAGGGAATTCCAGGGGGTCCCCAGCTAAATGATGGCTAGTTAGGAACCAAATGGACCCTTATGGGTCTGTAACTCTGAGAGTGTACAAATGGGACCAAATGGACCCGTTAGGGTTAGTTAAATTAACATTGATCACTGCTAGAGCCGTAAAAATCTTCTCTTATCGGGGTCCCCGGCATATCTTTTCAAATGGGGGTCCGCGGGCTAATAAGTGTCAATTTGGGGGTCCTTGACATGAAAAAGTTTGAGAACCACTGCTATGCACAGTGACTCTGGTCTCTGGAGGCTCTGGGTTAATATCAAACCAAAACATTACACAAAAATTTCCACTGAACTTCAGGCCGCAGTGAAATTCTCTGAAGCATCAATCACAGTAAAGCCATGAGGGACGAAAATATAGTTCAGCTGTGCTATGGGTGAAATGCCCCTTTAAATACCTGTTTTAATCATCCCTGAGGCACAGCGCACACAGCTGTGTGCCTGAGAGGCAGTGGTGGAAAGTAACTAAGTACATTACAGTGCCATTCACACTGAGCACTACAACTATAAAGATAACTATAACTATATCGTTCGTGTATTTTTTTATAGTCGGTGTGAACTCTGCTATCCACTTGACTTAAAACTATTTCTAAAACTATATTTTTGTCTCCGCCAGGCCGAAAGGCATGGCGAGAGAGTATGTTTTCGCCCCTGTCCGTCCGTCCGTCCGTGTGTCCGTCCGTCCGTCCGTGTGTGTGTCCTGTCTGTGTGTTAGCACCAAATCTCTGGCACCGTTGGCCCGGTCGCTGCGAAACTGTGCACACACACTCCCTGGATGCCAATTCAGAACCTCTGCCTCAAATTTTTCACATGGGCCTGTTATAGCGCCACCAGGAGGCCGATTTGTGCAAAACCCATTTTTTCCCATTACTCCTACAGTTTTTAACCAAACCTCATGCAAATCGGTACACAGTATCTCTATAGTCATGTGATCAACCCTGATCTGTCTGATTTCCCATATTCCATCCTCATTGGCTAAGGTTACCATCCAAAGTTTGCAGGATTGGTCCGTTTTGAACAAACTGCCTCAAATCATGAACGCAGCTTGCCATTTGCATAGAATTGCACACGCACATTCCCACTAGGCCGGGGAAGAAATGGCACTTAAAACTTTTCACATCAGCCTCATGGTGGCGCTACAGGCCGATTTGCATTTTTAACTATAACTGCACCGATCTGCGTGAAACTTTGCACGCCTACTCCCTAGAGGCCAAGGAAAAACATCTGCACTGCATTTTTCACATCTGCTTTTTACAGCGCCACCAGGAGGCCGACTTATGTCAAATACATTTTTGGATATTAATCCTTCAGATTTTATCCAAACATCACACAGTATCTCTATAGTCATGTGATCAAGACGCATCTGTCCGATATTTCATATTCCATCCTCATTGACTAAGGTTGACTTCCAAAGTTTGCAGGATTGGTCCGTTTTGAACAAAATGTCTGAAATCATGAACGCGGCGTGCGATTTCCGTGAACATTTGCACGCATATTCCCACTAGGCCGAGGAAGAAATGCCACCCTTTTCACATTGGCCTATTATAGCGCCACCAGGAGGCCACAATAACTTACCTGACCTGGCGGAGACCTGTGCTCCGAGGAGCACTTTCTCTAGTTATAGTTATAGTGCTCAGTGTGAATGGCCCTTTACTCAAGTACTGTAGCCTACTTAAGTACAATTTTGAGGTATTTTTTACACTTATTATGTTTTTACTCCAATTCAATTATTTGAAAACTTTAGTTACTAGTTACTTTGTAGATTTTGATGATTATTGCAAAACATAAATTACCCACTTCAGCCCTCTATACATTTCGGCCATTTGAAAATAGCAGATCTACAAGCTCACAACGCATCACAAAGTGACACGTTGTGAGCTTGTAGATCTGCTATTTTCAAAGGATCTTTATACATTTTATACATTTGAAAACATGCGAAATGGGACCTTCTGCATGATGAGTACTTTTCCTTTTGGTACTTTAAGTACATTTTGATGCCAATACTTTTGTACTTTTACTCTCAAGTAAATTTTGAATACCAAACTTAAATCGTAAATTGTAACAGACTATTTCTACAACAGGGTATTGATACTTTTACTTTTATAACTTTTACTTTTTCATCATGATTTGTGTGCATGGGGATCTCATCTTAAACAAGCTCAGTGCTTAATGAGTCTTCCAGTTTAGTAGACCTTGTATTGTGAATTTGTACTTCCATGTACTGCTGTTCTCATGTCTTACTAAATAAAGTACATCAATCAATCAATACTTAAGTAAAAAAAATATGAGTACTTCTTCCACCACTGCTGAGAGGTCGTGTGAGGGGAGAAGGGAGGGAAATACGTGCGAGAATGAGGGAGGCAGGAAAACGGATGGTTCCACACTGATTTGCCTCTGGAGAGGAAAGCCGAAGGAGGTACTGACTCACTCATTAATCAGAGTACAAGCTCTGAGAGGTAAAGAGGTACTGTATAGCGGCTCACAACACTTAGGCTAGGGCTCATTTACTCTTCATCGCACGGCCGAGTCGCTAGACGAGAATAACTGGTTTTCAACTGAAAAACATGACGCAATGCGTATGATTTTCACTCGAAAATCAGTTATTCCCGTCAAGCGACATGTCCGTGTGACAACGTATGAATTACTTTCCTACCAGCAGTCCCTCCAAGAGAATGAGACAGGATATTTAACGTGTAATCAGTCAGACTTAGAGATAGGAATGACATGCTTTTCTTGTGTTGTCAGAGGAAGAAAATACATTCTTGACTGCTGAATGTGCAGAGGATTGTATTTGTTTGGACACAACACAGTTGTGCAGGCACGCATACATCATTCTCATTTTCTATGTAACTTCAGTTCAAGGAACTTTCCCGCAGGACAGGACATCATATGCTGGTGCCAAAGCGCTCCTAGGCTGTCCGTGTGTCTTCTGTAGCCGAGCCATTGGGCAATTCTAAGATAATCTATCAGATTTTTTTGGATGCACCCCCTATGCAAATGAGACATGAACATATTTGGATAAAATTCAATACTTCCTTCAGGAGTTCCGGGAACAAGGAACTAATTCAGTTCCTTGTTCCTTGAGTTCCGAGTACTGTGGTCTCCGAAGAGACTGTGGAGAGCATCTTGAAGAATTGATCTAGTGTGGTGATTGCGGAATCACATGTTTTTGTAAATCTCCTGGGGAGATCAGAGGAAACCTCACCTTTTACCAAACCAGTTTGCACTCCCAGTTGAAGTAAAACTTTACATTTAGCACATATATCAGTCAGAAAGGATTATTATTATTAAGAGCTCTCACTGTAGCCAATGACCCCAGGCCCCCCACCGCAATCCATTCTTAACACGACTACCATCTGGATACATGCATACAAGTCCCGCTGCTATAGTGACCCACTGAATGATATCAGGCACTGAATGCTTGTTCATATCTACAGTTAATGAATGTGCTGTATATGCAGCCAGTATATGTATACTGTAAATGTTATATATAGATTTTCACCCGGGCATTTGTCATTGCCTGAGCTCATCCATCTGAGGGCATTACTCAGCATCATCAGCCGTTGCCTAAGGTAAAGGCTGATGCTGATGAATGTCAGGTGATCATTCGTTTATCACATAAGAGTACCCATAACCTTATTTATTCACAAAAACAAAATAGCAATTGATCAACACTTTAAATTAATAGATTAACAATACTATCTCCTCAGGTGAATGAAATGGTATAATACTACTGCGATCTGGAGAGTGTGTGGAGAGAGTGGGCTCAGTGTGTTGTTGACTTGTCTCACATTTGTTGGTATATTCTAGTATGAGCAGTCGAAGATCGCCTGTTTTCCGCTCTGTATTTTGGTTCCTTTTTGCCCCAGATAAACTCCAGCGTCTCCCTCAGCTGTGAATTCCACCACACCATTTTCAGAAAGAAAGGCTGAGTTTTGTCAATATTTGACAGGTATTTGAGGTCACTCACTGCGCCAGTCCAGTGTGGGCAATTTAGCTTGTGCTGATTGGTCAGCTGCCATATACAACCACTATAGGGAAGATACGGTTTTAGACCGATAGGCCAGCTGCTGTATAACCCCTAGGGAAGCTAAGGAAGCTGACTGACCAATCAGGGCTGATATAGTACAGACTGCGGAAATTATTGTCTTCTTGAGGGACAATGGTCTATGGTGGTGATTGTGAAGTGAGATCTCTCCAATTTGGTGCAGTAAAATGTTACCATATGTTTACCAGTGATAGAAGTTACCCTCTCACATGGTTTGAAAAGAAAAAGTGAACTGACCTTCTGAGGAATGTGTTCGGTGAATGGTCAAAGTTCAGAGAAATGTATATGTGTTGACTGTTAATGTTATAATGTTTTTAATTATAACACCAGCACCACCATTACACTATAAATGTCACACACCCCCTAGAGGCAGCTTGCACACCTCAGGGAGTGCACAGCACGCATCACAGTTTGGAAATCCCTGGTCTATATCTTATATCTAATTTAAGTTAATATTAAAAAAGATATGATAATGTAAAGGGCGCTCGGGTGGCGCAGTGGTAAAGTACCTGTCCACCACTGCAGTGTCTAGGGGTAAAAAGTAAAAGGTCAGATGGGTGGTCCGCGAACGCTTCCGAGATTTTTAAGTGGGCCCTGATCCACAAAAGGTTGTAAAACCAATGTCTTACACACTATTGGACTTTGGAATCAATGTTCAGGTCACTCACACCAATATTTGGACAGATTGTATTAATCTACCATTTTCACCATGAGGTAACTTATCAGGCATACAGCATGCGGACAAAAGGGCAACAAAAAGGCATTTGACGTCAGAAATTAGTCATGAGGGCAATTATACATAATGTAATTACATGGAGGATTGTAGAGCACTGCAGGAGAAGAAAGAGGTATCTTATGAAATATAATTGCAGAGAAGAGCAGAATGATCTTCAGGTCAAGACAAAGGGAGGCCATGAGATTGCCTGATTGAAACGAAAGAGGCAGATTCTTGTCTAAGCCCTTAATTAAAAACATAGCTAATAGCAAAGATAATTGCCGGCTTTGATCTGAGGAGAGACAGCCAGTCCCCAGCACCAGACAAAATATTTGAGCAGAATTACTGAGATGTTCATAAAAGTGACACAAGCTTGGGGATGTTTTACAAAGTCTAAAGTGGTTTTGCCATCTATGGCAACATTGTGGAAGCCACAAGTATCCCTTAAGGGATTCACACAAAGGATTCATTGTGGCTCTTCTGAGAAATGGCTTCACTCTGATCCTCTTTGTTTTAGCCAACTGTCTATATACCTTCACTGGGCACAGAGAGGTCCTGTTAGCTCAGCTTGTCATGTGTTATCTTGTTCATAAGGCTTAAAGTTTAATACAACAAGCAACAATTTGTCTATTACACACCGTAGGCTGATTGTACATCAATTATATATGCATTACATCCACTGTCAATAGTCTGTGTATCCATTCACTGGCGAAATATGTATGTTCGTATTCCTGGTGATAGATTGTAAATACTTCTTTGATTAAAATAAGTGTTAAATAGCTCTATATTCTGATAGAACTCATTGTGTTTGTTCAGTAACAGGATTCTCCATCTCTCTCCAGCTCTTTATTAAACAGAAAATGCATTTTCAGGTTGGGGTACCAATGTTATCCAATCAGGATCGAGAACTCTAGTGGAACTGGAACACTAGTAACTAACACTAATAAGGTGCAAAGTGCAGTATTTCGCATGGGGCAGCCTCTCAGAGGGAAGAAAAAGTCAATTTACAACAGTACTTCAAGTTTACAATGGTGTAAATCTTTGGAATATCAATATATCAATAGAATTACATTACAAAAAATATATCAGATAAGTAACCATTAAACAGTTGATATACCCAATGCCATTTGTTAATATGAAGGCCAAAATAGCCTATGCATACAAAAGTTTCCTCCCTCTGTGAAGCTGCCCCAAGCAGAATACTGCACTACACACCAAAGTTTTGTTAGACCACAGATTGGCTAATTAAACGAACTGCCCTTATTACTCACCTTTTAGCCGTCTTTGAAATGCCACCTTTATACAGTACGACAGAGTCATATTGTACATTAAAACAAGTGTCGTCTTTTTTTATGCTTACTGCAGCGCTGTGTTGACACCTGAATTTTCCCACTGGGATCAATGAAGGACTTCCTATTAAGTAAGGTGTTGTGGAGAAGAATTCAGGGCACTCATGTGGATGAACTGGTGTTGTCAGGCACCTGCCATAAGACTGCATGCATGGCCACACCACTATGGGCTTCAACGTGTCATGCTTGTTTAGTAATGATCGATTAAATTACACTTTTGACTAATTGTGGCTTCTATTTGGGTGGAATGGGAAAATGTCCAGCAATTCATTGTCTGGACACTCCTGCAGATTAGTCAAATTGATATAAGGCTATACCGCTGGTATCAATCATCATGACATTTAATCAAGAGCAGACAATAAACTTTCTGTTTATTGTCTTATCATATCCTATCCCTCCATGCCTCCTCTGTTGCTCTTCTATGCATTCTGAGTGGTTTTTCATTTATCTTCCCTCCCATTACTCTTCCTTCATCACTCTTTCTTCATCTGCTTAGATTTGATTCTCTAATGTTTATTTGATCGAGGCCACACAAAATCCCATGACCCTGCTTCTGAAATTGTCAGTTCCATTCACGTCACAATTTGTTATTTTTGTGCTATTTAGGCCTACTTATATAGGTGCAGGAAAATAAACTTGGATTTTTAGATCAAAATAGAATATAAGAGGAGAAAAGCTTGCCGGCCTCCATGGAAGAGAGAAAGAGGGAGGACAAAAAGAAGAATATAGGAATGTACAATGCTGTAAGGAAGGGATGAAGGAGTGGTGGGGTGGAGGGAGAGGTTGTCAAGCCAATGTATGAGAATGAAAACAAACAGGGTTGGACTTGCGTCAAACGGAAACGGGTATGGATGGAGGGAGACTGACACTGTAGAGTTGAGTTATTATTATTTGACAAAGATTCTAAGAATTGGAGCCAGAGCTGAAAAACAGATCTGATCTGTTTTCCATCCAATACAGAGGCTCTGTACCGTCACTGTGGGACACCTACAGACATCACATCACTATGTTGATGTTCTGTTCTGTTTTGCTTGTTTGTTTTGATGTAATTATTGACGAGGCAAGATCAATGGTATCAAATCAAAGTTCAAGCCTGCATCATTGTGCTCTGATTCAACAGGTAGTTGCCCTATATTCTGACTGAGTTCACCTCTAGCTCCCGCCAGAACCTTTTAGATATATAGTATATCATATGCACTCATCTTCCGGTCCTGCGGATGTAATCCCTACCAAACGTTTAATCGAGGTCCTGCCTGTCGAAGCTCCTAGTATTCTCTCCATTATAAACACAAGTCCCTAACTTCACTTTCAAGACAGCCAGTGTCCTTAGGTTAAACCATATTTTCAGACCCCAAAACCGGTACACTTCAAATTAATGCGCATGTTTGTGCTCGCGTACGCCAATTCATGCACGTTCACGCATGCACACATGTATACAGTACGCACCATAGTGGTTGCATACAGGCAACGATGTTATTGACACACATCAGCGTTCCATTCCATTCAGACACGCAATACAATGTTCATGTTTTCTGATTGGTTAGGTGCAGGCATGCAATGCTCATTTGGTATGTTCTTGCACTCTATTTCAATGACGTGACGCGCACGTCGCTTAACACCTACACTGCAAGTCACACAATGGACAATTGATATGCATCTAGGCTTATTCCTATGTTAATTCGCTAGGTGTGAGTCGGGAGCCTTTGAAAACTTTGTTGAGGTGCGAATTTAAAGTAGTTTTAAATCTATGCGTGTGCCTGCGTGTGCTCCTGGTCAAATAGGTTCCGGCACGGCATGCAAGGCCGTCCAGTGAGCATTGCACCCCTGGTGAGCATGTAGCATGAATAGAACATGATAAATGTCTATGGGACCGCTGAAAACAACTATTATTATTATTTCAATTGTTTGCGAAAACCGGGACAATTTGGTAGTGATTCTAGTAAATGTTGAAAACTGGGGCATATTAGTGTTTTAGAGATATTTGTCGGGACTTGGGACACACAGCTTGGAATCGGGACAATCCTGGCCAAACCGCGACGTCCGAAGTGTCCTGCCTCTCTTTAAAGAAACACTCTCAGTCCAACCCAATTAAGGAATGACAGACCTATTTCTTTTGATTCTTTTTAGGGGCGCCTTGAGGATGGTTCAAAATGTGCTAGTGGTCCAGAGTTCAGAAAGGGTTGAGAACCACTGCTATACAGGATAGAGTAGTGAGATAGGAAAGGGGTAGAGAGATGATAAGAGATATGTGAGACATAACAGGAGACAGATTTGAACTCAATGCATGAATTATAAAATGAATGTATGAATTAGTTAATCAATGCATTAATTGGTTATGCACCACCAGGCACCCCAGAACTACAGACCTATGCTATTTCTATACTTCAGATTTCTTCTAAATACCCGGGGGAAAAAGGTTTTACAAAGCAGCTCCTTGAGGTGATTGAAGGGAAGAAGCTGTGAAATGTTCCCTTTTTCAATTATGTATGTTTAAGAATCTGCATAATAAAAGTTTAAATGTTTTGAGAGTTGAGTGTGCCACTCCAATGAGAATAGCTATGAGACATGACAGGAGACGGATTTGAACTCAGTAGGCCTACATTCAATATTTAATTATGGTAGTTAATTGATGCATTTAAATGCGCCACCAAATACTTGAACAGGATGTGTTGCGAAGCAGGCAAGCAGCACCTTGAGGCGATTAAAGGACAGAATCTATGTAATGTTATTCATGAGTGTGGATGTTCCCATTTTTAATTAAGTATGTTTAAGAATCTGCACCTGCATACTGTGTAACATACATTTGAGTAGTCTTTTTGGCGACACCTTTCGTAGCTCCGTTATCATAACAGTGTTTTTTGGAACACAACAACAATTAGTCAGAAACAGTATTTCGTTAAAAATACATTTCTGGTGCGTATTTCATTTTGGGATGAGTGTCTGGGACACTCGCTGTGTTTAATAATGTTTTTTCCAGAAGTTATGAAAAAACACATTAATGCGGAATGGTTACTGTGAAAAATATACCAGTGAAAGAGTATAATTATCAAACATAACTTTTGTTATGTTTTGAAAAAGTGTACACTGTATGTATGACTTTAATCAAAGTCTTTGAGGTTTTTTATTCACCTTTCCAACACCAGAAGTCCAGTGCAGACTATAATACAGTGCTGCCTCGGCAAACTGGCCAAAATAACAGCTGTACAAACATAAACACACTTGCAGATGGACTAATAAGTGTGTTATGTTAAAGAACACTGTCCATGAACCAGCACCTCCACAGTCATTTTGTGTGTGCACATTGTCCTCAATCAGTGTTTGTGTAGAGGGCACGGACTGCCCCGTGACAGTAGCTCAATGGCTGTATGTCCTTTCGACAACCTGGCTTTCAACAACAACAACAACACTGCCCTCCTTAGAGCAACAACAATATTCTACTGCTTACTAATAAAACTTGATATTCTATTTCCAACTCTATAAGACAACACCCCTTACTTTTTTAATCACTTCAAGTGACTTCTTGCTGATTTGCTCCAGGTCATTTGTGGTTTCTCCCAATTTTTCTTTCACTTCCAATCTCCGGATTGCTCCCAGCTGTCCTACATCCGTAATCCATTAATAAAAACTCTTTGATGTGTGGAAACATAATGTTTGGGTGAAAATTGGTTTAAACTGATCTGCTTATTTTAGGTGAAATGCTGTAGATATGTGATAATTCTTCGGCTGGCTCTGTCTACTTTTTTACAGTCTATGGGCCAGTAGCATAGCTAAATATAAATAGTTTCTAAACGAAACTACAGACTAAGAACATTCACATAACTTGTATATATGTATACGTCTTATCAAATAAATCACATGCTTTCTCAAGGAAGTTAATCCAGTGATAATAAATAGCATTAAAGTATTTAATAATGTGTAATTAGAAAATGCAATATATGTGCCGAAAACATATCCAAACAAGGAGTGACTGACGCACAGCCGTCTCCTTCGAATTTACATTGTGATGTATCACATGGTGCTGTTTTTATATCATATTACAGTGGTTGTCAAAGTGGGGTCCGGGGACCCCCAGGGGTCCTTGAGGGGGCTCCAGCTAAATGATTAATAGTTAGGAACCAAATGGACTCTTACAGTAACTCCGACACACAAATGTAACCCTAAAGGCCAATACATGCTCCTTCCGACGTCAGGAAAAAATCAGTTTCAAACAGGATTTCTGAACTAGTTAGCATTAAAGAAAAAGTGTTGAGCAAGACTCTCAACAGATATGTCAGGACAGGGGCAATGACCCAAAGTTCAGCAATAGTCAAACATAAACTAACTCTTCTCACAAGTCTGAGGGTAACTTGAAACTTTAGAAAGTTTTCAGAATCACACAACAGTGACGTGAACAAACAAGCAGCTTCCGATGTTGGTTTTGATAATCCCAACAATTTGTAGTTTTGTTGATAAAAGCCTGAGCATGCACTGATAACTGATAACAGCCTGTTATGGCCTCCGTCTTATCTATTCTACAGGTAGCATCTCAGAATGTTTTTAGCATTCAGGTGAGAGTTGAACCTCTGGAAGAAACTGAGTTTGCACTATTAGGCGCTAGACTTTGAACCGGTCTACACACACTCATATGGACATTCTTCCTTCAATCTTTCTTTACCTCACAAACTTCCTTTTGGCTACAACTATCGATTATTTTCTTAGAGATGATTCTATCGATTACTTGTTCGATTAATTGAATTATCTTGATTAAGCTTGATTTCTTTTTATTTGTAAAAAATAACCCAACAACAACAGTATAACCATGAATCGATTAGCCACGTAAGCCCTATATTATACTTTGTCATTGTCACACAATGGTGTTGTGCAACAATAGTGAGAATATTTGATCTACAAGCTCACAAGAGCTTGTAGATTGGCTATTCTCACTACTTTGAAAGTTTTTCAAAATGTAATGTTTTCATTACTTGTTTTTGTCTTCCATCAAGGACCACATCGAAAACATGTGTTTAAGTACTCTTTGATCCTCTGAGATGTACTATTATCACAAACACGCCTGCTAGATCTCCCCTTTACACATTAATCCAGTGTAAAACAGTTCGTATCGAGTCTCGGTTTCCATTACAGACCGGTTACACGCAGTCAGCTAACCCTGAAACACTCCCTTTCAGGGAGTGTTTAAACATCACATCACCTATCCTATGCCCTACGAACCCTGTAACCCCTATCATAACAGCTGTACAATTCATATGTACTATGTCATCTCCACAAACAACATACTGTGTAGCCAATTTTGTTTTGTTTTTTTACATTACGGCATTTGTCTGTCTTCCAGGCATGGAAAGCATTGGCGGGGAATCCAGCTGGGATGGGTTATCCCTCTCCTCTCTGACGGCAACAGGACAGACCAACCTCACATCCGCCTCACTCTTTTCCGATTTGACCTCCCTCAACAGCTCTAACAGCGCGGGGTCATTTTTCGGGCTCTTCCCCGAGAATGCCACCGCCACACCGCCTCAGCCCAGGGACCAGGTCCTTGCCCGCGCTGAAATTGCAGTGCTGGGACTGGTGCTGGCTCTCACAACCCTGGGGAATGGTTTTGTGCTGTGGGTGCTGCTGAGGAGACGGAAGCACAATGCACCCATGCACCAGTTTATGGTCAACCTGTGTGTGGCTGACCTGGTGGTGGCTCTGTTTCAGGTGAGCTGGCTGTTGAAAAGATAACCCCCCCTGCCCTCTGCCACTTGAACTGGATCATTTTCAAGGGATGAAATTGACACGGCGACATATACTTTTACCGCGGTCATGTGTCAGCTTGATTTATAGCCAGCTTAGTCCGCCCACATACAACGATGTATAAATTAGGTATAAGTAGGTGATTCATTGCCCAGGCTGCAACAAATTGTATATAGCCTCTATCAGTGGCCTTAATATAGCCATATATTATGTTCTTATACTACTAATACTAAAAGTACCTCTTCTTCGTGACAGTGATGTGAGCAGGGGAGCTGCTTGGAGTTCTGAGCTCCATGGCAAAATATCAGTCTGGAAATGTTTATTAAACAATGACATTTGTAAACCATTGCCACTCTGTTGGTCTTTATCAACCCAGGGTTCTTGAAGCCTTTCCAAACGGTCCCCCCCAGAGTTGGCACCAAGTATAACATTATTATTAATATCATCCACAATTACCACAGGCTTTCTATTGATATATAGAGACTCTGCTGTGAGGATTAATTCATTCAGCTGGCTCATCCGTTTATCACCTTAGCCATAACAACTATATAGATCAGGATATGCAATTAACTTCTCAGAGAAAGTGTAGTGATTAAGACGCCTTTCTTGAAACTCCAATGTGTCTTTCTCCCTTCCATCTTTCTTACTGTCTTCACATCAGTGCTGTGTGGCCTGCATACCCTTAAACCAGTCTCAACATTCTTTCACCCCCTGTAGTATACAGTATAGTCTAGAACAGCAAACGTTTTCATTTCAAGAACCCCTAGTTTGGTATCCATTAGGCAGCGGATGGACCTCCATAACTCTGAGAGTGTACAAATGGAACCAAATGGACCCCATTGGTACACTCTTGGATGTTACAGACCCGTAAGGGTCCATTTGATTCCTAACTATCAATCGTTTAGCTGGGGACCCCTTGGAGCCCCCTCAAGCACTCCTGGGGGTCCCCAGACCCAATTTTGAGAACCTGGTCTATAAGACGGAAATAATCATATACAACTGTTGCTGTCCTTAGAATACGAGTAAAGGAGGAAGCAATCAGCAATTAGCCAACTGGAAAGCTAATTTATAAAATCACTTATTGTTACGTTTTGCCAGGTGACACTTGTCTGAATCTGCATTATTTTCCACGGTTTCTTTCAGGTTCTTCCCCAGTTAGTGTGGGACATCACAGAGCGATTCCAGGGCCCAGATCTGCTCTGTCGCTCCGTCAAGTACATGCAGATAGTGGGAATGTTTGCCTCCTCGTACATGATAGTCGCCATGACGGTCGACAGGCATTATGCCATCTGCTGCCCACTGCAGGCCTACCGTGGTGGGGCTGTATCCCGCTGGAACACCCCAATCATGGTGGCCTGGGCTCTGGCTCTGATTCTCAGCATACCACAGGTAAGGAAGGAGAACACGCACGCACGCACGCGCGCACACACACACACACACACACACACACACACACACACACACACACACACACACACACACACACACACACACACACACACACACACACACACACACACACACACACACACACACACACACACACACACACACACACACACACACACACACACACACACAATCTTGCAAAAATTGCATCCAGAATGCATTATGAATGCCGTATTTTGAATATGAAAAAAAAAAAAGCTGATGTGATTTTGTGAGTTTGTAGATCTGTTATTTTCACTATTTTTGAAATAAATAAATAGACAATAATAAAGATTTCTTGAAAGAAAATTGATAATGTCTAAAAAAATGTGGATCTTTTTGGGGGAGGGACATTCCTGAAAGTCTTTTGCAGGAGGGGCGAGATCACAAATCGACGTTCCAATACTAAAAATAAAAAAAACATTGTACGAGAGGTTCAAAAAGAAGATATTTACTTGCGACCCAAAATGGGTCACGACCCTATGTCTGGGAAACCGACCCTATGTTTGGGAAACCAAACATAGGGTGTAGACAGCTGTAGTGACTGCTGTAGACAGATACCCACGCTGCGATAGGTAATAAGACCACAACAGGACGTCTCTCAACTCCTGACTCCTTCAGTAGAATTCAAGATGTTGGGTCTATTTTTAGCACTAGAGCTCAGCTATAATGGGGAAGGAAATTAGCTACAGTCATGCCTTCCTGTGTGCCTTATAACCTCACAGCTCTCTTGTCTGCTCTGTCAGGTGTTCATCTTCTCCCGCTCGGAGGTGACTCCCGGGGAGTTTGAGTGCTGGGGTCACTTTGCTGAAGTGTGGGGGCTGAAGGCCTACGTCACCTGGATGACCGTGGCGGTCTTCGTCCTGCCCGCCCTCATTATCACCATCTGTCAGGTAATTTAGAGGTGTGGAATTATGAGCTCTCATTACCAGATGGTTGCCAGATTCAGCTTCCACTGAAGTCACTTTAACCACATAAACGGCCAGCATCCGTATTGTGGGGAAAGCTTTCTCTGAAAATAGCAAATCGACAAGCTATTTTCAGCAAAAGCTTTCCCCACAACAACAGAAAACAGAAAAGACACTAGGGACTCCGCTCAACCATAATGGAGTTCAAGTGGTTAAAGTCATTCTGCGTATAGCATTCATTTTAGTAGTCTTTTTGAAGACACATCTAGTAGCTCTGTGTATAGTCTGTTAGAATGGCGATTTCCAGAATTCAGTTTGAAACAAAACCATAGAATGCCACCCAAAAACGATGCAGTGTCCTAGCGCCAAGGATATTTTGGAGGTTGCCAGAAATGGTATTGAAATGGATAAATAAATACATTTCCAGTTCATTTCCGATGAGGAAGACCTGTTTGGCTGAAACGCGTCCGTTGATTCTGTCCGTGAGAGGTAAATAAAACCATGTGAAAAGGACATTCATTGTGTGCTGGCTATTTCCTCAATTTCATGACATTTTTGAGCCGTGCACCTTAAGACTTTTATTTAATCTGGAGTGTTTGCGGGCCTTCTGCTTTGCAGTCATTTTTCTCAGTTCATTTCCGATGCCTGCTTCATTTTGGCGCGGACACTCGTGACAAAAAATGGTGATCAGAGAAGTTGTCAAAAAACTGGTTAAAAAATAAAACTACACCAGTTAAAGATTAGGCCTATATCAAAAATTATTTTGTAAAATACATTTATTCTAAGACGCCCAAAGTGTCACCTTGGTGGCATTCAAATAAATCGATTATAAAAATTTGTAGTAAGTATGGAGTATTTTTCTATTTCAACATATTTTGTCCAGCACATTTATTTAGAATCAGCAGAAATCACACCATTGTAAATGCATTTTCTAATAAATATTCCTATCAAATACTATCAACTAAGATGGATCAATTAAGTGGTTAATAAATCAATAGTTTTTATAGATATAAGCACAGTATCTGTGGACCTCCCACGAAGGCATCCTGCAGGGGCTGCGCCATTTTGGAATTGCATAACACTGTGGCTGTACTGGGCAGCTCACCAATGTGAATATATTCAGTATGTGAATATATTCAGTAGGGTCAAGAAGGTCATAGCTGTAAAAGTGCATCTGTGCTCACACGACTTCCCCTGAATAAATAAAAATGTAAAAATAACAATCCTGTCCATAAAACAATAAAATACTGACTGACTGTGCTGGCTGAACTCTCAGCACCGTAAAATATCCATCCACCAACCATGGCTAAGATTACATAAAGCAATAGTATCCGACAATCAAGTTTGGTACAGTATGAATGAAATGCTTTGTTTTTCACGGAGAGGGGCAGTTTGGCTGCAGGGCCGTTCAATAAACTGGTGGCAGTTGTGGCACTGAATGATCATCATCAGACAGTTTGTGTTATGTAGCATCCTGTTGAAATTAATAGCCAATTTATACTACGTCGTACAACGGTGTAGCTGCTGTAGCATGTCGGAAATATCCGATCTACAAGCTAACAACACATCACATTGCAGCGCCTTGCTAGCTTGTAGATCGGCTATTTTTGGCACGCGACACCGTCATGTTATGAAGTCTAAATCAGGCTTAAGCATTCTGGGCTGCCTCCCATGCTGCTCTATTTAGGGAAAGATATTTTCAGGGTTCAACTATTTCCCTTAATTAACACCGCAGTGGGAGGAGCAGTTCGAAGATCTGGCCACTTTCAAAGAAGCAAAACGTGCCAGATATTAGCCAATTGTGGAAGACCTGGCTCTGATTTATTCTTCATATTTCATGTCAGGTGTATTCAGCAGATTTCTTCAGAGATACAAAGTGTCTGCTACTGCCAGACACATCAGATTCAGCGTCCGTCATGATTGAGCTGGATGGCAACATACTGTGTACAGTATCATGTAGCGCAGTCAGTGGTGGTCAGTAACAAAGTACATTTACTTGAGTACATTTTTTGAGTATCTGTACTTTGACTCAAGTACTGGGGTTGAGTACTTTGTCTACCACTGATGGCCACATACAGTATCATGTAGCACAGTGCCCATGAAATCCTGCCTCCTGTGAGAATGTGTGCCTCCCTGTGACATCTGTGCATGTATAAAAACAGAAGAAAAAAGATCAGGCATGAGACATCATGGGAGGAACGGTTCTGCTATATTTAATAACCATATCATGCGTGGGAAAAAAAGCATATTGGCTAAATTGTGTATTATTAGATATAATTTGAGATGATGCCTGCAAATAATAATTGAAGTTGCTCAGCAATGGTTTGTATGAAAAAGATGGCTCATATAGTAGCACACTGCCTTCATTGTTTTAACAGATGGGAGGCATAATGTCATAAAGTCATAAAGTATCTCACTTTCCCGTCATTCCCAAGAACATATCATCCAATAACGCAGAAATAAATGAATAAAAACAATGACATTAATCTGGACCATGTTGGCCATAAATCCATATCAGTTCCTTTGCATCACTGAAAGTGAATAAACTATAGTAAAATCCTGATCCTTAATTTAACTCTGAGTGTAAAAGTGTATGTGTATTGTATGCTGATCAGTTTCAGATTTGTATGATGACTCCGATATTGCACAATATAAAAATGTATCTGTATATTATGGTCATGCCTTATTGCACATTGTACAAACCCAGATACTAAGCCCGTTGCTGCTATAGGCTAGACTTTCTCTTTCTTTTTCTTTTTGATCTCAATCTTTATCCTAATGCTACATCTCAATATTTAACTATATTATTGTTGTAATTATGTCATGTTAGTAGTTAGTAGTAGCTGTAAGAGTGGTGACAAATAAACCTTCTTGATTACGTTCCTCGCAAATGAAACCGTCAAATGTCCCTTTCAGATAAGAATCTTCCGGGAGATTCACAACAACATCTACCTGAAGTCAGAGAGGGTGGTGACGGCGGAGCTGAAGAGGAACGAGGTCTTCTTCCGTTTCCACAGCATCAAGAAGGAGGACGAGCGCTTCAGAGAGAGGGGGAGGAGGTCGTCCGGAGGGGGGGGAGGGGGAGGAACGAGGGATGGGAGGAAAGGGTCGGTCCTGAAGGGTGTGAATAACAACCCCTCGGGCTCTCACAATAACACTCACAATAGCCAGGTGGGGGAACGCTATGACAATGCGTCGCCTGTCACTCAATACAGCAGCTGCCATGGAGAACACACAACAGGCACACAACAAGGACCACTGAACGCGGTGGAGAACCACGCCAATGTGCCCACCGCGGCTGTGACCACTCCGTGTTGTGACTGTCACCATGGACCTGCCACCGGCTGCTTCTGCCAGGAGTCTTACACCTCCTACGAGGTGGACCCCAGCTGCCACCGGGGGTCACCTCGCACCTCCCTGGACTATGTCTCCTCCCCGCTGTCCCCCAGCGGTCCGCCCCCCAGCATCACCAAGGCCATGTCTAAGACGGTGAGGATGACTCTGGTCATCGTGCTGGTCTACACCATCTGCTGGTCGCCGTTCTTCATCGTCCAGCTGTGGGCCGCCTGGGACCCCAACCCCCCAGACCAAGGTTAGTCTCTGAACCAGACCTTTGTGGGACATTTGTTGCAAGAGGATGAATTCATATTTACCAGTCATACCAAGCCGCCCCCGTCACATGAATTCACATTATCACGTGTCTTCTGCAGACCGGTCTGGTCCCAAGCGCTGGGTGGGCGTTTGGCAGAAACCAAAAAGTGGAAAAGCCAATCAGCGTCTGCCAATCACAGGGCCCTGAGGGGCCAGACCGGTCTGCAGGAGACACATGATAATGTGCATTCACGCGACCGGGATGGTTTACCAGGCTACCTCTCTCCTGCCTTTCCTATCAAATAAAGCAGATAATGCCCAAAAAGAAAGAAGCTCTGCAAGACTTTATAGACAAACTGACACCTTTTCTGGGAAGGATTGATTTGGCTTTACACATTTTTGAGCCTGTATGTTAAGTCGCTGAGTGCACCTTTCTCACAGTCCAGGTAGCCCAAAGCGAGCGCTGATGGACAGGTCTGGTTTACAATCCTTGAATAAAGATGTTGTTCATCAGTCATTGAAGCCCTAATAGGATTCTCTCTATTAAACCAAGGACACTAGCCATGTCGTGATACCAATGTATAAAATACAGGGTTCATGTAGGGTCAAAAAGGAATGACAGTTTGACAGTTCTGGCCACAGTACAATTTTAAGAGACAGAGAGCATCTGCTGATGTATTTGCTGGCAGCCAGTTGTGAACCATGGATAGTGGAGCCAAAAGTCAGGTTACTGCAGTCAGTTGGGCTACATTACAGAGTGACTGGGTTTTCTGTCCCTCTCATCTGAACCTAGGAACAATGCCCCATGGCAAAAAAAATAAGCAGTTTACTTCCTCTGCTGCTTTTGCAACCCAGCCAGATGTGGACATGTCAGCTTGCACACACAGTTCAAATAAATTGGCAGGCACACAGACATAGGTATGTACACATTCATATATGGATACTTGTTCTTGTGCAAGCACAGACACAAGTACTTGCATTACACACTCATGCCTAGGGGATGTACTGTACCACCACAATGCCAACAACCAAACGACCATCCTGTATGCACACACACGCACACGCGCACACACACACACACACACACACACACACACACACACACACACACACACACACACACACACACACACACACACACACACACACACACACACACACACACACACACACACACACACACACACACACACACATGAGGTGTATCTGATTACCATCAGTTGTTTAGTCTGAACTCGGTTTGCACTATTCATCTCCCTAAATTGGCAATGATGAAATAAGCAGGTCCCATTAAAACAACCGTAATAATCAGAAATCGGAGAACTTGCCAAAAGGAAGCAGACATTTTGTGAGGAACACGATACAATGACCATAAACGGTTTATATTCATGCTCAACGGTGGGAGAACATGTTTATATTTGGCTCATAGGAAAGAGGAGAGGAATTATGACCTTTTTCTTCTTCATCTACGCTTCACACTGTACTGTAGCTATCACTACCCTCTATTGTACTGTAACTCAGTACTTAGTACATGAGCTCCCACTGGCTGTACGGTATGATTTGAGTGTGTGTGTGTGTGTGTGTGTGTGTGTGTGTGTGTGTGTGTGTGTGTGTGTGTGTGTGTGTGTGTGTGTGTGTGTGTGTGTGTGTGCGTGTGCGTGTGTGTGCGTGTGTGTGTGTGTGCATGTGTGTGTGTGTGTGTGTGTGTGTGTGTGTGTGTGCGTGTGTGTGTGTGCATGTGTGTGTGTGTGTGTGTGCACACACACGTGTGTGTGTGTGTGTGTGTGTGTGTGTGTGTGTGCGTGCGTGCGTGCGTGCGTGCGTGCGTGCGTGCGTGCGTGCGTGCGTGCGTGCGTGCGTGCGTGCGTGCGTGCGTGCGTGCGTGTGTGTGTGCACGCGTGTGTGTGTGTGTGTGTGTGTGCGCGCGCCCGTGCGCGTGTGTGCGAGCGTGTGTGTGTGTACATTTGCATGTGTCAGCATCTACATGTGTTTAACCTTGCATCCAAGTGTACGCCTCCATGTATTCAGGCTCACGTTAGTACGCATGCATTTGCATGTGTGTCCTTTCCCTGTACTGTAGGTGTGGCCTTCACCATCCTGATGCTGTTGGCCAGCCTGAACTCATGCACCAACCCCTGGATCTACACGGCGTTCTCCAGCAGCGTGTCCAGTGAGCTACAGGGCCTGCTGTGCTGCCGGCCGCGGCCGAGCCGACGGGGCTCCATGTACGACGACTCCACCACCACACACACCTCCACCACAAAAGACACCCTGTACTGACACGGGACAAAAACTATGAACGCAATAGCTACACAAAAGACACGGGTCACGTGATCGCCCTTCAAAAGGCGAGGACAGCGTGTCCCTGCGGATACACACGCCCGCACCACAATGCAGCATGCTGCTGCTGCTGCCGTCGGCGAGGACTGAAAACGGAGTGGACAAACTAGAGATACCCAATGTCACCACCAGGCTGAGGCTCAGAGGCAGTAACAATAAGGGAGAAACTGCAACTGAATAGACCCAACTCAAGGAATTTAATTAACAAATAATCCAAGAAATAACAAAAGAGGATATTGTGGAGTGTGCCAGCCAGTTTATCAGTGGTGTATGTAAGTGGATGTACTGGCATGTTTTATGTGTTGTACAGTAGGATGCAGAACCACACAAACAGAAAACTAAACACGAGACATGCAGCGCTGGAATTGAGAGGACCAGCTTATGTGTGCCATGGGATGCACCGGGTCCAGGTGAACCTCATAAGCACTGAGTGACAATCCCCGCCTCCTACAGGCTATCAGACAGAACAGAACATTGAAGCAAACAAACGGCAGTGGAGTTAGAGGAGATGTCATACACCAACAATAATAAGGACAGCAGGGCCCCTATCAGACGTCACCTCTTTCTCTCCACCCCTGGCACTGGGGGAAGGGTGGCAGTGAAGATGTCAACAGCACACCATGGAGCACCATGGATTATACAGCAGCTGTCAACAACAACATCTGCCTCACCGAATGTCCTTGAAGGAAAATCATAATTTATATTTTTATTTAACGTCACTCACTCTAACAGCCATCGAGAAGTACCCTGTTTGTTAATTTGTACACTGACACTGTAAATCACCTGTCCTGCCCAGTGGGGCTTTAGAAATGCAGGATTTGTCGCATGAATCGACTGACAGCATGTCTAATGTACAAAACAGCAGACAAAGCTACGGGTGTAGAGAAAAACAAAACTGTGAGCTTTGGGAAGGAGGGTGAGTAACAGAGAGAGAGAAAGAGAGAGCACCATAGGTGGAATGAGATAGGGCAGGGGACTGCTGTTGGAGAGAGAACAGACAGGGGATTGCATGGATGTTACAACTGGTGGAGCAGTCATGCGAAAGCTTTAGTAGTTGAAAACAAATAATGTAATAATATTGCACTTTGGTGAATCAAGGCGAATGGATCAGAGACGGATGTCTAGGGTTGGATTCATGTTCAGCCATAAAAGGAGTCCCATTTCAAAGAACAATAGTGAATTGTGAGAGTGCTGGAGAAAGATATGCTAACACATAAAATGCAATACAGACAGAATTAGGCCTGGAATTAAAATACAATGTAGAAACAAACACACACACACACACACACACACACACACACACACACACACACACACACACACACACACACACACACACACACACACACACACACACACACACACACACACACACACACAGTAAGAACACACGTAAGAATGTACAGGATTGCACATACATGCATCACAACTCAGACACACATCCACACACAACTGAGAATCAAAGTAGAAGTTACTAAACCAGATTTTCACCAATCGAGACACAATTGATTGTTAGACAGTATATGTGGTACAAAGCAGCACTCTCCTGCCATATCCTCGTGAAAATATAATTAATGAACATTGTGAAGAAAACACAAGGACACAAGGAATGAGTCATTCAGCACAGCAGCATTCCATGTAAACTGATCAACATTGTATAATATATTTATTGAAATTCTGAAAATGTAAGGCACATTAGTATTACATATTGTGTTTGATAATTGTTGAATGTACACCATACAATTGTGACAGGCTGACATATTATATGTGTCTTATTAAAAAACAATAAGAAAATGGCAAACCAAAGATTTTAAAGCTGGACTGTAATTTTCAGGTGCTGATGCACGTTTTAAAGTGCTACCCAAGATAATGTGTGTTCATCCAAGCTAAGAAATGTGTATAAATGGGTATATGGTGGGGTGGGGTGTGGGGCATTTGAACACATACTTAAACCTTTGGGATAAGATAACATCTGCAAACCTGCTCCAAGTGCTGCTAAGTGCCTCTAATGTTAGTAGCCACTCATAGAGTGGCCTCCCCTGCTAGATGAATCTTACGATGATGTCATGCAATTCATATTAGCCATGTTATTCTTAGCCAGAGCTATCACCCATGCAGGGATCCTCAGACGATGTTATGTCACACCTCGAGCCATTCATTCTTTTCTTTATTTATTATGTAAATGAGAATATATATGTATCTATTACAGTTCCTATTACTGCCTCATGTTCATGTACAGTTTTGATATAACACTTTTTTAATTTCTTGATATGCAGAGTACTGCATTAGGCCCTTCAACTGCATGGCAGACCCTATAATAATAATCATAATAACCACTTAAACCCTGTGTACTTAATTGACTGGGTTCCCCAAGGGGTCTATGCTTTTCCACCTCTACACCAAATCTCTCAGCCGAAAAGAGCCAATCAAGATCTAGATGTAGATCTGCTATCCCTGAAGAGGGATGCTAGGGTTCGTGTGGTTAGTCTATTACAACATTTCGTTTTATAAGATCATGCTTATAGTTACCACACATGTTATAAGGTGTCATAACTTTCTGTGTGTAAAAACAAACAAGCAGAGAAATGTCTGTATAAAGAAAAACTATTGGTTTCAGATAAAATGTTCCTAAAAATACTAAGATTTTCTGTTTTGACTCAGTCTCCTTCTGCAGTACCGCGGGAAGTAGGGGTGCTGGGGGTGCGGCCGCCCCCCCTCCCCCCAGCCCATCAAAAAAAGGTTTTTGATAATAAATCGGTAAAATCAGGCAAAAATAAGAATTAAATAACATAACTCTAACCTAACCCTAAAACCGAAATAAAGGAACCAAAAACTGGGGAAAAAACGAACCCAATCCGCCCAGAACCACAGCAATTTTTCGCGCGAGCGGGGGGGGTCCTCATGCACGCGCGCATGAGGTGCGCATACCGCACCCCTAACCTAAAAGGTCTTCCCGCGGCTATGTCCTTCTGGGTGAATTCTGCACGTCCTCGAACATGAAACCAGCGCTGTGTGAATCTGCAGGACAATACTGGCACGTGTCCCTTTCAAGGTGTCTTGAGGGCTCTGCGGCAGGTCCAACATTTCCTCTGCATTCAAGGTGTTTTGTCTTTCTACGCGGTCACATGCATGTGTTCCAGAGATGCAAGCCTCAACTTTGATCTTTTGCCAAATGAAGGGCAGCAGGCAGCAGTCACATGTCTTGTGTGTCTCACGTTGTTGTATCAGGAAAGAGATTAACTTCTCCCAATCCCTTAGGCATACATTCGTGTATTTCACTTTCCTGTCAGGAAGTTGAGAGGTCAGCAGATGATTCTTTGTCTCTGCTGATGCCGCCGACCTTCAAACCCATCCAGCCCCACTGATCTGTGGAGTGGAAGTGAATTTGGCCAGACGTACTCCTTCTATGGATTATGCTGTCTGTGTAGCCATTAGCAGGCACAAAACAACGAAATAATGAATGTACTCCTGAGAGCGCCAAAATCACTGGTGCAAACATCCTTAACGCACCCACAAGAATTAGGCTACAACCATCCTTCTCAAGACTTTCCATATGGCTTCATGTGAATGTGGATGACCTACAATAGTTATCATCAAACCAGCAACTGGTGTGATATTTAATGCTGTCAGAGCCAATGATAAATGATACAATCACTGCCCCTCTGTAAATCAGCACCTGGCTTGTGTTTGTGCATTTGTGTGCACTAAAAACTCATGTACTGTGTGTGCAAGAGAGAGAGTTCACAGGTGTGTGTGTGTGTGTGTGTGTGTGTGTGTGTGTGTGTGTGTGTGTGTGTGTGTGTGTGTGTGTGTGTGTGTGCAATTTTATTTGTGTTCCCAATGTCGGGATGCTGATGACATCCAGGCTTAACCAAGTCTGATGTCTAAATCCAAGGTCACTTCTTCATTACAGGGGGGGGGGGGCAAAGCCTCCCGCCAGGCCACCAAGCTGACAGGGCATTCGAGAAATAAACGACTCTTCTGCGTGACTGTACAGAAGGACAGGGTATAGGTGAACTTCCCTGTTGAAATCAATTAGGGTCAACGAAGGACTTTATCCAGCAGCTTTGAGGAATGAAGGATCCCCCTCAGCCTTGACCAAAGGAAGTATAAATCAGAGACAGCGCCATGGAGCGCCACGACACTGAACAATGTGTCTGCGTTGCTCAACTCAAGATGCTTCCACAGACCTAATGACTGCTGAGGCCATTACTAAGCTCATTCCAACACACAAGGAGACCCTGAGTGACTTACACAACCAAGCCCTAGCCATACTCCCATACACAGTAATATCTTTATTGTGTGTGAGTGTACAAATGGCACCAAATGGACCCGTAAAAATGCTAACACTTAGGAATTCAGAAATGACTGTGTATTATTACTACACACTGCAGATTGTACTTGATAATCAGAGGGGGGAAATGGAAAAACAAATTGTACAATATATCATGGCCTTTCAAAACTAAATGGGGCATTCTTTACACATTTACAGTATTTCTGTCATGACTTGATGACTTTTTTTATGGGGAATGTCAGTGAGAACAGCTGTGAATTTATTTAGGGAGTTTGTTTTGTTGCAGGATATTTTCTTACATATAAGCCATTTGGACTCAAAGCAAATATTTATATGTATAGCTCCACTGGAACGGTTTGCAAAATGAAACTCTAAATAATATACAGTTTCTTCTCTTTTGAAGGCAAACAAGGCCCATTAAATGCTGCTATGTTAAAACTATTTTAGTTATGTAATACATGTTATTTGTCCAGAAGCCCCGAAGGAGAAAGGTTAGCTTTTATGACTTCACATCGCAATTTATTGTCACGCCTACCTATATTTGCCTGGCTGTATCTGCATGGCTTTACAAGAGCTGGTAATGTGTAATTTTATGGTAAAAACAGACATGAACAGACACTGGCCTGTATATTTTATGGTCTGCATGTTTGAAGTTCTTCTGCTGGTTTTATCGGCTAAGAGGTCTGTTAAAATATACCTGTTGTTGCCTACGGTTTGTCTATTTTTTCTGCTCAGGGCCAAGGCACACAGAAATATTTCAAAGAATGGTGCGTGCAAACGAACAATGCCATGTCACAGAAACTGAGTTCTTTGTGTGAAACATGGGGGGGGGGGGATTTGACTATGGATGACTATGGAGGATGATGTTTTCATAAAGAGGGGAAAAAAGGCATTTTCCCCTTATATGGTTGCTTCTTGTCTGGCAATAGCCTCCAGAAGTAAAGCGGATTAGTTGACAGGAAGAGAGGGATGATAGAGACACATTACAAAGGCTGGTTGTGATTGTATTCACTTCAAACATTGCTGAGCTGTTCTGGGCGAAGAAACTATACATTTTAACATTGGCTCATTGGTTGTACCCATCCATGAAATAACTAGAACAATAATTGTTATTACAGCATGGAATCTGGTGGAAAATATAGTCTGTTTGCTGACTGTTCTATTACAGTGTGTTGACATAAAGTGTGAGACGTGAGCAGTAAATAGCGTCTATGGTGGAACCAGAAATCTGTGACTTCATGTGAGAATCATTCGTCTGTTTCCACTCTACTGAGTTCCACTAAGCCCATTACTGTCTGCTCCTGAAGTCACTGTTTTACACACCTCTGTCAGACCAGCTTTGATCTGCCTCGCAGCACACACACACGCACGCAGCCACACATGCACGCACGCACTTACACACAACGTACAGTATGTTCACAGAATACATGCCCAGTTGCACACAAGCCCCAGATTCCACTAGTAGCTAATTTCACAGTATGGTGCCTTTAATGTGATTACACACAAAGCCAGATGAGATGTTAATTCTCATGTGATTCTGTTTCTTTACTCAACACACCAGCAATATCCAAATACTCAATACAGTCAAGAAGATCATCTGTAGTCTTACAGATTCAGAAACTTTTAACAATAAATCCATATATCAATTTACAATTTAGACATTTAGCAGACGCTCTTAATTATAGCGACTTACAGCAAGAAAGGAAACCTCAAGGTAATACATCAAATGCACAGAAATTGTAATCTAGGATCATAGGTAAACCAAGAACCTATCATCATTCCTCAGTCTAAACAGTATAATATCAAAAAAGCATAATCTGTACATTGTACTAAACACACTATAGGATGCCAGGTCTACAAATGACCTGGCAGCTGTCAAAATAACATGCTATGTCATTTACATTTTAGCCTTTGCATAAGCCTGCAAGATTCTCACAGCTAGGGCAAGTGCTACGGTAAGTGCTACAGGCTAAGGTGGAGTCTGAAGAGGTGAGTCTTCAGATTACGGCGGAAGATTGGGAGTGAGTCTACTCTGCAGTTCTAATTGCAATGGGGAGTTCATTCCACAGTTTGGGAACCAGAAGGGAGAAGAGTCTGGGGCGTGTGGAGCGTTGTCCCGGATGTTTTGGGGAAGGTTCTGACAGCTTCCCTGTGTTAGATGATCTGAGTGAGCGGGAGGGGTTATAGGGTCAGATCAGGCTTTGAAGATGGGAAAGCAACCTTTGGTTGCTTTGTAGGCCAACATCAGTGTTTTGTACTCTGTGCGGGCAGTAACTAGGAGCCAATGAAGGGAGCGGAGAAGGGGGGAGACATGTGAGAATTTTGGCTGGTTGAAGACCAAGCGTGCTGCGGCATTCTGGATAATTTGGAGGGGCTTAAGTGCACAAACTGCACATGCCCGGGAGGCCAGTAAGGAGTGAGTTACAGTAGTCAAGTTTTGATATGACTGATGTCTGCATAAGGACCTGGGCTGACTCCTGGGCTGGGTGAGGAAGGGTCTGATCCATTCTCTATTCACTAGCTAAACATGCAATTGCTGCGAGCAATTCTAATTTAGACAAAAACAAACCAAAAGGATTTTTGAAAGAAAAAGAAAAGTAGCCTATCCCACTCTGCATCCCTTATTTATTTTTGCCAGGCCGAAGGCCGTCCCGGCCTTCGGCCTGGCAAAAATAAATAAGGGATGCAGGAGATGATGTTTTCACCCAGTTTGCCTGTCTTTCTGTCTGTCTCTGTATGTGCAAACTGCTGGACTAATGAGCGGCCAAAATGTTTTTTTGTTTTGTTTTAGCACAGTTTTGTTTTGTCTACATGCTTTTCATGGTTACAAAACAAAAAGCTTTTGTCTGTAATTCCACTCTCCTCCATTAAAGCAATCCACAGACAGAAGACTAACAAGGGGAGAGAGAGAGATAGACAGAGAGTTACAAGTGCTCTTGTTAATACATGTATTCTTTGTTTTGAAACAATAGCCTCATGTTGTCATATATTTCTGCGGCAATTGCATGGTTCAATAAATGTATTTTATTTCACATGTCAGTCAGTCACTTCATTCTGGCCTGGTAAAGCTTAATTTCTAACCACCACCAGACAATCTTCGGCATACTTTTACTGTGTTTACTATGAACATGATAACATTGTCCTCCGTGGTCATTAAAAAAACATTTAATAGTGGTTAAATATTAGCCTTCCTAATCCTCAGCTTCACCTGTTGCCTATATACTAATGCATCAGACAATGTAAGTATTATTATTGGGGCGTGCCTTGTGAAGAACAATGTGTAACATTGTTATATGCAATAACATAATTTTTAGCCATCCAATGCTGCTACAACAAACATGACATTTATTCCACCACTCTGTAGCTCTTTGTGCTCCGTTGTTCAAATAGCACCGCAATCATAATAATTTGATATCATAGGTCAGGATTTATCATAGGATCCCAGTCAATATTACAAAACTTATTATCAACACACATATACACACACATAGTAATAATAATCAATGCAATCCTGCCATGACATACACAGACACACACAGTAATTTTACCCACATTTATTATATGCAAAACAAAAAACACAAAAAAACCCACAAAATTTCTTACAACCCGCAGACAATTTTCTGATCCGCCTATGCATGTACATTTATCAGTCGGTGAACTTTGACTATTGCATTATTATCTGTGTGTATTTTTTGTGGTCAGTGTATATAATTGCTATTATGAACATGATAACATTGTCCTCCCCGGCTAAAGCATAATACATTAGTTGGTCAAATATTAGCCTTCCCAATCCTCAGCCTCACCCGCCGCCTATGATCTACTACTGCATTAGACAATGTATTATTATTATTATTATTATTATTATTATTATTATTATTATTATTATCGGGGCGTGTCCCAGTACTTGATCATGCTGTGAAGAAGAACATTATGTAACATTGATACATGGCATAATGTAATTTTCTTTATAAAAGAGAATAAAGTATGCACACTGATTGCAAGTTTCCACATCAGGTAAATTTCCTGATGAAGATTTACTTAGTTTATTTAACCATTGTGAAAACTTTCTTTTCTTTGATGTTGAACTGTGGTTTGTCCTACACCTGGGCACTTAAGTGAATGTGCGTGCATTTATCTTTCTATAATATAATTTTCGGCCATCCAATCCTGTAAGACAAAGAGTTGCATTTATTCTGCCACTCTGTAGCTCTGTGCTCAGTTGCTCAAACAATAGGAAAGGACGCCAGCTTTTCGCTCCAATGACACAGCATCTCATCTATGTCATCAACACATAATACACATAGCACAGATTCTAATCAATGCAATCCACCATTTTAAAATCACAAAGAAAAACAAAGTAATCTAAACATATCCGAAATGGTGAACTATTGCCTTCAGCTGTTCCAAACATGCAACTTTCCATGAACCATTTTAATTACAACAGTCCACCAGTAGAGCACCAGAAAACATTCAGGGCATATTTGCCAGCAATAGCCTATATATGGAGATCCCCATAGATGGAGACGATATACCTGCAAAGTCGTCATAGAGACCTAAACGTGCCATATGTACGGAGTCTGACATCAGCGAACCCTTCCCAGAAACTCCTAGACATAACCATCACGTCCAGGACTGACGTCATGGTCCCATATTTGGGCATAACTAACATAGGCAGCTCCATATATAGCCGCAAAAGCAGCATTATAAGAGGGGCTCAACACCCCTCGGTAGTTCAGTCCCAGCAGCGACTCCGAGAGAGATTCATCCCTAACAGGACGAGAAGCATCAAAGAGAATCCAGTTGGTTAGCACAGCCTAAAGCATATTCTCGAAGTGGCCTTGGATCTGGTTAACGAGTCAGTCGATGATGGTTTCTATACTAGTGTTCATTTTTGTATATTTTTAAGCCAAGGTAACTTACAGCAATACTCTGAAAGGCATACTCAGGAATGTGAAGTTTTGTTTAGCAGTACAGCTGTAGTAAGTTGATAGAAGGATTACTAAATGCTAAATAAAAACAAAGTTAAAACGAATAATAATTGTTAATATCCCTTATTTATCACATATGTGATTATTATGGGCTTTTTGAGTAATGGGGTACTACTGGCGAAAGTGCCGATAAACAATGCGGCCCCCCAGAGTGAGTGTGGAAATTTAGTGGCCCTCACCATCTACAAAGTTGCCCACCCCTGACTTACCCAGTCATTTTACTCACACAATGTATACTACAGTATATGCAAGTTCCAACAGCATACATTACTTTTGGGTTGATGCAAGGCCACACATCATCCCTGCCAATGTCACATTCTGCCTCTTACCAAGGACTTTGGTCTAATGCAAAAACAAGTAAAACTAGACGCGTCGCAATTCTGGGAAATTGCAAAGTGTGGTTGCGCCGACGCCGGTCGCGGCCGCTGGGACTCGAGGAATACGCCTGGAGGAATACCGTTGGAGGCCGCGCGACGCGCGATTCGAATTCGGTGCCGATCGGATCCCGCGTTCGTGATACGTGCCGTTTTGATTTGAATAAATAGGCCCCTCCCACTAAATAAATAGGCCCCTCCCACAAATGTAACGGCCCAATGATATAGTCACGTCACTCCTGAGATCACTCGCGTTTCATTTTGAGAGGATTGATCCCCTCAAAAAACTGTTTTTCGCATCAAACGGTTACGTTTTGCACATTTGTGGCGCCCCCTATGGATGAAAGTGGAAATGCTTTTGGGGATTCGTTGGGTAAACCACCCTAGACATGTGATTCAAATTTGGGATTGACCGGACGTTTCGTTCGTGATTTTGGGCATTTTTGGTCAAACAGGCCCCTCCCACTAACTTTGGAAGCCAATTACGGACGAACGGTAAGTACTATCAAAATGCCGCTTGGACATATTTATCGCATGGGTTCAAAGATCATGTGTACCGATTTTTTTGAAATTTGGACAAAATATGTGGGAAGGAGCTAAAAGTGTTTTGAAGAAAATTCAAAATGGCGGAAAATCTATCCAGACGCAAATGGGCGTGGCCTATATGGGGAGTTGCGTCATGACCCAAGGAATCCAGGGAAAACTTTTTTTTTTATTCTACCACCTACGGTTCAAGAGTTATAGAACAAAACGTAAAGGGGGCTGTTATAGCGCCACCATGAGGCCGACTGGTGTAGATATTTTATATAATAATTTTGGACTAAATTATGAACCTCCCCTTCAAGTTTTGTAACTCTAGCCCTTACGGTTTCTGAGAAAAAAATACTTGAATGGGAGTTTTTTCATTTTCCCATTAAAGTCGATGGGGAAATTTAATGCACTAATAAATAAATCAATATCAATTAAAACTATATAACCAATCTCTTAGCAAAATGATATTGCACGATTACCGGTGAAGCCGGTCATTTTGACATATGGCACAAGTGTGGGGAAAAAAAACTGTGGGAGGAGTAGCGTGCCAAAATAAGTTTATCTAGAAATAAATAAATAAAGAATAAAGTAGGTAGAGTACTATAGTCTGGTTGCCCTGTTAGGGCAACCACACTAACTAGAAAAAGTGCTCCTCGGAGCACAGGTCTCCGCCAGGTCAGGTAGGTTATTGTGGCCTCCTGGTGGCGCTATAATAGGCCAATGTGAAAAGGGTGGCATTTCTTCCTCGGCCTAGTGGGAATGTGCGTGCAAATTTTCACGGAAATCGCACGCTGCGTTCATGATTTGAGACATTTTGTTCAAAATGGAACAATCCTGCAAACTTTGGAAGCCAACCTTAGCCAATCAGGATGGAATATGAAATATCGGACAGATCTGTCTTGATCACATGATGACTATAGAGATACTGTGTACCGATTTGCGTGATGTTTGGATACAATCTGTAGGAGTGGCCTCTGGCCTGGTGGCGCTATAACAGGCCCATGTGAAAAAGAAATCATCCAGGGAGTGTGTGTACACAGTTTCGCAGCGGCCGGGCCAACGGTGCCGGAGATTAGCTGTACACAGACAGAATGACGGACGGACGGACGGACGGACAGGGGGTAAAACATACTCTCACAACAAAATGGCAAATTCGACAGTGTACAGTAGATACTAAGCAGTGGAAAAGACACATTACACAGCCCTGGGTATAGGCCGCCTGGCAGAGATCTGCGTTGCGCCTACTAATGTAACAGCTGCAGATTTAGGTGTATTTAGCCAATTTACACCAGCAAAGAGAAGAAAAGCCCTGGTGTGAGCATGGCTCAGAGAGTCTAGCCATGTTTATTTGTTCATTCATTCCATTTTTATCCCCACGCTCAACCATTCCCATTTCCCACATTGCACTAAGTCAGTGGTTCTCAAAGTGTGGTCCGGTGACCGCCCAGGGGGTAAATAGCATCAAAATCAGTTAAACCACTTTAAACGTATATTCATATTTGAAATAGCCAATCTATAAGCTCACAACGTGTTGTGAGCTTGTAGATCTGCGAGCAAAAAATCTAGAAACAAAATGGAATATTTCTGAACTTAAAAGTCCACACAAATCCTTTTATGGCAAAAATATTGGCATACAATATTTTCTAATGGGGGTCCGCAGTTAACATTAATTTGTGTCCTTGTTTGAGGACCACTGCAATAGGTGACCACTGGACGAGGAAGGTCTAGATTCCCTCCCTACTATTATGTCATTTCAGATTTAGTATCAATATGAAGGCCCCTTTTCCCCAATGTCCTTCACACATAATGGAGTCACTTGCAGGCAAGAACCAATCTTCAAGTTAACAACGACGGCATGTTGTTATCGAACAACAATAGCTATGATATCCGCTTGCATCGGTAGGGTGTCACACATAAACTGCAGCATTGTGCTGACAAAGCCAAAGAAAGGCAGTCATATGAGAATCTTCACGTGTACTTTGTACATTATGTTGTGTATACGTGCGTGTGTATCATGTTACACACATGGGACACAAAGTTTACATGAATCCCATGGGAGGCAGTAAGAGGTTGCAGTTATGAGACTCTATGGTACACCATTGAGGGTCCAAATGTTCTCTTTAGTTTTTATGCACCAACTACATAAATAGAAATGCTAAGTTTAAATCTATGCAACCACCAAGATCAAGCCCCTTTGCCTATTAATGTGATAAAAATAAACTGGAATGAAGGGCTGAGTATTAACAGAGGCCCATATGGTTATTATTCAATTTGTGACATTAGATTCATAACAGATTTATGTTACTATACGATAGGCCGACTATAAATCATTATAATAGCCATTTATAATCTCGCTTCATGAAATGAATGATATCGCTGTCCATTAAGAAAAAAAAAGTGGGAAGACAGACAGTGATGAAGAGCCTCTGTAATACTACAAAAGCAGCAGTGAGCTGCCACTGTGTGTGCATTTGGCAGCACTGCAGCAAATCAGAATATTGCAATCCAAGATGCTATGGTGCCTCTATACTAGACAAATGCCATGCTTTTTTTGGGTTACTGCATAAAGAGAAAACTGAACACCAGTTTGCTGCTTGTGAGCTCCTGACTCCTGGGTCTTGTGTGCACCCCTCCGTTGACATCTAGGCATACCAGTGGGGGAGCTTTTCCCTTCCACTAAAGACAAAAATAGCACCCCATCTCAACTAATGGTCGAGTCAGATCTTCTCAAAGTTAACCCATGTGATCATGTTTACAGCAACAGCAAAGCTGCAGCACTATGTTGATCTTTACTGCCAGTGGTCACAAATACACAATACTGTAGGAATTATAGTAAGTGCTTCGAGATAGGCCAGAAACAAATAATTATTTACATAACATTTGTCTAGCATTAGGCAAATATTTTCCCCGTATATGATGGCCCTCAATCGTCATGGCATATTTTCCCAAAGACAAATCAGTAAGAGGAACAAAAACATCAGTAAGAGCTGATAATCCCCCTATTTTGCCATTTACATTGTTATTTTAATAAAGTAAAATCTAAAATCTAAAACCATTAACAAAAAAAACCCTTCATGGTATAGATTGTGCATTTCGATCTAGAGGTCAGTGGATCTGTCATCAATCATTTACTGAAGTCGCCCAAAAAGCGTGCAAAGAATGTGTTGCTATGGATCGACGGCTCGTTAACCTTCCTCTCTGCCTTGGAACAAGAAGAATTTATGGAAGAGCCAGTCTGTTGCTGGATTCTCTCACAAAGCCAAAACACAACAGTGGAAGAAAAACAGACCATTTATTCAGTTGACCATGTCGCTTGGCAGAACATGCTATAACAATGTTAGGCCTATCCAGGTCAGCCAGTGCAGTCACATTTGTGATGATCACTAAACATTACAATGTCATAAACAAGAGGCGGAGATCTCCTGCTACTGATGTTCACCGTTATCTGCAAGGGTCCCAATCCATCCAACGGTCACCCACAGTGAAGAGCATGGAGAAAGTTGATGTCTGCATGTTCCTACAGACATTAATTAGTGCAGGTCCATACCGTACATGGCTATTAGGACATGACCACCTGTTTTTCTTTATTCGCTGTTTAGTTTACAGGACTGTTGTAGATTGCTCAGATTTGCTCAGATTTTTTGCTCAGATTTTTACAAAAGACAAAAAAACAAAAAAAACATCCTAAATGAATCTGTTAATTGACAAGACTGACAGCATACAGACACAGTCTGCTTGAATAAAAAAATTACAAAGATTTTTTGCTCTGGCTCCTCATCTGAAAACAGAGTCGGTGGCCAAATTAAATAGATCTGCCACAATAATAGATGATAAGACTGGCAGATAGGTTGCACCAGAATGCAGTCTTTAAAGATCCAGTGGTTAAAAAAAATTACTGGGGGATCCGTTATGCCTGAATGGTGCTCTTTGCGGTGAAAGCCAGATAGTAGACCAGAATACCAACGAGAGCAGCCAGAACCTCAGTCGCCACCCATGGGCCATTCCAGGCACCCTGTGGTTAGATAGAAAAGACACCAAGATCAATACACCCGCGCGAAATGCAAATGAACAGAAACCAAGTTTAAAGTGCAATGTCTTGAATAAAAAGAAAGGTAGAAAGTCTAGGAAGAAAACTTGTTGGGAAACCAATTAGCACTGCACGACAAGCAACCAATGTTAATGTTGGACTATCTACAACTTACCACTGTCAACATTTACGGGAGGGATAATTATCTTTAACATGTAAATGACACTAATTGGACAACCCCCCCCCCCTTCCTTTAATGTCCCAAAGAAGGGTTCAAACTGCTTATGACAAGGCGGCCTATAGTTACTCCAGGCCAAATTCAATGGATTTGCTCGAAGATGATTTATGGCTGGCTTGCTTGCTTGACCACCTTACATCTCAGTGGCCAAATCCATGGAGCTTAACTCAACGGCTTGTGAAGGTTTTAATTGCTTGTTTTATCCAATGGTAGGCCAGGTTTCTTTGTTTTTAATGCAAATTTTTACTTATATGTGTGAAACTGCCTCTATTGCAGTATTGGATATTTTCACTGCCTCATATATCCATGTCATCATTGCAAAACGGAAATACCTTCTCAATTGACAAAACGGATAAATAAAATACATTCATTTCTACCTGAACTGTTAATAAATCATACACATTTCTGCTTCCTTTCAAATAAATGCATTGTTTTGTAAGACAATGTTTCACTGAATTGAATTCGACTGTGGACAACCCCTTGCAACTTCACATAATGATTGCATTACTGTCAGTGCCAACTCATATGTCACATAAGAACCAGAAGCAAAGAACCAGCTAATTAACACTAGAGTTGTGCAGGATACCATCCATATATTTCAGTTTAACCTTATTCTTGGCCTTTAAGTGCATTACTGTAATTAGATGTCAGTATAGCTATAAATACGTGAATTATCAGCTGTGTTTAGGTGATTTCATATCAGTACATTAAGTGTCAAATGTTTATATTTTCAATATTGTGAAGTACCTTTTGAGCTACATTACACATTATAACAAGGTGCCATCTATGCACAAGGCTATGTAAGCGATAAAGCATGATGATGTGTCCCAATAATAGGAAATTAATCAATGAGTCAGGGACAGCCCTGCCTCAACTAAAGACATACTTAGTTGATCATCATTGATACATCTGTGATATTGTCTTTGCTGCAAACAATCATGCAGCGACCAGCCTTTTCAGCTTGGTGAGGTTGAGAAGCGAACATTTAAATGTTGATTTCACAAGAACTACTGGGCTGGCTTTTGAAAGTTATATACTGTCAGAATTAAAGGGTTATATCTAGAGCTGACCAGAGATGTGCATGGGGGAAAAAGAAAATTACAAAAACAAAACAAGAACAAAACCGATTAATTGACTATACGAGGTGGCAGCCCAATATAAAGAACTGTGCTTCACATTGTGGAGTTCCCTGTCGAGTCTGTCACCTTGGGAGTGCATTATCACATATATGATTACATCATATACCATGGCCACTTACTGTACCAAGGAACAAAAAAGATGCACTCTTCATATTTTTTACTTTAAGATTTTGATCAATATGATTAAAACTTTCCTGTGTCATGTGCAATACCTGCCAACATTAAACTGAAAAATAAGTTGATTTTTCTGGTGGGGGGCCTGGCTTAATATTCACTAACTTAGTATTCACATTATGGCCCTGGCTGCATATCAGTGGGATGCAGTGGAGTAGACACACTTTTTTCAGCATGGGTTTTCAGATCAAAAGGGGCCCCCGGGACCGTTTTGTCAAAAAAGACGCTCCACCGATGCGTTTCACTGTTTTAGTGCTCCTTCAGCAGCCACTGCTTCTAAACTTTCACTTTCTCCAAGCCGTTTGGTGCTAAGAGGAACTAAAAGAAAAAAACAGGGGGGGCCCCCTTGCGGTGAAATCCTGCGTATGGGTTCTCATAACCCATCAACCCTATGTAAGCTACGCCACTGGTGGGATGTGTATAAACACCCATGGTATGTTCACTTTTACCATGGAGTCTGGGTTAAGTTGTCCAAAATTTGGGATATTTTCAGGAGAAATTACAATTCAGAAACACAGCAGGAGAAAGGGTAGCCGCACCAACTTAGATGTTATAATGCTATCTGGCATCTATTATCTATGTTGCATTGACAGCCCATTCATTGAAACCAAAAAGTCCTATCCGATTGTTTTAAACAACGTTAAACTCACCAACATTGCAGTTGTATGGAAAGCTTGGGTTATCCTCTTTGTATCCGTTTTTGTTTCATAAAAATCCACCGTAGACATGTTATGACGGTGACCTGCTTTCTGTCAATAAATTCCGTGCAGGTGATTATTATTATTATCCCAGTGTTCGAGTTTGGAAGCGCTCGTTGGAAATCACTCAACGGTCCTGCGTACCACCTGTTTTGAAATTGCACATAATGTGGGAGGCAGCAGGACGTGTGCTTCCAAACTGTGAAAAATAAAATCACCTGTACGGAATGTATTGATAGAAAGTAGCTCATAACATGTCTACGTGGATTTTTATGAAACAAAAACTTGAAAGATACAAAGAGGATAACCCAAGCTTTCCATACAGCTGCAATGCTGGGGAGTTTAACATTGTTTACTACTAGGACTTTTCCGTTTCAATGAATGGGCTGTCAAGGGTTGGTATTGCAACTCTAGATGCCAGATAGCATTATAGCATCAAAGTTGTTTGCGGCTAGAAATTCAGGAGATTCCTGGTAAATTCAGGAGTGTTGGCGGGTATAATCATCCATTGGGCCAACTTAAGATGAGCGAACATTAGCATCATATACTGAATTTCATTCCACGCCAAAAATTAATCTGCTGTAAATACAACATTTCCTGTGGCTGCCTCATCAGAGGACCAGCCTGCTCATGTCTGCGTGTCTACTCAAACTCACCCTGTGATCCACGTTGACGGAGAAGAGAGGCTGGATGGATGCTACATCCTCATGGTTTCTCTGGGCCTGGAATACATAACATACAAATCAATACAACCAGCCATTCCGTAAAAGAGGGAGAAGCATATTGTAGCTTTCGCAATTATACAAGTACAATCCTCTGTACACTTGTTATCAAAACCCACCTTGCGCAGCACACTGTAAGATTCCTCATCATAGAACTTGACCTGATAAGTTCCAGAGCTGGCCTGTTTGTGAGGAAGGCTCCAGGACACCTGAGAAAAGCAGAAAGGTATACATTGCCGGAGTTAGCCAGCGAACATTGCAACGTACATAGTCATTAGAGAGCCATACAAGTAGGGTTGGGATCGCTCCGAAGGAATCGAAGGAACCGAAATCCAACATTGTGGAACCGGAATCGGTTCCGTCACATTTGGAACACTGTCAGAGCTGGGATGTGGACTTCACATCTGCTATGCACATCGGCTATGCAATTACAATACCGGTGGTTCTCACACTTTGAAATTTCAAGGACCACCATATTTGTACACTCTCAGAGTAACAGACCTGTTAGGGTCTGTTAAGGGGGATTCGTTAAGGAACCAGAATCGTTAAAATCCCAAAGGACCCAAACCCTACATATAAGTACAGAGCACCAGCCTCATACCTGGTACTTGCCAACATCCTGGCCTCTTGTCACTGGGAACTGCCTTCCGTTGACATCAGCATACAGCGCCACACTCTGGTGAAAATGAATGAAGTAGTGCATCATCCGTTAATCATTCAGCAACTTCGCTGGGACACGTTGTTTAAGAAATGTCATGTTAAAATCGGTCGTGATAAAAAAAAAAAAACACTCACCTGTGCGCCGTTGGCACAGGCCAGGCTCAGTTCCACGATGAACACGGACTCGGAGGAGATGACGGCGTCAGACGTGGTGTAGGCCGACGGGGTAATCACTGGCTCTGTGCAGCTCTCCGCTGTACACAAGGAATAAAATATATTATATTATTTTTTTTACCAGCTTGCATTGCAAACTCACTAAAAAAGTAAATATATAAGCTTTTTCCTAATGAATAAACAAAGTTTAGAGCCTTTAACGCCACGCAGATAGATGAAAGTCAAGTTAGCCGAGGTGGGGTATGGTTGGTGGTAACCGGAAGAGTCGTCCCAAAACACGCTCGCCCCCATTTATTTCGCGGACCGTTCACCCCCAGCGGTTCTTGTACTCTTGTATTCGTTTTACAGGGGTTAAAGTTGGGAATATGTTTAGGGTAATAAGGCATAGTTTTACTGAGGTTACGTTTAGCAATAACGTTAGTTTTTAGGCATAGTTTACTGAGGTTACGTTCAGGAAATACCTAGTGGCGACCGTTCCGAGGTCGCCGGATTTGCCCCGGGGCAACTGTGTTTTGGGGCGAGCGTTTAGGTATTCGTATGGTTAGCTAGAAATGTGTAGCGAGCATCGTAAAGACAGGGTTAAAAAACTATTAAAAGACAACAAAACACAGCATTTATCTACTGCACTGAACTTACCCGAACAGGCGACCACTAGCAGGGCGAGGAAAGCGGCTATTCTGAACATCCTGATGTGTTGTTCTGTTCCAGAGGTTCTGGGTTAGAGAAATGAAGTAAGTCCACCTCAGCTTTCAGTCTGACCACCGGTGCGCTGAGATGACGTGTACGTACCGTGCTGACGCAATGCATGCTGGGAAGGCTCGAGCCGAAAATAGCAGATCTGTAAGCTCACAGCGCGTCGCTTCCGCCACGCGCTGTGAGCTTACAGGTCTGCTATTTTCCGCGCGCGCCACCGTCGCGCGACGGAGTATAAATTGGGCTTGGACTAGCGTCCTAGTCTTCTTGACACGTCATCAGAAAATGTAAAATAATTGTGCCGTTCTTATTTATATTGTATAGGTATATGGTATATAGCCTACTGTAGCCTATATACCTTTTACTTGAAAATCATTTTATTAATATTAAATGGATATTTCACTTTAAAAAAAACTGGTCATTTTATCGTCTACTCAGGATTTTGTCAGCCCCCAGACAGTTTTTTGGGGGCTTGATTCAGTATTGGAAGTTGCTTGATTCAGTATTGGAAGTTGCTTGATTCAGTATTTAGATATTTGATATTCATTTTATCAGACACGCCCCCTTCCTATACCCATTATAAGTTATAATATATAACTTCAAACTCATGATTTGATTCATCAAAAACACCTGTCCTTGGTTCTGGTGACTCATCCTGCCCTCCTAATAGGCCTACGTGAGGGGGCCGTGTTCTTTCGATTACCTTTTTTCATTTATTTATTTTTATTGTATTTTTTTTTCATTTTCCAAAAAGAATATTAAAAATAAATGAAAAAAGTAATTGAAAAGACACGGTCTCTTCACTTATTAGAAGGACAATATCAGTCACCAGAACCAAGGACGGGTGTTTCCGATTAATCTAACATGGTTAAAATGGAGTTTGAAGTTACAATGGGTTTGTATAGGAAGGGGGCGTGTCTGATAAAATGAATATCAAATATCTAAAAACTGAATCAAGCAACTTAAAAACTGTCTGGGGTGGTCCCAAAAGCCTGAGTAGACGATAAAATGACCCAATTTTTTTTGTATTTGAAATATCCCTTTAATAATAATGAATTGCATTTTTATAGCGCTTTTCCAAGTGCTCAAAGCGCTTTACAATGGTTCATTCATTCATACAGGTGGGGGACATTGGGAGGTGGAGCGGCGAACAGTCGACGCCAGCGTCCCCACTTTTTCCCACATTCACATACACCAATGGTGGCAAGCGAGCGCCGACCGAATCATTGGAGGCAATGTAGGGTTCAGTGTCTTGCCCAGGGACACTTCGACATGTGGTCAGGAGGAGCCGGGATTCGAACCGCCGACCCACGGATCATTGGACAACCTGCTCTACCTCCTGAGCCACAGCCGCCCTAAATAATAATTTAAATACATTCATTCTAGATATTCCCATTATTTTTATTTTATTTACAAAAATCCATAAGGCCTACTACTACTACACAGGACCTCAATGGAAATAAGCCATGGGCTTTTTTGGGTAATCCTTTTGGCACCCTTTTACATAAATCTGTACCACTGTGCCTTTTTTGCAAACTGTTATTAAAGTATTTAATCAATCAATCAAAAACTACTTATCATGTAATATTTGAATGAAGTATTGACATTAAAATCATTTGAAAGTCTCTAATATATCTCAAAATACTTTAAAACACTGTTTCATTGTATCAATCAGTATGGTTTATTATTTGATGTAAGCTGTACAGAACAATATTAGTGTGGAAAATACATTAAAAAAAATATATCTCCAAGAGGGCGAAGACTTAATCGACCACATAATTCACAGTTTGCCCTCGTCTCAGTTCTATGACTCCATCATTTTTCCAACTGACAAATGATAAAATTGTATGTGTGTGTGTGTGTGTGTGTGTGTGTGTGTGTGTGTGTGTGTGTGTGTGTGTGTGTGTGTGTGTGTGTGTGTGTGTGTGTGTGTGTGTGTGTGTGTGTGTGTAAACTTGCATGGGTGTGCACAGGCACATTATGTGCCACCGGTGTGTATGTTTGTCTGGGAGGTGGACATTGTAATGAGGGCATTTCAAGGTCCAATGAGCAAAGCAAATTAATTTGCGAATGGCACTGATTAAAATTGGTCTGTCTACACTGATTAACAGTGCTAGCTTACAGGAAGGACAGGACAGGCACAGCATCAAGTTGAACACAATATATACAACCTAATAAGAACACTTCAGTGCATGTCAAATCATTTTACAAACACAACATCAGTAAATGTATAAAAACATAGATCCATAGCCTCTTGCTAGACTACTGTTTAGGCACATATTGCACTGTCAACTGACATGCTGTACATTGTACAAAACACTAACAAAAGGCTTCTCAGTATGAATAAGCTCTTGTCCAACCAAAATGGCTCACAGAGCTGCTGTCTGAACATGTTCAGCGAGGTGTTTGTGGGTCAGTGCTCTCAGCTTCTAGAGATCAAACTGCCCATAGATGCTGACACTAGACTAGTACACATACATTCAAATCCTTTTCCTCTTTTATATAATCCATGCATAATTATTTGTATCGTCGCTGTCTGACAGAAAACTTGTATCTCCATATTTGATCTATAATTATATTTCTGCAACAAATCAATGCCCTATTTCATACTTACGTCGTATGAGGGTCACACAATAGTAGTGAAAACAGCCCTAGTTTGTAGATCTGCTTTTTCGTTTAGCTATTTCTTTAAGATTTTGAAATTCTTTTAAAAGTTTCGCCTACAATGACACGCCAGGTTGAAAGGGGTTTAAGTCTGTATGTGGGTTTTATAAATAGGCTATTCAACCATTGAAAAGTAGTAACAAAAGCTTGTGACTAAATAATAACTACATTGGATCCATTTGGAACCCAGGCTCAAAGTTTCCACCTGACAGCGACGATATGATCCATTCAACCGAGTCCTCTCTCCCGATCCAGTTGTTCTGCTGGTCTAAACAGCCCTACGCCTCCCTTTCCTCTGGGAGGGTTGGATGGAGGGAGAGGGGGAGGGATCTTGTAGTGTCTTTTTAGAGAGCAGCTCCTTGAAGACAGAGTTCATCTGGCGACAGACCTCCTGTGAGATGAAACAAAAGCACATTGAAGATGGAGAGGAAAGATACAAGGCTCCGTGTCTCCTCTGCACTGCCCACATCCACTGAACCTCTAATTATGCTTCACTCACTGACTGAGTTTGATAATAGCAACAATGTTCTGTGGACGGTCATTATGAGAAAAGTAATTTAAAACTAAATGTGAAAGAAGCCAAACCTTGTCAACAGTGATATCCTCAGAGGTAGACAGGTCCTGGGCCCTTTGAAGACAATAGGTGGAGATAATTAAAAAAAAAGAACTTGTTAAAAATCCATTCTGTGTCTCTACTGACCACAACAAGTCAGTTGATGAACTGTTTAATCATGTGGCACTTACTCTCTCCATATGAAGCCAGGGGACTGGGCCCGTGGTGGCTTGCCCTGTGAAGCCATGGGGGGCGTTAGCATGAACTTTCCACTTGGAGCAATCTTGGTCCCTGGTGAGATGCCTCTTCTACAGTTGCTCTGGTCTGGGGAAGCCCTGCTATTGGCAAGAGGTCGCTCATCTTTACGCCGTGTCAGCGCTGGAAATGAGCTGGTGTTTTGGTCTATCAAGGTTCCTGTCTCCAAATCTGTAGTACATAGTACGGTATATTGAAAAATGTGTTTTAACTATTCTGAGACACGCAATTTTGTAACTGTCAGGGCTCCAGCATAATATGCAAAGAATGATTTATTCGTACCATCTTTACTGTGGGTATTTTCTGCCTCTCCATCTCCCTCCTCTGTGATCGCTTCACTGAAAAGATTATATCAAAACGATAATAAAATATATAAATACATTTTATATTAGACGCACACACACACACACACACACACACACACACACACACACACACACACACACACACACACACACACACACACACACAGGCTATATATATAGTGTATATATATGATCAAGAGTGATCTTTACATTGAAGTGTCTCTATACAAATATGTGTATATCCGTATGTGTGTTTGCAGGTATGTATCTCATCTCACCCGTCATCATGTTCCTGTGCCATACATTTCTCATAAACAGGTCCCTGTACCTCGGCCTGGCTGGGGAAGATGCTTTCATGTTGGAGGATTAGGTTCTTGACCAAGTTATTGATCTGAGGCTGCAGGGTGACCACGTCGTCATCGAGGGTCCCTCGTACCAGACTGGGGCCAAAACACACGGCCAGGTTGTAAGGCTGCATCATGTTCTCATCACTGTACTGGGACACACTGGCGGGAGAAGGAGCAACCAAGGTTATTATAGTTTGAACATTTTCATACATCTTTTATTTTTATTTCGTTTTTATTCTAGTTTTCGTTATTTTGTTAGTTTTAGTTAACTATAATAACCCTGGGAGGAACGATGGAAATCAGGAGATTCACGACTGAAAAAGATAGAGGAAGTGCAGACTTGCAGAGGACAGAGATTTTGAGTGAGAAGAGAAACTGAAATTCTAAGTTGCATGAAACTCTTATTGCAGCAGACATGTGTGGAAAAGAGCCAACTCATCAAATGTATTACATGGGACACTATCACACTGTTGATCTGCATTCAATCTGTCTGTTTCCATTCTCTGTGCTCCTACATATGAGACACATAGAAAAACCACTCAGTTTTATGACTGCTAATGGAACGTTAGTAATAGCAATATATCGATAATTGTGAAAATTGTGATAGTGTCCTTCTAAGTAAAAGGTTCCAAGTTCACCTTAACATTTGAGTCAATTTAATGGCTTTTAAAAATAAATAAAATGCTGAATTGTAAATGATTGGTGTTGAGGTGCTGACCACGTGTTACATCACTCACTGATGGAGGAATGCAAACAGGTATCTCTGTACAACAGTCAGAGGCTCAGGGTAGGATGAGATGACCGTTTTGAGATAAGCTGCTCTCTCAGCCTTGTCATCTATGTCTGTGAAAGGAAAACACAGAAGGGAGATAAGTTAAGAGATTCAAGCTGCTGTTGAAAACTCTGAGACATGCACCCACACACACACACACACACACATGTGCAATACTACATATAGACGTATGGCTAATTTATGCTTCGATGCACATTTATGTCAAAAATGACATCTTAAAAATATTCACATTATTTACACGATGCCTTTAAGACACAGTTAAGTACAGTAAAGAGTATACATTTATTAAGCCTTACGGGTATGTTCCAGGAGCTGGCCGGTGCTGTCAATAGGGAATAAGGGGTTCTCCAAGCTTCTGAAATAAAGCTTCAACACTCCAGCCACAGAATCCAGGGAACAATTCCTCTCAGACAGTGGGTCCTCTCCTGTAGAAGAAGCCCACAACACACTGTCCCACATTATTAATGCTCTTCAGAAAGGGCACTTAGTATATGTTGATTCTGTGAGAGTGCGTGACGGTACACGCACGCACGCACGCACGCACGCACGCACGCACGCACGCACGCACGCACGCACGCACGCACGCACGCACGCACGCACGCACGCACGCACGCACGCACGCACGCACGCACGCACGCACGCACGCACACACGCACGCACACACACACACATACCTCGCTCAAAGGCATCCCTTAGGCTGTTGACGTCCAATTGCGACCCTGGCACCCTGAAGATCCCCTCGTGGTGAAGACCTGAAAATATGGATGGATAGATGGATGGAATATATTAACCAAATCAAAATAATACATGTATGATACAAGTTATTGAAATACAGCACTGACAACACTGTGTCACTGTTTATAGTGATACAGTGCAGTTGACTCACCATTGAGGTTGATGAATCGAATACAGCTCTCCACAACCAGTGGAATTTGTTGTCCAGACGCCTAAATGAAAAGAAAAAGTTAAGAGATTAAGTACTTATACATAATATAATATAATATGAGAAAAGGAAAAAAACTGTAAAATAACAGCAATAAATACAATAAATGGACAGCTAGACCATAACACAAATATAATATAGAGAAGGATGTTTAAGACTGTTACAGTACTGTATGATTAATTGTGCTTTTAGTTACCTTTATGAAGGACAGCATGTCCCCACTGAAAAGTTTGTGATTGTGAGTCATCTTGGAATTGGAGTGACTCCTTTTCATAGACTTTGTGTTGATTCTGCAGGGCAATACAGTATACCAGTCAATATACTGTCTGGAGTAAACATATAGATATCTGTATCTTTCAAACAACTTTAAATGTGTTTTGTGGTTTGATGTGGTTGGCTCTAAATGCTCTCCACAGAAGCATATTCAGCTGTACCTGGGTTGATGGTCCTTCGTTACTACAGCTAGGAAGAAGAACATTTTGAATGCAGAATTAGGTATTAAGTGGCAAATAAAGGGAAACAACAGGGCTAAAGTGATACACTGCTTTGGTTTAAAAAAGGAACAACAATTTACTACGGACACAGTACAGTACACTGCAGTCAAGCTGAACAATATGGTTCAGTGTTCTTGCCTTGTTATACTACCCAATGTAAGAATTGCAGAAGTGTTTGGTACCTTTTTCCACAGCCACTTTAAGCAAGTCATGTTTGGCTTGTAGTTTGGAAACCAGAGAGCTGTCTACCAGGTACTCTTTTACTCTCTGCAAAAGAAATCAGCATTTCAAAGTCATAATTATTATTATTTATTACATATTTTTATTAGGAAATTAAATATAATAGAGCAAGTGCAGGTGCATGTGTACATTGTACGTTCAAAGTCATTGTTATCGTACAATCGACATTGCCCGCTATGGCTTGTGTCATCACAATTAGTCACATTAGCCCCCATTTACACTGTAATAACAATACTGGTTCTCAAAGGGGTCCTTGGAGGTGTTCCAGGGGGTCCCTATTATGTTTAAACACTTTTTTCCCCAGCTATTCGGAAACAGCCGATCTACAAGCTCATGTGCGATGCGTGTGCTAACTGTGCTTGTAAATCTGCTATTTTCAAAACATTTATCAAAATCTTGTGGGAGTCCCTGGCATAAAATCTTTTCAAATGGGGGTCCACGGCTAAATATATATCAATTGGGGTTTGAGAACCCCTGCTGTATAATACATTACCACCAGATGATAATCTGTGAGGGTAAGTACTACTGTGTGGACTCACAGTAACGTAGAGATGTTCTGCTTCTTGTAGATTGGCTCTCCGTTGAGCCACACTTGGCCTGCTGGCTAGGTTCTCAGTACTGCCTTCCTGAGCTGAGCTGCTGGCTGCACTGGGCTCCAGGTCATCGTCACAGATGCTTTCCAACAGGAAAGCGCGACCTGACAGCAAGCATTTATGAGCCTGGGTTGCAAGCAGGAGAGAGGATGATGAGAAACAAATTGAACTGGACCATCATGGAGAAGGAATGGATCCGTGAGTGTCGTGAGTGTTGTGAGTGTCATGAATGTCGTGAGTGTCGCTCTCGACTCAAGTCATGCAGAATCAAACTATTGGACGTTTTCTGTCTCAAGTCGATAATTATTCCCCAACTCGTCAGATGGAATCCAAACGGATCTTTCCTGGGTCCCAAGGAGTGAGGTTGAGAAAATACTAATAATAATTTGGTCCCCACGCCTTGGGGTGTTATTTGTGACTGTATATTATTTGCACACATGAAATTTGGTGGTTCAGAGCTGCTTTAGAACAGTGGTTCTCAATAGGGGTCTGCTGCCAAATACAGTCTTAATTTGGGGGGTCCTTGAAATGAAACTGGTTGAGAACCACTGCTTTAGGGGGATTGCAGTGCAACAATAGTGTAGTGGTAGCAGTGCGATGTACCTCTTCAGTTTCCTGACTGACTGCAGTCAGTCTGACCCGGATCTGTTCGTATCGGTTCTCCAGGTCATTTCTCATCTCACACTCTGCACTGACCTCTGACAACTGAACGCAAACAGGAAGTGGTGAGTGAGCATACAGTACTACATACAGTAATTCATAATCAGACGCACTCACGGGCTCCTGCATGCACACGCACTCACACACACGTTTGCACGCACGCACGCGCGCACGCACGCACGCACACAAACAGACACACAAACAGACATACATGCACACACATTTAGATTTTGCAGAGCACTTGTGATTTATATACAGGATGTTCTTCCTGGTCTTTTATACTCTTTTGCATCTTTATCTATTTTACTTACAGTACTTCGATATTTTGTATGTACTTAGGACGTATGTCCTGTAATTACAGTGATGGTATAGCATTTGTATGTCGATATATATTATTGCTATTGTCTTATGTCCTATGTGGGTGTTTCACATAAAATGTAAGTATGTCATTATTTAATGTATGCCCTGAAATCCTGAATAAACAAAACTGTGAAGAAAAAACATAGCCTATCGAAGCACACGTACAGTACACACACATACTGTTGCTGTACCTGGTCACCGTCGTGAGGCAGGTAGGGGAACCGTAGAGGCAGGCAGAAGATGTTGTGGTAGGCCTGCAGCAGGTGGTCTCTGTCCTGCTTCTCGTCCAGCCCGTTCACCGTCCCTTGGAGCTGCTGCAGACCCGTGTCCAGGTTCTGTTGAGCCCGCCACCGGCTGGACAGGTAGGCCCTCATCACACGGCCCAGGGTGAGGTGGTACCCCGCGTCTGCACACTGAATCAGAATCAGAATCAGCTTTATTGTCAAATCACAGGTTTACAGAAGTGAAAAAGTGGGTGAATCGTTTTTGTTATTTCCATAGAAAAAAAAAGTGAAGAAGAAGAAGAAGGGGGGGGGGGAGATCAATTAAAGAAAACAAACAAATGATCTACATATTTACACATAAAAACCTGAGGTAAGATATAAAGGTGCGTGAGCAAAGCAGCAGATGTATAGGCTACTGTATGTGATACAGTACAGTATGTGATACACTTAAATCTGTGCCACCGTGACCTTTTTTTGCAAACTGTTAGTAAAGTATTCAATCAATCAATCAATATTATGGACGTTAGTTAAGGTACGAGAAAAACACAAAAAACTTAAGTCTGTGAAAAAAGTCACTGCAAAATGTCAGAGTGTGTCGACTGAAGGTAAACTGACACTGGTATAATCCGCAGGTACTGTAGATCCATGGGGAAGAGCACTTCAGCACCATGTACTGAAGTGCATGTACAGTACAACCAGAGACCGGTTATCAAATAATTGGCTTAGGAATGCGACAAAAACTAAAAAATCTCCATGAATTCAAGGCTTCATGGGGTGTGTAATTGATAGAAAATAAGTAATTTTTTGGGTGAACTATTACTTTAAAAACTAGAGGGTGGCCAAAAAGTGACCACTTAAGGCCAATTTCATAAATAGACGATCTCGTGTTGTGAGCTTGAAGATTGGCTATTTTTGCTATTTCTGAAAGAAGAAAACATTTAGTTTTGCCTGTAATAACATGCGTAAAATAGCCAGTTTAAACTGATTAATTAATGTATTGTTGCAGGAAAGAAAACAAGTGTCTATAAAAGAGTTCTAAAAGCTGCAAAAATACATGAATTTTGATGTTAAATGCGAAAGTAGGGGGTGGCAATTGCCATCTCCTGAGACCCCCAAGGACGCCCCTGCTTACAACTTGAGTTTCCCTCAAGAGACATGTGAGATCTTCATACTAAGGTATACTGACTGACACTGAGGATACTCAGTATCCTCAGTGTTAATCTATCCGTTTAAATGGACTGCGATTCACATAATTCAGTTTGAAACAAAGCCACGGAAGTACCACCTTAAAAAGAATGCTGCAGGGTCGCATCATTTGGAAAGTAACAGATCTACGTTGTCAGAAACAGTATTTTATCAACTTTTAAATAAATGCATTTCCAGTACTACATGAGTGCGTCATTTTGGTGCGAGTGTCTGGGACAGACACTTGCAACTAAAATAGTGTAGAAGTTCTCAAAAACCACACTTCTGTAGAATGGTTTTTGGGAAGAATATTCCAGTTAAAGATTATATTAAAAATAACTTTTGTTTAAATTCAAACAATTTACACAGTATGTCATTAAAGATCATATCAAAAATAACATGTGCAATTTAGAAAGTTACACAGAATGACTTTAAATGAACGCAGGACTTTAATGTGTAAGGGTGTATTAAGGGCTGAGGCTGTGAAGCTGAGTTACTCACGTCTATGATACTGGAGATGTCTTGGACGTAGTACTTGTTCATGGATGCGTTGGCTGCTGCCAGGTTGAGGAGGTACTCATTACGGGCCTTGGTGCATTTCAGTCGGATCTCCTGGACCTTCCCCTGTCTCTGTTATGGTACATGGTCAACTAGAGTCAGCCGTGAAAGAAAAACATACACACATGCATGCAGCACTAAACACACATCTACACTATTCAAGCTGAAGTTGTGAGTGTGTTTCTGACCGTCTGTGGGGTGGGCAACGGTTCGGCGATGTTTAATGACAGTGTGTGATGACACAACAGAGCTCGATCAGTGTGTGTGAGAGAGAGAGAGAGAGAGAGAGAGAGAGAGAGAGAGAGAGAGAGAGAGAGAGAGAGAGAGAGAGAGAGAGAGAGAGAGAGAGAGAGAGAGAGAGAGAGAGAGAGAGAGAGAGAGAGAGAGAAAGAGAGAGAGAGAGAGAGAGAGAGAGAGAAAGAGAGAGAGAGGGGGGAGAGGGAGAGAGAGAGAGACACACACACACACACACACACACACACACACACACACACACACACACACACACACACACACACACACACACACACATACACACACACACACACACACACACGCACACACACACACACACATAATTGGTTGGAGTAGAAAGAGGTCTGAATGCTATTAAGTAAAAAGTTTAAGGGCAGTTCCCCACTGCACCTAGTTAGGATGGGTTAAATGTGCAAAAAACATTATGTGCAAATGAACTAAATGGGACTCAATTATTACTATTTTATAGATCACATGACATAACCAGAAAAAGCGCTCCTCGGAGCACAGGTCTCCGCCAGGTCAGGTACGTTATTGTGGCCTCCTGGTGGCGCTATAATAAGCCAATGTATAAAGGGTGCCATTTATTCTTAGGCCTTTCACGGCAATCGGACACTGCATTCATGATTTGAGGCATTTTGTTCCAAAAATGTGTTTAGCTAAATTAGACCTGCTGGTGGCGCTATAAAAGGCCAATGTGAAAAGGGTGGCATTTCTTCCTCGGCCTAGTGGGAATGCGCGTGTGAAATGTCACGGAAATTGCAAGCTGCGTGCATAATTTGAGGCATTTTGTTGAAAACGGACCAATCCTGCAAACTTTGGAAGCCAACCTTAGCCAATCAGGATGGAATATGGGAAATCGGACAGATCCGTGTTGATCACATGACTATAGAGATACTGTGTACCAATTTGCATGACCTTTGGATAAAATAATGTAATGTCAAAAAATGAGTTTTGCACAAATCGGCCTCCTGGTGGCGCTATAACAGACCCATGTGAAACATTTGGGGCAGAGGTTCTGAATTGGTATCCAGGGAGTGTGTGTGCACAGTATCGCAGCGACCGGGCCAACGGTGCCGGAGATTAGCTGCTAACGGACGGACAGGACACACACACACACACGGACGGACAGACAGGGGGTAAAACATACTCTCTCACCATGCCTTTCGGCCTGGCGGAGACAATAAGTGGCTGTGAGAGAGAGATGGCGAATTATCAGGAAATGCGACTAAATAAGATTTTGAGAAAGGAGAGGAAAGCCCAATTTATACAGTTGCATGAAGCAGAGCTTTCGTTTCCGGTGTGAACCGTTCCCTGTGTAGTACAATACCACAGCAACCACATCAGCTGCTGAAGTGTCACTTGGTATGATAACAGGAATAGACGCCCATGGCGCAATAATAGAAAGTTTCACTTTCAATGTCGAATGTTAGCAATTATGAAACTAGTTACACAGGGTCCAGGGAGACTGGTACAGAGAGAGAAAGAGAGAGAATATACTGCAACATTGAGCATTTACTCAGAGAGTTGTTACGAATCTTTAATAAAGGCAGAGACCTTTAATGAACCCTATATACTTAGTTGACGGGGTCCCCCAGTGTTCTATACTAGGTCTGCTAGTACTTCCCTCTACAGATCAGCTTTTCTCTCTGCATTGTGGTCACAAAGGTAAGGATGACTAACGACCTTTAGCTACAGAGAGAAGTGGTTATGTGTGTCCATTATTTGCACATATTATGTGGCATGTGTGCATCCGTTATTTGTCATAGTAAAGGTTGCTTACTTTTCCTATTAGTTTCTCCACTTTCTTGGCGGCACTCTGCTTCAGTTTTTCTTCCATCTTTTCTGCCTCCTTCAGCTTCCCATCTGCACTCACATACTCGGAGTGATACTGGTAGTATGTCCTCCAGCCCTGCACACACACACACACACGCGCGCGCGCGCACACGCGCGCGCACACACACACACACACACACACACACACACACACACACACACACACACACACACACACACACACACACACACACACACACACACACACACACACACACACACACACACACACACACATTATGTACAGTATGCACACACCCACATGTTGTAATATTTTTTTTTAAAGTGCTTATTAAAGTGGAAAGATGTTTTGGGTAATTCATTTCCCACGCACGGTCTGTAGCTCTGTGGTGACCTTCAGTAGTCCATCCTGTAACTGGGTGCAGACGTCTTTACTCTGTAAACATGCAGGACAGACCAAACAACACACAACGAGTGAGATAAGGATACAGGGAAAGACCGTAGAGAGACGGACAACAATGATGAGGTCGAGAGTTGCATAAGGGGACGGAATCCAAGCTGTGACACTTTTGTGTTATTGTTGGGGTCTTTTTCTGAGTCTTTGATAGGACAGGTATACAGGGTAGAGAGACAGTAAACAGTAGGGGGATGACAAACAGCAAATGGCCCGGGACAGCTGGGAATCGAACAGGGACTCGCTGTCAGGCTTGAGGGCCCATGTGGTATGTGCACAAACCATTCGGCTGTCGGGTCACCCCAAAATGAGACCAATTTGAACCAAAGACCACCCTGGTAAATTACATTGAAGTGATGCAGAGTTTTCACCCTGCATCACACATTAAAATCCTCAGTGTTTATTTTTCCATTTGTATTGGAGGGCTCTATACTAGGTCAACTAGTATTTTCCTCATACCAAATCTCTTAGACGAAAATAGCCAATCAAATGTTCGCTCCCAGAATCGGGAAGCTATAGGGATCAAGAGGTTTAATGGACATTCATGAGTGGGTTCAGTGCTTGTGTAAGTACCTTCCTGGCCAGACGCTGTGTGTACTCCAGGCAGTGTGTGAGCGGCTGGATGAGAAGGTTACTGTAGCTCTCACTGAGCCCGCTGTGCTCCCGACTCTCCTGGCGAGTCTGGGTCAACAGGGTCAGCCAGACCTGAGCCACCGAATGACCGCCAGGGTCCTTCCTGTGGCCCCAAGAAAGAAAGGAGAAAACTGAATTAAAGCCTAATTTAAACATGATTGAAGATAATATCTTCAATCAACTGACATCTGGCTAAATATTATTTAGAGAGCATGCAGTGTCCAGCTAATAACGTAATGTTAGCAAAGATAAGGTCTGTGCACCTAACCCCATCAGCTTCTGTACCCACCTCTTGATCTTGGCAGAGAACCTTTCGGACAGTTTGTCCAGGGAGCGGGCGTACTCTCCCTCAATCTCCCCCCGTCGTCGCAGGTAATCAGTGAGGTCCAGGAGCTGCTGGCTCTCAGGTAATCAGTGAGGTCCAGGAGCTGCTGGCTCTTCTGCTCCAGCTGGATGTCCAACACCTTCAGCTGGTCTACCAGCTGCAGACGTACCTCTGAATGACAGAGAGATGAGAGAGAGAGAGAGAGAGAGAGAGAGAGAGAGAGAGAGAGAGAGAGAGAGAGAGAGAGAGAGACAGACAGACAGACACACACACACACACACACACACACACACACACACACACACACACACACACACACACACACACACACACACACACACACACACACACACACACACACACACACACACACACACACACACACACACACACACACACACACACACAGAAAGGAGAGTGTAAAAGCCAAACCGCACCAATGCAACTCTTGCAACAAAACAATTTTAAGGTCAACGGCACCAATGCAACTCCTTGCAACTGCCATTGGGGATAATGGTTGCAGTTGCAAGGCATCATTGGTGTGGCCTTATATTACTCATTATGAAATTCATGCATACAGTAGAGGCTGAAAGAATGTGTTCCGACCTGATCACTTGATAAGATATATAAGATATAAGATACATATATATATACATATATATACACTGTATATCACTGTATATTCATATACTGCATAAATAATATTATGTTACATTATTATTATTATTATACATTACTATAAATGTTTTTCCTTTACCTTTGATTTGCGTGTCATAGTCCACCAGTCCAATCCTCTCCTTCCTCAGCTTCACATGGGAAGTCATTGTTGTTCCAGGGTGGAATTCTGTAAAAGAAAAGCAAGGGTGTCCTTATCTCGTTCAAAGTATCAAGTCCTTCTCATGCCTCTCTCCTTTACAGAATGAGAGTTTGTTTTGGTTCCAGCGTGTGTATGTGTGCACGTGTACGCACATGGGGGGGAGGGGGGCTATTTTTGATCTTACTCCCCTGAACAAAGTCTGGTAGAACTCATACTCCATTGATGGACCCAATTATGTCCACCTACTTGACACACTTTCTCATTCCCCATGCCCCCTTCCCCTCCCCTTCTATTATACACACGCTGGTTTCTTCCTGTCTGAGTGAAAATAGAGCATGCTCGCGCCTTACTGTAACACATCTCCTGAAAAGTGGCCTTCCTCTGCACTCCTGCTCTGCTGATTGGAACACAACTAGAAACGCGAGTTGGCATGTGTTGCCTGCCGCACGGCTCTCTGATGCAAGAAGTTCATGAGGGGGCAAAAATAGCACCAGCAACATTTCAGCTGCCCTAAAAATAGGGGCAGCAGCACCACAAGGGCGCACAACTCTGAGGGGATGTTTGCGTTGAAGATTATAGGTGATTTTGGTCATGTGATAGTGTTGGTCGCCGACTCTGACAGTAACCATTCTATTCTGGTTGATATAGTTAGAAAAGTTATAGTTATAATAAATGTATCCTCACTTGAATAAGCAAGCTCAATGTATAAGCAAGCTCAATGTGAATCCACAATTTCAGGGTTAGATTTAATTTGTAACACTAATTATATTTGTTCATTACTATTATAATTATTTATTTCATTCATTGCATGTGAATCTAAATGTAACAGCAAGGGAAGTAGTATCAGGTCAACAGGGTTCTTTGAACTGGGTGAAGTACTGAGGTTATGATTGGATGATCCGACTGTAATTCTCCTTTCTTCCTGTTTAATTTGAGAAGGGAGCCACAAACTCATCAAGTAGAAACGGGAGAGAAAACAGAAGTCTTTTTATGCAACGGCTTTTGGCTTGGAGCCCAGTGTGCCTGTGTGTGTGATGCCTGAGGGGCAGCCAAAACACATGATCGTTTAACAAGGCCTGTGATGAAGGGAAGATTAGCAACTATGTCGCTCTGTGTCATTTGTTTTTCACTTAGCTCTATGCTGAGGAGAGCTTTAGTGCACTATGGAAAAGGGGAAGCCAGGGGTGTTTCCTTACTGAGGAAAGTGGATGTAAACCTTTTGCATTCATCCATGACACATTCTTCGCTCCCTCTCTCTCTCTCACACACACACACACACACACACACACACACACACACACACACACACACACACACACACACACACACACACACACACACACACACACACACACACACACACACACACACACACACACTCTCTCTCTCTCCCTCTCTTTACTTCCCCTTTCTTTTGAAACCAAAAAGTTGACTTGACAATGCACCATTTGTTCTCCCACGTTTCACAAGAAAATAACCAACTTCACTAATGAACTGTACATGTACAGTACATGGCCCCACAGCATTGATTGCAACAACAGCCAAATTACGCACTTTGCTGTACAGGGGAGTGAATGTGTAATTCTTCCCCTCTCTGTCACCCACTTTCCATCAGTCCCTCCATTCCTTCTCTATGTGGTCACTGCTGAATCACCCCCTCCAGCATGGGCTCATCACCATGAGCAACAATATTTCACTGATGCCCGTCTCTCCTCGGATGCATCTGTTCATCTTTTTATTGAAAACCTAAGTTTTCAATAAAACCTTAGGCTACAGATGCTGAGCTCAAGATGAGAAACATTTGTGAAAAGAAGCCAATGTTCCCAGTCAATAAACCTTAACTATAAACATGTGAAATCTCTCACAAGATGGCCAGGCTTTTGGATGGAGAAAAAAAGCATAACAAGAAGCCTGGCCTGTCATTGAGAACAATATAATACATTGTATTCAGTTCAAAACGAAATTGAAAGTCTTACCTGAAGAGAACCCGACTCCTCTGGTTTCTTCTCCACAATGAGATTCTGTAATGCCAGTTGGTGGTACAGTATAAGCCCTGAACTGTTTCACCTCCCCCTCACATTGGACACGGATAGATGTGGGTGGAACTCACCATCTTCCTCTGTCTCGGCATGTCTCCCTCTCTCTCTCTCTCTCTCTCTCTCTCTCTCTCTCTCACACACACACACACACACACACACACACACACACACCCTCTATCTGTCACCCTTTAATCTCACTGTCTGACACATAGACTTTGAAACATAGTGCCTTGTGCAATAGTGAGTGAATGTCTGAGTGACCCAATGCTCCTTTTTTGCAATTGCAAGGACCCATGTTTGAACCTGACTCTGTCTTGTCTTGCATGGTTAGCCACTCACTTTCCACTTCCTCCATCTAAATAAAGAACATTAAAAAAAAAAAAGTAAACAAATTGTGAAAACATTGTCTTGTCTTTTCACACGTATGGGAGACATCTTACTACTACTTTACTACTTTATCGATTACTTTTTCAATTAATTGAGAAGATTTTTTTTAACATAAAAATGTATTATCAACAAATCTTTTATACTTCGTTACACAACGGCGTCATAAAATAGTGAAAATAGCCGATCTACAATCTCACGAGTCATGAGCTTGTAGATTGGCTATTTTCACTATTTTTTAAATGTCTTGAAAAAAATTACCTAGAATGAAGAGAGCCCAGTAACAGTGCAGTAACACAAATTTTGGGGCACTCTGACTTATTTGTTTCATGCTTCATGATATTGGGGTATAAATAATTACCTCAAGAACAGATATACTATTAGTGCAACATCACTTATATACTGATAACCCATTTGGCTGGTCAATTGAAATACTTTAGAGTCCTTTTTATCAGTTCAATTCTTTGTTTAGTTACTGCACTTTGGCTTTGTAGGGCATTATAGATTTCTTTTAAATTGATAAAATTGATTAGTTTGATTAACTGTTACACCCCTAATTTCTGACAGTCAGTGGCATAAAGATCAGTCTGGTACTCTTGCAGAAAGTGTGTGGTTAGCAAGAACCCCTTCCCTTTGTTTCCTTCCTTCCTTCCTCTAACATGCACTAGAACTGTTGCCTAGTCAGTCTGGATATCTCTGAATTTACAGTTTTTGATCAATATCACAAAGAACACGGAACAAGAAAGGGGAAATCTACTGTAAAGTGTCCATCCCTCGTGTATAATTATTACTCAACTTCAATAATGACTACTTCAGTTCAAAGTAGGGGTGGAGGTGGGTAATTTGTCCAAAGAAGATGTAAGCAGCAATGCATAGTTGATCCAGTAAGACAACCAATACAAGAGAGGTTTACTGGGAAGTAGTTTGCTGGTCAAAAAAGTCCAGTTGCAAAATATAGTCTCATATTACTGTAATGTCAAGCACATTTTCAGGTGTGTACTACTGACTGAATCGTCAATAAGAGCAATAACTTGGAAGAGGAGGAAAGCATGAGTTTCTGTGCCAGGCCAGAAAAAGCAACTGCAGCATTCGATGTGTGGTATGCAGAGTCCAAACCAATGTCAGACACATACATTACGCCTAGTAGATTTTCAATCACATTCAGCAGAGCAGTCTTAACCACAGTCCCTATATCTCTATTCTTGGCATGTCATAAGCAAACATCTGGCTAAAATAGGTGAACATTTGACAAAAATAGCACAGAAATAGCACAATGTGTTGTGAGCTTGTAGATCGGCTATTTTCCTACAAAGAGAAAAAAGGAGTGGGGTCAAGTATAGACCCCTGGGGGACCCCAGTCAACAGACCAACAGTTTTTGTCCAAAGAAAAAGCTAAAAAAAAGTAAATTTGTGTTTGTGTATGTAAATTTCATAATTCCATAATAATTACGAAATAATTATCCATAATAATCATGGAATTATGCATTGTACTTATGCATTGCCACTTCATGGTTGGTTGTCTTGATAAAAGGTCCTGCGACCAAAATGTCAATATATATATATATATCAATGCAGAGGTAATGAGTGGAATTCAAAATGTTCTTTAAAATCTTGATCTTTGGGGAATTTGAATCCCTGCACCACTGAAGAGATAAAGCAAGTGGTGTGTGCATGTTGCCTTCAACGTTGTGTGCAATGTACTCAATGACACAAGTGCAGTACTTAATGTATTCATTTTACAGGTTTATTGGTATTTTTGTTAAATACTCAAGATACCTGACAGAGGCAAATTGAAAAGCATTGTATATGTTTTCAATTTCAAAATCTTACAGAAGCTGGGGCCCACTCCTGAAGCAGTAACAACACCAAGTAGTATAATAAAAACTTCTGAAACAAGTCGTGAATTTGAACATTATTTTCATTTACAAAACATTCTCCCCATTTTCCAAGTCTCCGTTGTTGGTCAATACAGTGAAAAGAGAGTTCTGAAACAAAAAAAATGTGTGGTTAAAGGTATCAACGGCCAAGATGGTGAGACCCAAGGTAGCATCAGAGGAGGTTCGGGATAAAAAAAAAAAGAGTAAGGGATGAATTAAAAAATAGCTAGAGTCATTGTGAATCAGAGGAGGAATCTTTGACGTCCGTGCTTTCTGTGGCCTCGCTAACTTCACTGAGCTCTTTACTCTCTCCTCCGCTGTCTCTTTCTCCCTCCAGGTCACCAGACCCCGACAGGCTGTAGGCAGATGTGGCATCTGGTCCCAATACGCGTACTCCTGGTTTTCGTAACTGCAGGCCACAGACAGCACATTGGCATTGGTACATTTCTTTAAAGAGAGTTCTGTTGGAGCAAAGGAAAATTAGGATTTTTTTCTTGTACTGTGTACATTGTGCAACATGATACATAACAACACATGGTTTGAGAAGTCATGAAGTCCTTCAATGCCGTCTTAAGGGATAGTTCATCCCCAAAATGACTTTTTCTATCGTTTAGTCACCCCATGGAGACTAGAATTCATGGATATTTTTGTTTTTGTTGCATTCCTAAGCCAATAATTTGATGACAGGCAGCAGCTCCGGTAGGAGACACAAAGAACCACTGCCTACCGGTCCACTGGTCATCAAATTATTGGCTTAGGAATGCAACAAAAACAAAAATATCCATGAATTCTAGTCTCCATGGGGTGACTAATCGATAGAAAAAATGTATTTTTTTGGGTGAACTATTCCTTTAAGGAAGAACACAAGTTTAAAATGCATAGCAAGCAATCAGCATGTAGCTAACTTTACAGCCATTTGTGTTCCTGGCTTCTCAATGCTATTCTAATAATCTTGTGCACTTTACAGTCTTAACAAATAATAATTTCAAGGAGCTTTTCGTTATATTTTGTGGCCTGCTTGGAAGCGGTCCCACCAGCAGTTCTCTGTTGTTACCATATAGTAAATAAACAATGAACATGAGCCATAAAGCAAAAAACGCCCACAGCGATCTGAGTTGAGTAAAGAGATGAGTACAAAAATAATATTAAAAAAAGTTTTTATTAACATAGTGAGTCACTGCGTTTCGACCGAACATGGTCTTCATCAGGACATAATTCAGGACTGTTAAATATTCGTCAGGGACAAAGAACTGGACAACACACCATCATTGCTAGAGAGTCGCCATCATTGCTATGGTAAATAAAACTTGGGATTAGAAAGTCACCTCATCTGCCATGTGGATCAAATCTCTCTTCATGGCGTAGGCATCCTCCCCATCTGCATAGTATTTAGGCTCTACTTCACTAATTCTGTGAAAGGCCAAGGGAAAATGTATCAATATATAACAAATGAATATGAGCTACATGCAATAAGTAATATTGATAGACAGATATGACAGATATGACTAAAGGACTTACTGGAATTTCAGTGTGTTGGAGTACAGGTGCAAGGCAGCTCGGTTGCTATGATGAGAAAATAAGCATTCATAAGTTCCTTGCAACAAGAACACAGGTGCACAATTATCAGTATTCACACCCAGGGGTTGCTAGGTGAGTGGGACCCTGGTTATTTATCTTAAACATTAAAGAAATAGAGCACCGAAGTCTGACGTAATTTACACATCCTACCTGGTTCGCGGTTTTCCACCCCCGTTCTGAATCCCCATAGTCTTTAATATCGTGTCAAATAAGAACTGTGTTCCAAAAACAAACAAATGATCCCGGCGGTTTGACTCTTATGGATCTGAAGCATCAACTGACGGTGAGAAAACGATAATGTTACTTCCACCAAATTAGTAAAATTTTCGCCAGAAACAGACCATCAAATATAAGTGACTGACTATAATAAACGATACAGAACCTCCTCCCTGACAATATCGCAGAGACAGTTTGTTTATTTTTGGACCACAATTCTTATATGAGACGATTCTAAGATGACCCAATGTTATTCTCCATAGAGAAATTACTTTACGAACCAGGGGATGAACAAGTGACGTCAGGACTTCTGTACTCTATTAGGGCTGCAACTGTCGATAATCGAGAAGCAGGTTTTGAAAATATTTTTACCAAACATTATATATAAATGTACTGATTAACCACTGAATACAACGCATTGTAAGCTTGTACATCTGCCATTTTCGTATTAATTCCCCCCCCGACACGTTACGCCTAGGATGATGCCCAAAATAGGGATTGATTTTTTAATAGATTTTGATTAAATTACTGATAAACGATTTTACTATAGATTAAATCTATTAGTGTTGCAGCCCCCAAAGAAATACACACAGAAATACAAATCATATGGATAGCTTGAAATGGGCATTACCTTTTGCGCACATGAAGAGAGACATATTTAGCATTGAAGTTTTCAATCATGGCCCTGCTGGCCTGGTCCATGAGCTTCTGAGCCAGACCCAAGCGTCTGTGGGAGCGCTTCACAGCCTGGAAGACACAGACAGCGACTTATATTTACATTTCATATAACAAACATTTGGCTGACTCTCTTATCTACAGTATCTGTCTACAGAGGTGTCGACCGCGATCGATCACCGGTTTTCAAAGCCCACACAATATCCCAATACACAGATTTGTCTGCCGAGCCAACGCCTTGAAGCCTTCAATGATCCCTGAAACGGAGCCTGTGAGCCAACCAGGTCTCAGTAAAGACGTTGATTCCAGTGGTTCTCAACCTTTTTGGCTGGCCACAAAAAAAAAAGAGACTTGGCTATGGCTAGCGACCCCCATCCTTCACTCACCAACCTAACATACACACATTGAACAAACTCAGGTGCGTGTGTGCACATACAGAGTGACTGCTATATAATAATAGACTAAATAAAATAGCGAAAACAATAATAATATTACTTCATCATTATGGCTTTAATAAAGTTAATTTTCTCAAACTGAGGTTTTGATAAGAGTAACTAATATTACACTCAAATCGAACCATGCAGCTGAGCAAAAGGCGCACCTCTTCAAAGTACAACAGCTCTTTTATCCTATCCTACAGTATCTGTGTTTGTTTATGAAGCCTAAATGCCAAACGGAAATGTAATTTTAATTTCTATGTTCCAATGTTCAACGGCAAAAACAATGTTCAATGGCAAAAACACAATTCAATCGTTAATTGCAACCACTTGTGTGACAATTAATCATCAAGTGAAATGTCCTAATCGTGACGCAACACAGCACAGGTGTGCAGGCTAGTCTCACTTCGTTGTGGAGCACAGACTCACCAGAGACGTAATGTGACCATGAGGGACATCATCTGGGTCCTCCTCCCTGGAAAGAAACAGTTTGGTGAAACCCATTAAAAACACCACAAATCAGATCTACTCAGTGGTGGAAAAGTATTCACATTTTTTACTAAAGTAAAAGTATCAATACCGCAATATAGAAATACTCTGTTACAGGTAAAAGTCCGGAATTCAAAACGAACCAAAAGTACTCAATACAGAATGTCCCAATTCAAGTTCTCAAATGTATAAAACTCTTCCGAAAATAGCCGATCTACAAGCTCACAATGTGTCGCGCATTGTGAGCTTGTAGATCGGCTATTTTCAAATGGCCGAAATGTATATAGGGCTGAAGTGGTTAATGTACGTTTTGTAATAATAATCTAAATCTACAAAGTAACAAGCAACTCAAGTTTTCAAATAATTGTAGTGGAGTAAAAGTATAATATTTGCCTCTGAGATGTAGTGGAGTAGAAGGAAAAGTATTGGAAATACTTAAGTAAGTACAAATACCTCAAAACTGTACTTGAGTACATGTACTTAGTTACTTTCCACCACTAGATCTACTTTCCACCTACTTACTTCAATTCTGCAAAAAATGGTTACAGATACTCACATCTTGGCCAACACATATCCAACTATTTTGCCATTTTCGTCTTCTGCAATGTAGGAGAGCTGAAATGTAATGGCAATGGACACTGGTTAAGTATGTATATGTATGTATATATATATATATATATGTATATATATATATATATATATATATATATATATGGGATTATACGGACATAACATGTACATGGAAACTTATATTAACAGTATAATTCACCTGTGGCCAAGACAACCCATGATAGAAGTAATATTTCATTTGGTAGTTCTCTGGTAGACACAGCAGGTTACAGTGCTGCATGTTCATTAGGTCCTCTGGCTGTTTATGAGAAGAAGAAACAAAATTAAACACCTTTGATTGATTGAATACTTTATTAGACAGAAAGGCAAACAAGCACAGTCAAACTTGGTCTAAAAGGATAACCCCAAAAAGCCCTGAGGACTTGTTTCCATTGAGGACCTGTGTATTCAATTCAGAGACATTTAAAGACATACAATAGTATACAATACTACATCTTAGACATCAGCACTGGCTGTTAATTCATCTAAATATATGCATATTATATATATAGCACAAGCATGTGTTATGACACAATATCAGCATTGTTAATAATAACGACTAGTGCTAATGTTAGCTTCAGTAACGAGCTAGGCTAGCTAAGATTAGCCGGTTGGAACTGCATGGCTGCTAGAAAAAAGCTTGTCGGCCAAACTTACCCTCGCATTTCGTATGTTCATTTTGTCTGTATATCAGGACTATGGAAACACCAATGAACTGTAATAATACAGACTAGAGGTCTAGTAATTCATAATATTGACAGAAACAGATTAGATTGCAGAAGCCTGGTCTAGCTAGCTAAGTTTATGTGCTAACAGAGAGGGGAAGGAACAAGGATGCAACGGCTGTCAAGCTGGATATAATGATTACAACATATCCGGTCAGCGGCTGCACTTTGACTCCAAAATAAAAGCTCATATGCTTGCAATATGAATATGATTTTTACATTTTATTTTTTTACTATTTAAATGGTTTTGAGAAAAAATGCTGCTAATTGTCCCAAAGTGACAGCAATTTGATTGCTCCTTTTTGTTTCAAAAAAGCTTCATACCCTGTTGCAGGCTATATACCATACGTATATTTACATATAATATGCCATGTACATGCCACGACGCAATGTCACAATACTGTACCCCCTCCAACTGTATATACTTTCCCCTTTTCTTAAACTGTTTTTATTATATTTTGACACTTGCTTTGGCCAATGTAAACGTATGTTTTTTCTCAAGCCAATAAAGCTCCTTTGAACATGGCTCTGGCTTGAATAAACTGCCATGTACCTGTTTTTTATTTCAAAGTAAAATATGCCAGTGTCCCCCCAAACCGGATGATATCTTTTGGAACATTAAAGTTAACTTCACTACTCAGGAACATGTGTTTGTCACGCCGGAAGTTCATCTCGCTCGGAGATCAGTTTCCACATTCAGTGACAGTGACTGACTGACAGAACCATTCAATGACTTCATGTATTATGTGAGATGCTAACATTGGTTATCAGTTAAATTGAACCAAAAATCACTATAAAGGCCTTAAAAACAAGGCTCCAGACATCCCAAAACAAACTGGTCAGGCTATTGGCCTCTCTACACCACAAAGGCTGTCAAACTACTTCAATCACCCCCCCCCCCCCCCACACACTGTTTACTGTACATTTTTTTCTTTTTTTTATTACAACTCGTTTATAAGATGTTTTGATGTTTAGTATTGTATATTTGTCTGTCACTAAATGTTTCGATTAATTGAATGCACCCCAATAAAAACAAGCCAGGCCTATAAGTGCTTTCTTGGGTTTAATCCTTTTTAGCATCCCTTTGTATATAGACCTACACTTTCTGTGCTTTTTTTGTAAACTGCTAAATAAAGTATTCAATCAATCCAAAAAAATACACTGCTAGATCTACTCAATAGCATTGAGGGAATTTGCATCAGATCTTTTATACTAAAATTTAAATGCTACACCCTATACTCAAATTTGTATCTTATAATTGAATAATCAACTGTATGATTACTTCTTAAAATTGCATCTATAATGTATGAATGCGTTTCATACTGGGTGCGTGTGTGGTATGAAAATATTTTATCACTCATATTTTGGGGGGGAACAATTTATTTAGATTATTTTACAGACTTTTACAGACTATTAGTCGTATTGTGTAACATTTACATCCCAGAATGCAAAAGTGCAACACCCCATCAATTGAACAATCGATCGATCAATCAATCAATCAATCAATCTCAGTGGTTCTTAAGTGAGTCAGTGCCATCAGACAAGTCCAGGTTTTATCTATCTATCTATCTATCTATCTATCTATCTATCTATCTATCTATCTATCTATCTATCTATCTATCTATCTATCTATCTATCTATCTATCTATCTATCTATCTATCTATCTATCTATCTATCTATCTATCTATCTATCTATCTATCTATCTATCTATCTATCTATCTATCTGTCTATCCTGTCTGTCAGGTTATGCAGGAATATGAATATCCTACCCATGGAGTCATGGACAACCTATTCTGGTTGTGTGAGTCTGTAAGTGTATTCATTTGTATACTTACGTAGTTTCGCTTCTCTTGTCCAATCGGGACACTGAGGCTGCAGCATGCAGGTGTCAGGTGGGAGGGACTGTCAGGGTATGTTTTGGAACAACACCTATGTTATGACATAGTAGGTGCCACAGAGTGGTTTGGAACTTTCTTTGGACTAGATTATTTTATTGCTATTTGTGCATCTAATTTAAGCTCAGATGAAGATGGATAATTAGGATTGGTACGGATATGCTGCTGATTGATGAAGATAAAAAATTGATTCCCCCCCAGGATATAGTCTAAAAAATGTGATATAAAATGTGATCGTAACAAATTGTTATTGTTGACCGCAGTGTGACAGAAGCGACCCTGCGATCGGTGCGTTAATGGACATTTTCAGATGCAGGATGGATCAGAGGCTGGAGTCCAGTTTATGGGTTGGAAAGAAAAGGTACCGGGCGGTGCTGACCGGCTGGTACTTCAACTGGACTGAAGTGGACAAGAAGAATTGCGACAAGAAAACCAGTAAGTGTGTCGCTTTTTCACGATATAGTCTTTCATCTCCAAATATATAGTTGGACGTTAATTTAGGCTGGCATTTGAGGGTAGCGCAACATGTAGCCATGGTTCACATGACGCTCGTGTGTCACAAGCGTCATGGAACCGAGTGTTCCTGGTTTTAGATTTTACATTTACAACTCTCACATGTACATAAACGTTCAAATTTCAAATATAAAGTGCTACTGCTAACCCCTATGCCACGGATGTAACAAGTTGAGCCGGCAAATGTCTAAGTACCTGTATATTCCGTATTGTTAAATAAAAAGCTTTTTAATCCAATCGCCGGCCATTTTCTCCAAATTTTCTCCGATGCTTTCAACTATGCGACATTACTGGTTTGGAGGTGTATTGCACTCTGATACATTACAAACAAATAAAATAAAAAATAGAAAATGGCCGCCGATCGAATTAAAAAGCTTTTTATTGAACAATACGGTTGATACAGGTACTTAGACCTTTGCCGGCTCAACTTTTTACATCCGTTGCATGGGGGTCAGCACTTTATATTTGAAATTTGAACGTTAATGTACATGTTGTAAATGTAAAAACCAGGAACACTCGAACACTCGAAAACCAGGAACACTCGGTTACATGACTGTCATGGTATGACAGTCATGTTTCAGGGCTACGCAACATGTAGACTAGGCAGAGTATTGTTTCCAGCCGTTAACATGGGGCACACAAAATATGGACGCACGTGTAATTAGGCTGCCTGTTCAACCCGCAATGTTGTTGCCAGGGGTGGAAAAAGTACTCAGATGTTTTACTTCAGTAAAAGTAGGCTATCAATAAATACTGCAATGTAGAAATACATTGCAGTAAAAGTCTGGAATGCAAAATGTCCTTGAATAAATATAAGTATTGGCATCAAAATGTACTTAAAGTACCAAAAGTAGAAGGTACTCATTATGCACAGCACAGACTTGTCCCATTTCACAAGTTTTCAAATGTATAAAATGTATAAAAATCCTTTGAAAATAGCAGATCTACAAGTGTGAGGTTGTAGATTGGCTATTTTCGAAAATGTGTATTTGAAGTGGTTAAAATACATGTTTTGTGATAATAATCAAAATATACAAAGTAGCCTAACTAGTCATAAAGTTTTCAAATAATTGCAGTAAAAGTATAATATTTGCCTCTGAGATGTAGTGGAGTATAAGTAAAAGTACTGAAAATTGGAAGTAGGCCTACTCCAGTTAAGTAAAAATACCTCCAAATTGTACTTAAGGACAGTACTTGAGTACAAGTACTTATTTTACACCACTGGTTGTTGCTATATGCACTAAAGCCACCCATCCTGTCTGACAGCATGCAGAAACAAGACTACAGATAGTGAGATAGAATCAGAATCAGAATCAGAATCAGAATCAGAATCAGAATCAGAATCAGAATCAGAATCAGAAGACTTTATTGCCATGACAACAAAGAACAAGAACAAAAACACTACAAACAAGACATGCAACCATGCAGCTCAATCATAACAAAGAGGACAGGACACGCACGCACGCACGCACGCACGCACGCACGCACGCACGCACGCACCGCACATTTGACCATACAGTAGGCCCATAGCATCAGCCAACAACTCATAATAACAGCATAGACTAGAGCAAGACAGTTGAGGTTCACATGCAGCCCAAGAACATTATCCAACAGTAGGACACACAGTCTTCTTCTCTAATTTCTTACAGGCCATCCATGAAGGTACCTTTAATGATCTTTTCTCTTAGTTAATATTGATTGATAACAAAATAGATATTTAGCTTCCATAAGGTGGAAACGGTCAGAATAGCTCCAGTGCTGGAAGGTAACTACAATGTAAGTACATTTACTCAAGTACTATACGTAAGTACAATTTTGAACTACTTTGACTTGAGTTGACTTTTTTGCTATATTTTTTATGATTTTTATTTTTTAAATAGATAATTATATCCTACTTTTTTGATTGAAGTTTCAGTACCAGTGGCTGAATTGATCGGAGTGGAAGATGACCGGGTGGAGATATTTCCCCTCAAGTCTGTTGAAGACACAGACAAAGACTTCACAGGTGGGTTTAACCACTTATATGCTGCCCTATTTTATACACTATCACCCCCCCCCCCCCCCCCACATAGCTGATCTACAAGCTGTCGATGCGATGGTTGTGAGTTGTGACTGTGAGCTTGTACATCTGGTATTTTTGCTCTTTCTGAAAAGTTTTGGAAGATTTCATGACATGCCCAAAATAGAGACGCCAGGTTGAAAGTGATTAAGGGAAATATTAGATGTCACCAACGCAGGGCTACAAGCTGTACTAAACCAAACAATAAAGTAGCTTTAAACATTGCTCATGTAAACAGGCCCTTTATTTACCCAATATTCTTCTTGACTCCACACACTGTAGCTTATAGCTCCCCTTTTACATTTTTAATTAAGCATCATAGTGATGTTTTGAGCAAAATCCACTTCATCACATTTTGACATCACATAGTATACTGGAGCTTTAATTAGCTGGTAGTAGCCTACATAGGCCTACAGCAGTAGTTTATGTCCCAGAGACCAGAGCTAATGTTGCAGAGTGATTACTTTAGGGCTACGACTATCAATTATTTGCTTAAGAATTATTATTATTATTATTTTATTACGTTTTCAATTAATCAAATAATTGGGGGACTTTTGTTGTTTCGTTTTTATATATCAACAAATCAATGCGAAACAATTATTGTTTTTATGGTTGATGAAATCGATTAGTCTGATTGACCACTTATGCCGCATTTTATACTTTATCGTACAACAGCGTCATACTAAAATAGCAAAAATAGCCAATCTACAATCTCATCGAGCTGCGTTGTGAGTTTTGTAGATGCGCTATTTTCATGATTTTTTATCGATTAAATCTGTTAGGTTAGATAACTGTTGCACCCCTGGTTTACTTTGAGTACTTCCTTATCTTCCTTATTCAGTTTTTTATGTGAAGCGCAGCAGCAGTGGTGGTTCCTATGGGTTGCTATGGAGACTGGGCCGAATCCAGTTCAGCTGCCCTAGTCGGGATCTCAGAGACCAGTGGACAACGCAACTACGAGCTGCCCTCAAAACTCACAGTAAGGATGCATTCATTTCTTAGCGATTATTCTATCAATCACTCTTTTGCTAAATCAAATCATCGAGAAGCTGGATTTTTTTTAAATATTTTTTATTGCGCGGCAATATGCAATGTAGATCGGCTATTTTCTGTATTTTCAAAGCTTTTTTATAATTACATGGTCAAAATGGGATCAATTATTAATCGATTCTTTTATTAAATTATTGATCATCAATATTTTTTTATAACCGATTAAACGAATTAGATCGATTAACTGTTGCACCCCTAACTCACAGTAAGGATGAGTCATTATACTGTATGAATGATAAGACTGAGAGCTGGAGCCCGACCGATGCCAGATATTTGGGTCCCATGCTGATCCCGATTTTGGAGAGTCCTAGACCACCGATTACCAATGTTTTGATGGACATTTTATCCAAAAATGCAGAATCTTGTAATCAATTTGAAAAAGTTAAACCAGACTTTATCTACACTCGTGAAAAACATGGGGTCATGATTTTACTATACATGCCTGACTATTTCCACTATCATTAACAGTCCCTTGAGGGCGGTGTAACTGACCTACAGTGTTTTGTTTGAAACTGTTGTGTGGTTATCTGTCATCGCCAGGCCCTCTACGGCCTCACAGACTGTTGGTGTTCATCAACCCATTTGGAGGAAAGAAGAGAGGAAGAAAGATCTACCATTCTGTGGTTGCCCCCCTGTTTGAGCTGGCTGGTATCAGCTGTCATGTCGTTGGTAAGACAAGACAACGTACCTCTGAGACACGTTACATCACCATTGAAGGTTTTCAATAGTTTATCTATCTATAGCCTAAATGCACAGAATCTCTGTGTATCTGTCTGTGTGATGGGAAGGGAAGGGAAGTCGATCGGATCAGCGGCTGATCATAAATATTTATCTGTAAATGCACATAATCTCTGCCTGTTCCCCGCATATCCCGAGAACCGCCCGAATTTGGCGTGTGCATTGCCATGGACCCAAGGGTGTGATGTGCCAAAAATCTCTGTCTGTCTGTCTCTCCTTGTCCCTTTTATGCCCATATATGGAGATCCCTGATGTCATCAATATGATGTCATAGTAATGACATAGACTGGCCTCCAAGATTGTATAACGCTTTAAATCAGGGGTGTCGAACTTGCGGCCCGCGGGCATTTTGCTGTGCGCGGAGGTCCAATGCAGCCCGCAACATGATAGAAAACTAGAAAAGGTGCTCCTCGGAGCACTGCCAGACCCCTAGTGGTTGAAATCTGAAGATCAGAGCACTACGTCACGTGAAGCTTGGCCAATCAAAAAGAGGGACAGGTAGGAAAAGAGGGACAGACCGACCGACCGACAAAGCCTCATGTAGGCCGACCCCCTGGGTCTGGCAAAAAGTTAATTCATACTACCTCTAATGACACCGCTGCTTGGCTTCTTCCAACAATAGAGGCAGTTATCCCCCCACCCCCCCTCGCCGCTGACTGTACCTGTGAAAGTTTATGGTGGCCAAACTTGTTCTGTGAGAACAATAGCCAAGCCATGGCCATGGTCAATTAGCATACTGGTTGACCATGGCCTCTCTCACAATGGAAGCTTGTTTCCATGTCACTTTATCAATTTTGAATGGCTTTTAAGGTTATTGTGTGATTTTAAATATTAAATTCACATATTCAATTATTCAAAGATGCTTGTAATTTATTTAGTAATTCCTTCACTTCTGTTGTATAGTGACTGAGCGGGCAAACCATGCCAGAGATCACCTACTGAAGAAAGACCTGACAGGCTTTGACGGGTAAGACGTGTGTCCATGTGGGCGTAAACAACACAGTGGAATGAGGAGCATTACAGCTGAACTGCACTCACTGGGAGAATGAATTTATGACAGAAACTCTTGTGTTTGCTCACAACAGTGTGGTATGTGTGGGCGGGGACGGAATGTTCAGCGAAATACTGCATGGTCTGATTGGACGGACGCAACAGGAGGCGGGCCTTTCGGAGAATGATCCCACCGTGACTTTACAGCCCTGTGACCTTCACATTGGGATTATTCCTGCTGGTAACAGATGCTGTGAAGCACACAGCAGTATATTAGTCCATAAATACATTTATTAAAATGTAGCTTTGAGTGGCACATTCATCGTGTTGTATTTGTACCTACAGGCTCTACAGACTGTGTGTGTTTTGCCACAGTGGGAGTGAATGATCCCACTACGTCAGCTTTGCACATCATCATTGGTAAGAGATGCTTATGTTCAGGGTTCGATTTGTGAAAGAAAATAGAGTGGGCTTCCATTTTCTTAACCACTTAATCCCTACAGGTATATACTGTACTTCTTGTACTTCTCATACAGTGACGACATACAGTGACAACAGACGATTTACAAGCTCATAATATGTCACATCATGTGAGCTTGTATAACCTTTTTGCTATTTTTGAATTGAAATTTTTAATTTGGCCCAAAGTATGGGATGTCAGGTTTAATGTGGTTAAAATATTTTTTTTTCAAATGAAATTGTTAAATTGTGATCTTATCAAACATAAACAGATTCTACAGTCTACATTTCCCAAAAGGAAATGCATGTATTTAATTCAGTCTAAGCACATTCCCCCCTTGCCCCCCGCAAATCAAACCCTGGTTATATTTCCCTTGCATATAACACTACATCAACATTTCAAATAATCCCCACACGGACTCAGTTCGTTCCTGAATGATTGGAAATCACTTAAATCTTACACTTAAACCCTTGTTCCACGCTGAGAGGTCTAGACTCACTTATTTGGTCTTCTGTGTTCTTTAAAACCCCCTGCAGGTGACTCTCAACCTCTGGATGTGTGTTCTGTCCACCACCCCTCTGCTCTGGTACGCTACTCTGTCTCTCTATTGGGATATGGCTTCTATGGAGACGTGCTGGCAGAGAGTGAGAGACACCGCTGGATGGGGCCTCTCAGATATGACTTTTCAGGTATGGCGTGCCCGAGAAGTCTGATCTACAAGCTCGTTTTGTGATCTTGTAGATCGGCTATTCTCACTATTTTCTATTCTATTTAGCTTAAACTAGGGACGGCAGCATGAAAATGGTTAATCCGAGGAATGGATATGATGGCATTTGTTTTGTAAAGGTTATATTTTAGCGATACTTCTGGGTGATCAGGTGACATGATGCTCAAAATATGAACCTGAAACTGACAACAATTATGTATTATACACACTGGTTGACGCATTAGGGCAGCCCTGATCAAATGTAAAAATATTCCAAAGTTTTCAATACATTTTTCAAGATCTTTCAAGATTTTTCAAAAGATTTTAAAAACATCTGAACGTAAAGTGGTTAAGCTGTTCCTCCTCATTTTGCTGGGGACCCCCTGGAACCCCCTCAAGGACCCCTAGCGGTTCCCGGACCCCACTTTGAGAACCACTGGGTTACTGTACATGACTCTGTTTCAAGTCTTTGAAATTGCATACGGTGTATACAGAAAGTCTTTCTGCTTCTTCTCTCCTTAGGTTTTATGGTGTACCTGAGTAACAGGACCTATGCAGGCATAGTTCACTACATTCCAGCAGACCAGCCGCTCTCCAGCCCCAGGGACAACACACGCTGCCTCTCTGGGTAAACAGAAATACTAGTGCAAATTAGATAAATTATTATAGGTATGTTGTTTAGATAGATGCCAAATTTACCTTGTAGCACATACACTCTCCATCTAGGCATTTAGCAGACGCTGTTATTGATTTACAAAGTGCAAAGTTGGAGTAAGCACCATGATCCTTTATCACGAGGAGTTAAAGTCATACATACCATAGCAAAGGTATACATACAGTAAATCCTCCAAACGTGCAGTAAAATCCTCCTTTAAGAATGTACATTTGTACACTCTTAACACTCAGAATGTAATAGTCTACTGTAGCTGGTTTCTATGCTGTACAGTGTATCTACTGGATATTTGTATTGATCAAGTCATCACTTGTCACTATGACAACAACTAGTCAGCCTTTGGTACTCCCCCTTGATACTCTAATCACAATGAAAATGACCTATTTCGTTAGTGTGATGGGTAACACCATGTTTAGAATGGACAGTGTTGTGTTGGAAGATTACAACACATTTGTGAATTGAGGGAACACCTATTGATGCCCAATCCTAATCCCATACATTTAGGAGCTATGACATTAAAGGTTAAGAAACAAAGATTAACCTAGTTTTCAGGACACAGTCAAGTCCCCTCATGGGAATGGTGGAAAGTGTTCTTGGCAGTTGCATCATAATTGCATGAGTGCCCCAGACATGGTCTGAGTTCACAGTTTGCTCATCATCCTTGTTGCCACATGCAACAGAGACTCAGGTGTTGGGTTTACCTTAAGGAGGGCAGGAACCATGCCAACGCTGGGGGAACTTGATCTTGAAGAAAGATGAGCTAGAGTGTAAGAGTATTCACGTGTCTTTGTCTTGCTGTCACTGAGTAGAAGGTAGAAGTAATGCATATACAGTAGGAATGGAATCCAAGGTAATTTGGTTTGTTATCCAGTGCTTGTGTCAAGTGCAGCCTAAAATCAGATTTATACTTTGTCTTACAGCCGATCTACATAGCCGATAATAGACGATCTAGAAGCTCTTCACAAGCTAACCTACAAGTCGCCATTCAATGCACTGTGAGCTAATAGATCTGCTATTTTGGGCACGCGACACCGTAATACAACGTAGTACGACGTGTCTCCAAGCTAACGTGTTGAATCGCAACACATTGTTTGCTTGAACATCAGTTCTTGTCGGCAAGAGAAATGGTCATGTGATGTAGAATTATTTGGGTGACTCACTGAAAGATGTTTATGTGTGTTTAGGTGCAGTGTGTGTTCCAGGAGTACAGAGAAGCTGTTTCCCCCGTCTTCAGATTGTGGCTCACTGTACAGCTCCCATTACAGCCAAGTCAGTAATGATTCAGAAGGTAACAAGACAAAACAGAATGACACATATTCTCACTCTCAAATAGTACTATAGTGACTTCATGGGACAAATGTGACCAAACGGCAAACGTTTGACGTGACGGGGGTCCCGTCCCGTTCACGTCCTTTGACGGCCGTCCTGGTCACTTCCGCATTCCTGGAATGCGTAAGTGCCGTTTTCAAACCCAAGACGTAAAAGGGTGACGGATCCGTTTAAATGGCACGCCATCTGAAGCGGATTTGAGCAATCAGAGGCACCGCCGACGGCGCCGAGCAAGCCGTTAGGCGAGCGAGTCCCCGTTAGTGGTGGGAAAAAAACGTTCATTTCAGTGAACAAACGATTTCGTTCATGTTCATGGCAATGATCCGTTCAAATGATTCCCGTTGTCTGTCTGTCGCGGGAACAGCCTGCCCTCCCGTCCTGTGTACGAGGGGAGGGGACGGGGGGCATGAACGAAAGCGAAATAACTAGTTATTTTAAACGAATCGATCATGAACGACCCATCACTAGTCCCCGTGCCGAACGTTGCGAAGTCCGCTCACGTGCACACACACATGCACGCATACAATTAAAGCTAGACATTTACACGGATCAGTGCTATTTTCCCATATATCTCTCTATCTCTCCATCTCTCTCCAGCTGCTGGATGGGTGAGAGTGGAGGGCAGGTTCAGGTGTGTCGCTCTCACATGTATGTCCAGCTCCTGTCCCAAAAGTCCTCTGGGTCTGTCTCCCTCTGCTCACCTGGCCGATGGGACAGCGGACCTCATCCTGGTGCGGGAGACTCACCCACTAGGTTTCCTCACCTTCCTCCACAGACACACCACTGCAGAGGACCAGGTACTGTATAACGTCTGCCACAACATTGTGACACTGAAACAGGAACATGTTATCTATAGATGAGGTACTTTACAGTAACTGATGAATAATCTGTTACTTTACATTATTATGAAGTCCACGTAGCAAATAACCTAGACCCTTATAGAAAGTTAAAGTTGTTTTGTTCCATAGACCTGCTGTTATACTTTAGAGAGGCTTAGCAAGCGTTACATACGGTTGGTAAAAAAACTATCTGTATCTGTTAAATGTATAGGTTTTACATATAGAAATAGTTAAATACCCACCCTCTCACCACACACACCTAGGTATTGTTGACTTTCCAAATGTATTGATGTTGATGAACATGACAGAATCAGAAGAATCTGTTGGCCAAGTATGTTCACATATGAGAATTTGGACTTGCTCTCATAGAAGAAAAATAAAAAAATAAAAGAAAAATGTATACAGCAGTTGAGAGTAAATACTATAGTAGTAGATCCTGTAACACCGGCCGGATAGCTTCCAATCGATTGGCTAGTTCCACCACATACTTCAGACAGGTATCTCATGACATAGCCTATGGAATACCTGTCTGAAGTATGTGGTGGGATACCTGTCTGAAGTATACCTGTCTGAAGTATGTGGGACTCACTATCCCTCCAGGCCCTGGAGTGACAGAGAGTCTGAGATTATGTATTCGCAAAAATTCTATAATTGCGAACGCAGTGGAAGGAGGCGCGCCTCCGCGCAAGTGGAGCTTACTATGAAACCGTGCTTGAGTTGTGTCTCTGTGTGTGCCGTGCTCGGGTTGTGTCTCTGTGTCTCTGTGTGTGTCTCTGTGTGCACTGCCTGCGTGCAGCTCCTCTGAGATAAGTAAATGTCCAATTTAGACGTACCATACATCAAATGAAAGGTCTTTGAAAACTGAACACACCTGTCAAGGTTGCGTTTAAGCCCGCCCCTTCCCCCGGAAGCCACGCCCCGGAGAAGGCTCCTAAAAACTCCCCATTGAAACCCCATGTTAAATTAAAAGTGCCCGAATCGCGAGGGACAGCGAGTGCATTTTCCGGCAGCGGCTGCTGCCGGTGGCGGCGGCGGCGGCGGCGGCAGCGGCTGGAGCTGCCGGTGGCGCGAGCTTTGGGAGTGTGCTGCGTTTGTGTAACGCAGTCCCCACCAATATTATTTACGATTCTGTGCCTATCGGTACATAACTCGGACGGCGCTTAGTCGAATAGCAGACCATCGGCCGGTCGTCGCGGGCACTCGCGCCTGGAGGCGCTCGGGCGCGACTCCTTGGCCTCAAGGTCTGCTGATTCGGCACGCCTCTGTCATGGTCCAAAACTATACTTTATCGGCGGAAAAAATAAGTTGACTGCCGCTCCTCCACCGGCAGTTCCGCTGCTGCCGCTCCTCCACCGGCAGTTTCCGCGGCAGTTCCACTGCTCCGCCGCTCCACCGCCGGCAGTCACTGCCGGGAGCTGCCGCTCCTCCACCGGCAGTTACCGCGGAAGTTCCGCGGCTGTTGCCGCTGCCGGAGAATGCACTCGCTCCTTCTGCGAATCGCTCCGAAACTTTTTCTACCCCCCCTAAGTGGGGGTCTACGAACAAATACTTCGGGCTCGGATTTTGGCTCCGCCCCCCGGAAGTGGGTGAAACAGGCACTTCAAACACTTTGTTGAATTGTTCAAAAACATTCAAGTTTTTTTTTTGGTGAATTTGTATTTTTCTAAGATGCTCCTTTTAACGCAGATTCTTTTTAAAAAAATATATTTGTTACTTTTTTTTTTTTTTTTTTTTCGTTCGCTTCCCGCGTCCGCGCGTCTTACTTGTATATTTGTCATTGACACACTGGAATAATATAGGGGGTAATATAGAGGGTTTATTTCTTTGGCCTGCTGGCAGCGTGCACAAAAGGTTTTATAGTGATCGGCGCGCGCGCGCGCACACACACACACACACACACACACACACACACACACACACACACACACACACACACACACACGTGGAAACATAACGTCCACCTCTGCCGTGGGCCTGGAGGATATAGATATATTGTAAGAATATGTATAAAAAAGTATATCGCTAAAAATAGGAATACAAGGAGTATATATCTATAATATAATATACAGAATTCTTTCTCATTTCTCATTGTCATATAAAAGCCTGCATATTGTGGAAATGCAGACTTCCCCCTAGCTGTGAGTGTCAGAGCTACATAACAACGCTATTATGAGGTAATATCTGTATCTTCTTTGTCTTTTAACATGTCTTAGTTCGACCTGCCCTTCGTGGAGGTTCACCGCGTGAAGGCCGTCCGTTTCTCTCTCCCTCCGGGTGAAGAGGAGGACGAGGATGAGGAGTGGGAAATGGGTGGAGTGACAGGTGAACAAAACAGCGAGACCAAGAGCAGCGATGGATCCCAGCAGCATCTGGCAGGGTGTGAGGCGGAACGAGGGATGGGAAACGACAAGAAGAAGAAGCAGAAGAATGAACTACTTTGTGGACTGTGCTGTAGCAAGTCACCCTCAGTCTCCGTGTGGAACTGTGATGGAGAGATCCTGCCTTTCACTGACATTTTCTGCAGGTGAGGGATTGATCAAAGTTTAATAGTTTGTGCTGAATATGAGGTACTAATGTCACTGGGGCCAAGGACAGGCTTGAGAGACCTCCCCATAATTGAAAGATCACAGGGTCGATCACCATAAATAATACAAGTCCTGTTGATGCTATGCTCCTGAGAAATACATTAAACCGCTTTCTTACGGTTTTGTAGTTCACTGTGGAAAGAAGCGTTTAATTGAATTGATGGATGCACCCAATTCTATTTGTAGATAATCAGCATCAAGGGGGGACACCAGAAAAAAAGACCATAAACAAACTACACAACTTTTATGTTGCGGCTGTATTCGCCATAGCATCACATACAGTAACATTCTGCCAGTCGTTCATCTGCCATGCTGTATTTTCTCCCTTAGGATCCATGGTCAATTGGTGCGTCTCTACGCTCGGGGCATTGAGGACGGAGCAGCTATCCAGAACTGTAGAGAGGGGACCAGGAATTGCGAAGGGATTCGTGTTCTTCACAACTAATGTTTGTTCAGTTGTGCAGTAACTGCGTCACCTCATTAGTGAATGATGATGTGGGTTTAAAGAAAGGGAAATGGTGAATGTATCAACGCTGTAACCAACCAAGCCTTCGGTTTCTGTAGTTATCTCTCTTGCAAAAAAAACGATGATTCAGGTAGGTTTTAGCAACAATATAAAACCTATTAATTCTGTTTATTTATTCTGAATGTTTGTGTGTTTGATGTGGCTGATCCATGATATACGTACTAATGATAGACTTTATTGTGATAATGTTTTCTACACAAATGTGTCACTTGAATTTGATTATGTACTGTAGTATGGTTTTTGCTGATGTCAATATATTTATGTTATGAGTGTCCAAGTCAGTGACATTGTTGCACATGCTAAAAGAGACCAAAAAGCTATTGAATAAAAGCATTTAAAAGACCATATTCAGTAAATCCTTTTAATCAAAACAGCACATCAGACAAGGACAGACATCCTTTCTATTTCATGATGTGACCATTATCCTTGGCCACAGTAACACTAGATAACATTGGATAATCGCCTGTAACACATGTTAGCCTTTGGGCCGCTCTCCTTCCTTTGGTTTACCAATGCCTGGCAGGTGCACAGAGCAATCACGCTGTCTGTCATTTGCTGGTGTGTGTGTGTGTGTGTGTGTGTGTGTGTGTGTGTGTGTGTGTGTGTGTGTGTGTGTGTGTGTGTGTGTGTGTGTGTGTGTGTGTGTGTGTGTGTGTGTGTGTGGACGGGGGGCCCCCAGTTAGGCCATGTACCTGGTAGAGACAGACACGGGAAACAGTATCAGTCAGCAGCAGAGAGCTTAAAGCAGACGCAGGGGTCAGGGCTGACTAACTAAATGTACACTCACAGTCTGGTGAGGAGGTAATGATCATTATGTGAAATCTAGTTCATGCAATACAAAGGAAACAATATATCAATATGTTTTTAGGGTGTTCAGCAGTGTAAATTTGAGTTGAGATCCAAACTTACCTAAATTAAGTTGACTGTTCAAGTTCCTGTCTTTTCCCAGGTATGTCTTTGTACAGTAGGTAACACTTTATAACCACAGTAATGGTCAGAAGAGAAACAATTTGTACTGTACATGTTACTACTGAACCAGGCCAACCAGCTTTCCTGGTCAATGTAATATCACTTCAAAAGGACAATACGGTATGCTGTAGAACAGAAGTTACTTCGGTGTATATCATTATAAATGAATGTTGACAGTAAACACTGGACTGCTGAGAAGCACAACACAGTCCTTGGCATTCACGCAACTCCATGGCAATGGCATTCCACTATCAGAGAGTACTGCCTGATATATACTAAAATAGCAGCTCTACAAGCTCACAGCGCATCACATTGCGACACATTATGAGCTTGTAGAGCTGCTATTTTCGGTGCGCGACACAGGCGTTCAACTAAGACTAAATGTGTATACTGTATGTGTATAATGTATATATGTATAACATACACATTAAAATCCTTCATTTAACTCCTCTTAAGGGTCCATTTTAACACAGAGTGTAAAGAGCAATTAAAACTCACTGTGTGCCCTACGCTGGTTAACTTAGGACTCAACTCAAATGTATTTGTATAGCCCTTTTAAGCAATGACATCCACAGCAGTGAGCATAAAGTACAGGCACCATTATGAGTGAACTGCAAAATGTAATTTATTCAGCCATGCTATTTCAGACACACAAGCAAAACAAGTTATTGCAATGATTTTACATTTCCAGAATCATACTTTGTGGCTTAATCTTTGGGCAAAAAGCAGTGAGCTTTCTTTCCATGCAGTGGGTAAAAAGCAGCAGTGAAGAATTGAAGTGAACATCATTGTCATTGTTGTAAACAAGCCTACACTTTGGTTGCGTATGTGTGTAATAATCATGCAGTGTGGGGTTTCACCCACTTGTATCTTCCTTCATAGCGGAATCCCACCCTCCTGACAAGGTCATCCGCTTCAATAGGACCACGACTGACAAGACAGAGAAAATAGGATACATATTGTAAATATGAATCACAATTAGGTGTAGGGGTGCAACGGTTAATCAAACAAATTGATTTAATCGATTATGAAAAATACATAGAATTTCCAAAATACCAAAAATATCAGATCTACAAGGTCACAACGAGTCACGATTCGACCCGCTGTGAGCTTGTAGATTGGCTATTTGTCTGACACAGTTGTAGGCGATGACAAAGAATCAATCAAGAATCAATTTAGTCGATTATAAAAAAACAATTAGAAGTTTTTCACATTCATTCGTTGATATATTTATACGTCAAAATTAATTATAAAAAAAACACGCTTCTTGATTATTCACATAATCAAAAAAAGTATCGATGAAATAATCAATAGTTGTATCCCTAATATACTTTATTTATCAATTGCTATGATTGCTTTGATTCTGTGTTTCAACAGACAAGGCGCTGACATCCTGCATGCGTCAGACGCACGCATTATCATCAAACACACCCATTGTGGCCACAGCCATGCTGGAAGCATCGATTGGACATGTCAAAACCTGTTGACGCATCTCTCAGAGCTTGGTTCTATTTTGGAGTGTCGAAGCGTGGCACAGACCATCCAAAATTAGTTAGAGCAACGCAGAAAGGTACACTCTTTTTATTTCTTGAAGCACGACAGTGACATACTTACCCTCCATATATGTAGGGGATGGGACGTATCTTCTCTTCCTCTATTTGATGGAGGAGAGGGGTGAGGATTCTCCAGGCCTCCCGCAGCTCATCACTGGGACAGAGGGGGGAGTCAGTAGTTTAGTGGGAAAGTGCTGCATGATGACAAAATACAAAGATCACTTACCTGCGAACAAAGTGCATCTGACTGCCACAGAAGACATCCAGTATCAGTCTCTCATATGCATCTGGGAGCTTCACATCCTGGGGAATGACACATCAGACCCACTGTTATTTGCATCGGCCCTTATGCATTACATAAGAGCAGATACAAGCCATATTACGACATAAAAGCAAAAAGCAGAAACACACTACTTTTTGGCCATTTTAAAGATCAAAGGGTTAGATATCATATACAGTAAAGAAAAATACCTGCACACTAGATAGCTGCTCCAAGATTTGGAGAGGTTTCAAGATAACCTCATCCATATACAGTAAGTCCAAAATGTATGATATAATGTGACGTGGTGGGTCACAGAGTAAGAGCTAGAATCCGTCTTGCAGCTGCCTCGATTAAAATCCAACCTGCGCTTTACTGCAAGTCATCCCCCTTTTCCTGTCTCTCTCATTGTATCTATCTGAAATAAAGCATTAAATGTCCAAAAAACTAAAAAAACATAACAAAAACATTACAGAGCAGCAGCAAAAAAGAAAGTGTTAAATACAACACAAACGTCTCTTGGAGAGGGTTCACTGTGTTTGTATTGTTGTGCTTGTATATCATGTTTAAACTCAAACCAAAAATAAAATATTCAAAAAAATAGCAGAAAAACTGCAAAGCTCTCTACTTTTGCAGTCATTCTCATCTCCCACTCCAAGTTCTTTTCCTTTACAAACATGTTTCCTGTAGTTCTTCCATGACTGTCAGTTCTTTTCCCAAAGCATCTCTTTACTTCGGAATTCATTCCTGATGAAGATTAAATGGGTGTAGAGGTTTGTGGTCTTAGAGATCTTCGTTGAAGTCATGTCTAGCCATGGGGCGTTTCATTTGGTAGTAGAGTTCTCTATTCTCTTGTATAATGCTGCATAGTTCCTGGTTCCTTGAAGTGGGCTACGTAATTTGTTCTGTTGCTGTTGTCATGACTGCCAGTTCCCACCTGATGCTGTGTGGGAGTCCCGACTGCTCCAGACCGTAGTGCATAACTGCTAGCTTGCATAACGTCTTCAGACTAGGACTTAAGTCTAAGATGTACAGATCATCCGTTGTGTATCTATATCCTCCAAAGAGGATGATACGATCTCCCACCATGCAACAGCACATATTAGTCATCCTACACGGGCCTTTCCCTTTGGGCTCAACCTTCTTCCAGGAGAATGTCTCTGGATTGAATTTCCATAGATCATTAAAGGTCTGGACTAGAAGAAAGTTATGGCCACCAAATACGTACAATTCTCCATTGAAGGCAAAGGCTGAATGACACGCACGTCTTTTTGGAAGAAGCTGTGCAGAAGGCATGCCCAGCCAGCAGTTGGTCTCTATGTCAAACACGCTCATGTCATTGTGGTGGTCAGTGTATGTCCTTTTTCCCCCATATACAAACATCTTTGTCCCGATGATGGTGGCAGAATGACATGATGAAGCAGGTGCTGGCTTTCCTCTGGTGTTGATTAAAGACCAGACCATTGTAGTGGTGTCCAGCTTGTAGATGTCATCACTGTCCATTCCGTTTGGCCGGTTGAACCCTCCAAAGATATACATGCACTTCTCCAAGACACAGGCCGAGTGCTCGCGCCTCATCTGTGGAGCAGCTCCAGACACCTTGGGCTTGAACCATCTGTGGGTGTCGACGTTAAATGCATAAAGCATGTTGCAGTTGTCCCCCCTGACAGTAGACTGGTTGTCGTGCTCCTCTATCTCAAAATTTACCATTCCCCCCCAGAGGTAGATTGTGTCTTCTATCAGCACAGCTGAGTGGCTCATGCACATGGAGGGAACCTCGGGGGAACATTCTCCATTTCTGGCAGTCAATGGTTGCAACTTCATCCAGCGCAAAGACACTGTGTTGAAGACATGCACGTCAATCTGATCCCTGCCGTTGGAGTTACAGTAACCTCCAAAGGAGTAGACCTTGTGTCCCACTGCCACAGCAGCATGGTTGAATCTCTGTGGTCCTCCTTTCACATGCACCATCCATAAGTACATTGCAGACAACTACGGCTCTGTAAAATAATGAAGTTCTATTGTGCACACTCCCTCTTATATTGATACAGCAACACAAACATCACGTGAAGCTTGGCCAGTCCATGAAGCCCAAGGGGTTGGTTGGGCCAATCAGGGAAGCCGATGCCTGCTGATCTCCTAATATCGAAAATTGATCGCCCTGGCAACCCCAGCCCAGGAAGGCTCTTTAAAGACCAGCTGCAGTGGCTTTTTTGCTATGCCTTTATTGTGAAGTGTAATTCTGGTACAGTATAAGTCGACTGTTCCATCCCCTCGGGCAATGGGATTGATGGGATCTAGCTATTGTGTTTATAATGTATCGGTTACAGTCGGTTTACGACAGTCTCATAAGGTTATAGGGCACAACTAGTCATCACCTCTCATACGTTGCTCTGGATAAGAGTGTCTGATAATGCCTGAACTGTAAATCCGGCATGGTAGCATGCTAATGTCGAAACGTTGCAAAGAGCAACTATCCACTGTGCAGGTATTCCTTATGTATTATTGTCTGCTCTGTACCAAGCACTTGGTACACTCGGTTTATTGGGATGTGCTTACACTTCGTTTTAGAAGAGATTTCACAAAACAATTCTACCTTTAAATGCCATGTACTGTAAGGACACACATCTGTACCAGAATTACATTTGGTGGGACAGGAAACCAAACAAAAACTAAGGTGAGGCTTTTTCCTCTTTCACTTCTCATGCTGTTACTGCATTTTGGCTCTATAGTCTTCGTGCACGTAAGCCTGGGGTACCTTGTATCTGCTGCGGTATGTCAGGTCCAGCTCTGTCTCCTCTGGGCTGAAGAAGACCCCAGGTTTCTTGGTCATCATCTTCAGGTAGATGGCCTCGTCAGGCTGCACTCGGACCACCAACTCGTTCCTCTGACAGTGCAAGTCAAAAATGTCCCCCGGCACGTCTGTGAACTGGAGACGCACTTCAGCCTTACGTTCATTCAGAGCCTTCCCACAGCGCAGGATGAAAGGAACACCTGAAAAGCACATGAATGGACGGATGGATCGACAGATGGATTGGTGGTGGGACAAAAAAGACAGAGATGAAGGAAGCAAAATACTGCAGCAGTCACATAACAAGCCAAATATTAAGTCTAGTAAAGTAAGGATTAAATATTAAATACAGTATATTGAAAGAGGAAAAAGTGTGAAACAAATGATTACAAACAATTATGGATGCCTGCCCATACCGTCCCATCTCTCATTCTGCACGTAGAGCACCGCTGTAGCAAATGTCGGTGTACAGGAGTCTTTGGGGACAGTGGGGTCGTCTAGGTAACCAAGCTTGGCCTCGCCCTCTCCATTTGGGTCCCCCACATACTGACCCAACACAACATCTGACAGCACAACTGGAGCTATGCACTTCAACACCTTCACCTACAGCACAGAACAGCGGAAAGACAGGAGACTCTGGTTACTTATCCATCCCTACTAGTGAAGCACGGGTCGACCCACTTGCAGGTTATGGGTCAACATGTAAAAAACAAAATAAATGGAGCCTCGTAGTCTCTCCTCTCTCTCTCTCGCTTTCCCTTCTTTCGCCTAGCTGTACAGCTGTTTTGTATTTATCTTTGGACATGCCATGAAATGTTGTAAGTCACCATATGCATGTAGACGCATGTAGACTAGACACTAGTCTACATGCATCGTTTGGTGAATGGTTCAGCACCACTCTAGTCACTAGACTCTAGTGACTAGAGTGATGTCCTTGGTTTGTCACGACTACTGCTACAGTAACAGTATGGAGCGCCACACATATAGCCATAGGCTATTATTTTGTCATGGTTCACAATTGTGATGAAGGATGTCTGTGAGGATGGGACATCAGGAACACACTGGTCTGGTTTGGACGACTATGGAGAAATGATCCTGGCCAGAGAATTGGTTCAGAGAATACATTTAAATTAAATCTCCAGTGCAAGGAGGTTGTGAAAGTGTGTCTTCTTACTGCTTTCAGATTCACTCATGCACACAATCACAAAGGATAAGTAGAAAAAAGGTTAACCAAATGGTCTATTATGGTTCCAAATCTGGTGCTGACCTTGCACGTCTCTATGGCGTGTACTGTACATGCGCTCCCGACCTGTTTTCTATTAATCTAGGAGCGCGCACCATGCTTTCATACAATGTTGATGACAATGGGGCTTACATAACCTGTTGGTGCTACAACAGGGGTACGTGTACTAAAGGAAAGGTGTGTGTGTGTGTGTGTGTGTGTGTGTGTGAGAGAGAGAGAGAGAGAGAGAGAGGAGAGAGAGAGAGAGAGAGAGAGAGAGAGAGAGAGAGAGAGAGAGAGAGAGAGAGAGAGAGAGAGAGAGAGAGAGAGAGAGAGAGAGAGAGAGAGAGAGAGAGAGAGAGAGGAGAGAGAGAGAGAGAGAGAGAGAGAGAGAGAGAGAGAGAGAGAGAGAGAGAGAGTTACTTGCTAAATGACTAAATAGTGAATTGATTTTACATTTTACAAAGAGAGCTGGAGGGAGCGAAAGAGAGTCAGAGTTCATGTCGGAGGTGTTAGTAGGTAGTAGATGCTGGTCACTGAGGTAGATTTATCCCTATGCACCCTTAAGCACCATGGACAGCGACACCGTCACAAAATGCAAGCCATCCACGTTTTAAGCCCTAATGAATATAACAATAGTTCTTACTAAGAGACGTGGACATTGGCTTTTTAATAAGACGGACAATAACAATAAATACTCTCTCTCTCTCTCTGGAAAGCTGGAATGGACTAGTTAGTGCGGTGTAGGTCGACACACTTTGAATCATAACTTTTGATTGACTGCTGATAAATTCATAACTGACACAAGGAATTAACAGTGAGAAATCTGTTTAGAATTACTGTACGTGCAGTGCAGGATCTGCGAGGACATCATTGTGTCGTGGCTATGGCATACAGTACCAGCCCACAAGAACATAACACATACTGCTTAATAATAAAACATCTGTCTCATTTACACACAGCAAGTCAAGACCAATTTCTTCTTTACAAAACACAATAATAATACACAAACTCATCAATCTTCGGTCATTCTTAATGTCATGGGGCTTGTTTTGCAGCTAATCAACAATAAAGAACCCTGTTTGAAACAATTTCAGTGCTTCTGTAATGCAAATGTGTTCATCTTGAATGGTTAAGGCATTACATTTTTTTTGTCGCATTCCTAAGCCAATTTTTTACTGACCACGTGCATCTCTGGTAGGAGACACAAAGAGTCTACTTTGTGTCTCCTACCGGATACATTAGCATCTTTCCGCCGGTAATCAAATTATTGGCTTAGGAATGCGACAAAAACAAAAAAATATCCATGATTTCAAGGCTTCATGGGGTGTGCTATTGATAGAAAATACGACATTTTTTGGGTGAACTACTCCTTTAAGGAATATTTCTTCGGGTCAGGTGGGCACGCCTCTCAGAGTTGAATGAACACTGAGGATTTTACTGTTTTAGAAGATCAATGTTGAGTCCTTTGGAATGACCTCCCCACCTTTGTCAGAAATGATGACTCATTAGAAACCTTCATTAGCCACTTCTTCTCATTGTCCTTCAACCTACCATATCCTACTGTACTGTATGTACCTCAACCCCCTTTGCTGCGTCAACAACATTATTTTTTTATTTTATTAACCTTGCTGATTTGCACTGTACTGTTTTTTCTTTCTATTTTTATGTTCTCCAAATATTTGCTTGTAAAGTGTGATAATGCAATAAAATAAGTTGAACTGGAACAGAAGACTGGTGACTTGTAATAACAATAATAATACTGTTGACCAATGACCATGTAAGCAGCTGTAAAGCTGTTAAGCAGATCAATAACACAAGTTGGAGAGCATGTGTGCGTGCGTGTGGCATACATTCCTGCACAGGTGCATGGAATTATGAACACGATTCACAAGTGTGTGTGTGTGTGTGTGTGTGTGTGTGTGTGTGTGTGTGTGTGTGTGTGTGTGTGTGTGTGTGTGTGTGTGTGTGTGTGTGTGTGTGTGTGTGTGTGCTGGGTGCACAAGGGTGGGATATCAACCCTGGTTAGATAAAAGGAGGGGCTAAGGTTACACAAATGGCACAGCTATACAAGGAACTGTACTTTGTACCTTCCATATTGTGTGTGTTCTTTCCGTTTCAAATTTCCTTGTGTATGGAATGTGCTATAGAAGTACAGTTTGACTTGCCTTGACATGGCATTACTGCACACTAATCTTTGAATATATATATATCTTTTAAAGGGAACATTTGTAACTGAAATCTTGGGGGTCCTTGACATGAAAAAGGTTGAGAACCACTAATATAGATTTAAGAGACATTTGTAGAATCGCCTCAGGGCTAAAGACAGTGTGCTGTCTTCTACTGTACAGCAGCACAGTCCTACCTTCTCATCCCTCACATCATCAGAGCTGGTGGAAGTTGGTTTCTCCATTGCAACCAACGAGAGCATCTGGAGGAGATGGTTCTGCATGACGTCACTAATTCAGGTAATAAAAACAGAGGGATAAGACTTGGAAAACGTCTACAGTAAGAAGGGAACATCTTTCTAAGTTTATGTATTATAAAGGGGATGGGGGGTGGGCACTTTCTCACCGAATGATGCCAAAGTCATCGAAGTACCCGCCACGGCCCTGAGCGCCAAACGGCTCCTTGAATGTTAGGACTACACAAGCCACATTGTTCCTGTTCCATATAGGGCCAAAGATACGGTTTCCAAACCTGGCAAGGAGAGAACAAAATACAACAATGAATGCCCGGAAACATAAAGATAGTATAGAGGGAGGAGGGCTATGTTCTTTAGGATCTGAACATTTTTAATCTATCACGTAACTTTGGGGCCTATGGACGATTGAACGAACACTATAAGCAAGTATGAGTATAAAACACTTTCAATGTTGGATTCGTGGACCACCAGGAGTCCAAATGGACCCTTACAGGTTTGTAACTCTAGTGTACAAATGCAAACAATGGAACTTTATGGGTCCATTTGGTTCCATTTGTACACTCTACACACCCTGAGGATTTTACAGTGTAGGGTCCCAGAGATTAAAAAAACAAAACATTGAGAACCAGGGGTATAGGAGCACCAGGAATGACTTTTAGCATCAATTATACACTACCTGAGCACCATGAGATTCTGGACCATCTCCTTGCCCAGGTAGTGGTCTATGCGGTAGATCTGGTCTTCTGAGAACAGGGAGGACAGATGGGCTGACAGTTGGTGGGAGCTCTGCAGGTCGCGGCCAAACGGCTTCTCCACAATCACTCTGTTCCAGCCTCTGATGTTTACAGACACAGTCAATTAGAGCCACGTGCTCAGGAAGCATGCAAAATCACTTACACTGAAAGGCCAGTCCACACCAATGGAAATCCTTGCAACTCCTTGTAACACGCAACTTCTTGCAACTACTTGCAACTACTTGCAACTACTTGCAACCATTATCCCCAATGGCAGTTGCAAGGAGTTGCATTGGTGCGGTCTGGCCTTTAAAGGAGTAGTTCACCCAAAAAATGACTTATTTTTTTATCAATTACACACCCCATGAAGCATTGAATTCAATAATGTGATGACCGGCGGTCTCTACCGGATACATTAGATACATCATTCCGCCGGTAATCAAATTATTGTGTTAGGAATGCGACAAAAACTAAAAGATTGCCATGAATTCAATGCTTCATGGGGTACGTAATTGATTGAAGATAATAAATGTTTTGGGCGAACTATCCCTTTAAGGATGGCGGGGCAATATGACATCAAATCACAAATATTTCAAACGTTAGCCTCGACTACGATTAATAAACTATTATTTAAAAAATTCGATAGTGAAAATAGCTGCTCTACAAGTTGACAATGCGGCGTGCGTTTGTAAATCACCCCTTTTCGCTATTTTTGTAGGCCACCATTGTACAACGAAGTTGTTAATACGTTGATTCGTTGATATAGTTGTTTTTTGAGAATTGTTTAAATTTCTTATTATAAGAGAGAAAGCACTGCAAAGCAAAATGCCCGCAACAATCCATATTAAATAAAAGTCTCAAGGTGTACGGCTCATTTGTCATATGTACTTTTGAATCTCATGAGTCACTTGTTTGTCTACTTTTCAGGCACTTAATAAGCCCTGAAGTGGCCTGTATTTATGTATATAGAGTTGGCTCTGCATGATCATCCTACAAACTGTATTTGTATCTGTGTCTTATATGCATATAGCATTGGTCCTTTCCTGGTACCCTATGAATAATATTGAGTCTTCATTGTTAGCTTTCTAGGTGATGACAGTTGGCACCTGTATTCATTTGGACTTGATTACACTATATATACACTATTTATACCTCACTTCCTGTTGTCTTGACGCCACGTTGAGGAAGAACTGTTAGGTTGAAATGTGCCCGTTGCTCTGAGAGCACATGTGAAAAGGACATTTCTTGTGTGCTGGCTGTTCTCTCGCTTTCATTTCTTAGTATAAGAAATGTAAAAATATATTTAAAAAACAACTGCTTCTCGATTACTCAATTAACCTACATGAGCAAGATTAAGTTATTGGTTCAAAATATAAGTTTTGATATTATTTCTTCTTGAAAGTGTGAGAACTACTGATTTAGAATTTGTAGAATCTGCCTCAGGTCTTAATGGGTTAATTCATTTTACTATTTTATTTAATGTAATTTACAGACACTGACTTAGTCATGCAGTGGGCTTTGAGGTTTGAGCTGATGTCGTGGTAGACGCTGGGAGGCAGAGCCAGGTAGAAGAGTCGGTTGGCGTCAGCACCCCTAGGCAGGGACGACAGGTGAGCATTAAGCCGAGAGAATGACTCGCCGTCATCATATCTGCCTCTCAGGTAGGAGTTCTTACTAAAGAAGGCTGAGAGAGACTCACCGTCTTCATCGGTAACCTGTGAGAGAAATGGACAGTTCCAAGTACAGTAAGTACCACATGAACAACAAACACAAAACAGTCAACATCTAAAGTTAGCAAAAATATTGCTTTGGGGCTCCTCTGCAGCCTATGTTAAGACAGGGGTTCCCAAACCTTTCTATGCCAAGGACTCCCAAATAGCAAACGTGTGTGGCTGCTGCCCCCATTGCGAAATGGCTTAAAAAACCACAAACTAGCAGAAACAGAAGATTCTTTTTACAAACAACAAATTGCCAATAATGACATGCCCAAAATAGGGACGCCTGGTTGAAAGTGGTTAAACTGGCACAATAATCTTATGAATTGAATTTTAATTGAAATTACTATATCCCCCCCCCACACACACTTTCCAATGAACCCACCTGCTTCAACCTGTGTGTTGCGTGTATACTGTATGAAAATATGCAGCAGCACACAATAGTCAACGCTTCAATTTGTATGAACTTTTCAGAAAACCGTTTCAATGCGTTCCATGGGTGGGAACTAGGTCGTCCTCAGACGACCTAGAGAGAACTGGGAAGCCAGGTGGGGAGAGGGGGGGGGTGGCGATCTCTGTCACTGCATTAGTGACTCCTACAGGTTCAGGGTGCCTGTTCAGCAGGGAGCTGTGTAACTATATAAGTGATGGCGTGTTCCTCCAGGTACTGTCCGGTGCAAAGAAGCGGCTAGCGACTTCATGAGTATCGGAGGAGACTATAGCCTCCCAACATGACCAACTGTAGGGGTTAGCAGTGACGGGGACTACACTGGAGCAGAAAAACTGGGAATTGGCATAACGTCTAAAAGAATATATAGAAAACTGTGTTAACTACTTCAAACCCCCTATACTTAGCAACCTAATAGCTGAGCGGGGTCAGCTCTGTCCACTCAGTCCACTCTTTTTTCCCTCTACACCAAATAGACAATGTATAAGTTGACAATGCATCGGGTTGTGAGCTTACAGATCAGCTTTTTGGAAAATGTTCCCCCCAAGGTGGTTAAGGAACATTACCTTCATATTAGGCAGACATGCCGTCTTGATGTCCTCCACAGTCAGGTTGGAGCGTGCAAAACCCACAAAGTAGGTCTCTTCTGGAAGCAGGCCATCTCTGAACAACCACCTAGAGAAAATACAGATACCGGTAAACATTCATTCAAAAGCAATGATGCAAAACACCGGGCGAAGGTCAACCAGTGACGCACGATGGCTACAGGGAACACAAGATAACAAAATGTTACTTTTGTCTCCCATTCAATATAACATAACAAACTCTCTTCTTACCATAATGTGGGGTAGATCTTCTTCTTTGCAAGGTCTCCCTGAGTGATCGATAAGAAAAAGCAAAAAGATACATGCTCATCAAGCACTCCAGATAGTGGTGCAGGCAGTCATGTGTGCTAGGAGCAGAGTCCAGAAAGTAAGTGAACCTGAAACTGAATGGTCATAGTGATTTGGGGGTGGGGGGGTCGGGGCTTGGGATGGGCAGACATAGCATTGAGTAATGGGCCCACATAGCATTGAGTAAATGTGTAAATATTTCAACACACCGACATGATTCGCAACTTCTGAGATGCAATGTCATTTTAAATAAATTAATAGTCATTGGTTTGCAGATTAACAAGGAAGTAAAATGCAACAAGGGCATGATTTAAGAATCATAAAGTGAAAAAAGAAAACTGCATTTAGGAATTTGTGACCTGGGATTTGTGATTGGATTATGGCCAGTAGAACAGTGTGAAAAAAATGTCTGGCTGCCCTAAAATTATCACTCTCTTTCATCGCTGGACAAAGGAATGGGCAGATGCAGCACATTTCAGTCAACATGCACTCACTGGAGGTTACCACACTGAAATATTCCCCATTGAATTGCTCCCCTTTGTGGCTTTGTGCAAACTCTATAACCCGTTTCTCCCGTCCTGTCCCCTTGTCACAAAGTTGACACCGTTTAACCCTCTGTTTGGAATGCAGAGTAGATGGAAAATAGGATGGAGGCACTCATCTCCTATGGGACCGAGAAGGCCAATTCAAACAAATAAAACAGTTTCCGTAAGAAAACTATGTAACAAACAGTAGATTAGGGTTTATAGGATCATTCCCATGAGCCCCAGATAACACGCATTATGGTGAGGTAGGAACTTACGTCAAGCAATCATGATCATACTGTATATTTTAGAAATACACAGAGAAATAGAAGTGGTTCACACGGCCATAATCCTTGAAGTTGAAAGGTTGTACTCACAGAGGCTCCCAGTATGATGAAGATGTGTGTGTTTGAGTGACTGGATGGTTCGTCTCCATAGAGCTCCCGCCGCAGCTGTCCAAACACCTCAGAGCGAGTCAAAGCCTCCACACTCATCTTCTTTTAGGTTGTGTTGTCTCACTCGGTCCCCAGGCGGCTCTCCTTTCCCCCGTGGTCAAACTACTACATACAAAGTATGTGGAGTTCTCAACTGTCATCATTGCGTTGCAGAAAAAAATAACCCAGTGAATCATTGCTGCCACCTATTGTTGTAAAGAAATAATGTCTTGGCATCACTCAACACTTCCTTGACTTTCTGAAAGCTTTGTTCTATGCTGGGTGTTGTAGAAACAGGGTTCTGTCCAGCCCTCACCACGGCCTGGAGAGGTATTTACTAAGAGTGTTAAGGGACAACTCCCCACGATAATTCACATTCCATCAGACCTGGTTTGACAACTCCAGAGAGGATTCTTCACCACACACTCGCACACAATTCATTACAGTTGAGGCTGAAACGGCATGAAGGAATGGCTTCCGCCGCCACACCACTCCTTTGATAAACATACTGTACATTGTGCTGGAAAGGCAAATATTAACTAGTCCCACTAAGATAATATGCTAGGACTTATTGTGTGAACAGCTCTTATCAGCAGATAAGCCAGATAAGTATGCATCATAACTCAAGGTTATTAAGTTGTATATAGGGAAATTGTATGTTACTTAGTTACAAGTGGCCATTGCAAGCAGGTGGACATCAAGTGAGCGTTTCAAATTCTAGTCTGTAGCATCAGCAAGCCTACAAACTTGTTTGTATTACTATATGTGCTATGAATGTTCTATACTTTCAGACCATGCAACAGGTACATTTGTGCATTTTATTAGCCACTTCAACCCTAACGTCCCTATTCTTTCATTCGGAGAAAACAACCCACAAAAACAGCTCACAACGCATCACAATGAATTGTGAGCTTATACTATAGGCTATTTTTGGCAAAGGTATTTACTGCAGCAAAACCTGGAGGGGGCCTTGTACAGAGCCCAGGGGAACTTCGGTCAACTAAGTACAGTATAGTGTTTAAGTGGTTAACTGACCCAAACCCTGAATGAAAAGCTATTGGTAGACATACTGTAGTTGTAGTGTACATAATACAGCATGATTATATTGAGACACCTTTTGACACGCTTGACTACCATTACTGATGAATGGCAACCAACACTGACAACCAACTGACAATTTCAGAGAGATTTTCCTTGGTAATACCTAAAAAAACATTTTACTTTTATACAATGACCATTTCACTTCAGTAACAGTGCATAGCTTTTCTTTTTTAATTAAAAATTGACCCATCTCTCTTTGGCAATACATTCACATTTGAAATGTCACTATACATTATTTTACAGTCTTAGGAGACAATACACAGCCACGTGTTGCACATGAAAGGCACAGCTTTGTGATCATACTGTACATACAGTAGCAGCTCTGAACATGTCCCAGTGGTCCACGCTAGCCAGTTCTGGCTGTCAAGTTCACATAGTCAACAGGTAGAAGCCGCAATGTTTCCACCGTCTTTCCTGAGATTCTGTCATAAATAGGTTAAAAACCAGTCACAGGTTACCCTGAGCTGTTTTGCACAGATGGGTTCAGTTCCTCATCTGTTGTTCACACAGGTCAACCCATAAGTCCCAAAGCTCCACATCATGCAGTCCTATCGGCTGAAAGCAGAGCTCGTGTCTTAGACCACTGTGTCAGAGGAGAGGAACAGGGAGTTGTTGGTCCCTGGTAGGCAGACTGGGTGGTCAGCTGAAGGACCAGTGCTGGTTCAGGTCTGCAGCATTACAGTCGTCCATCTGAATCTGGCCTCCTTTCAGCATTAAACACTTTCCACTGCCGGGGTTCTTCAGAAGCTGCTCCTACAGGGCACAGACCAGAGAAACAGATAAGTGCCAGCACTGCACAATGAATCATGTGCTAGCGTTTGTGTAGTTTTTCACGTCCATAATTGCCAATTGTACAATACTGGCTCAACTGCCATACTGAAATAGTTATTTTAATTTAAAGAGTGATTTTAGTCAAAACATTATTATAAGATGCAAATATAACACACAATACAATTATAAGTTCCCAAAATCACAGATCAGCATTTGTAATTAAATATTGTACAGAGTACAATATCTCACATTAACATTTTAGCCATAGTTATGAAGTCCTAATCAATAATGACACTTTTAGAAATCACAAAAACAATACAAAAAAATCCATCCATCCATCCATCCTTCACAATAGAAGCAGAGATATTGCATTAATCCCAGTGCTCCATACCTCAGTAAAGGCCCACTCCTGTTGTGGTGACAAACTGGTACCCTTTCCCTTCAGCTGGCATTCCTCAATCTTCACCTGCTCCGACGGGGGCGCCGCATGGAGACACAACTGCTTTCCAATGTTGTGACGCAGCTCCTTGTGAGATGTGTATTCAAAGTACTGGAAGAGACAAACGCCTGATCAGACACAATTATTGAAGATGATATTCAATTGGCCATTTTGCTTTAACTTCATACTCAGGGGGTGGGGGATGTGTTGATATTGTGACAGGCTCGACAGTTGGACAGACGACAGCCAGGTTTCAAGATAACAAAGTTCCTTTTATTTCACCAGTAGCCAAACAGTGTCACATAAGCTGCTTGCCATGTTGTGGTACTAGATCTCAAGATCCTGTAGCTACGAACACATTTCACACAGGAGAGCAGATGGTTCTATCCTGTCGGGCTTGGATTTACTCGATTGATAGATACGTTTTTTGCTTTTATGGCTCACTGCCGTGTTGGTGTGCAAGCAGATCTAAGCAGGTGGAGCTGGGGAGTCGGTGTGTGCATTAAAACTGACGACACAAGGCAGCAGCAACTAGGTATGTGTAAGCCAAATAACTCTTGACATTAGGGTGTGTAAATCATGATTGGTCCACTCATAAATGTGCGCTACTGCTTGGTCCAATCAGTTTAAGCCAGGTAGAGTTTCCTGGCTGAACTTGCATTGCTCATTAAATGAGCCTAATTACACCTACTAATAACAAGTACATTTTGCTTGTTATTAGGTGACAGAGTCATTTGTCTACTTCATTTCATTTTTTATAATTTTGTCTAATAGACATTTTAATTCAAGAAACGTTCACATAGAAGAAGAGTTTGACATTGAGTAACTGTACCTGGTTTCCTCCCATGTTGTGACACTGGTACATGATCAATGGTTTGCCTCCCTGATTGTTCTCGCCCACATCCAAACAGGTTTGAGACGCTGAGTTCTTAATCTGTGCATTCACACAAACAATGAGTGATGACATTGCTGCCTGCATACAGCACCATAAGGAAAAACTGAATACAATACATTAAGGAAAAAGGTGAACATGTCTTACGGCTCCAAATTTAGCAGGAGACAGGTCTGGAACAAAGGCCTCTGGGTAAATTGTGTTGAGAAACCAGGTGAAGTTTTTACACTGCAACCTCTCTCTCAGTTGAAGACGTTCGGAGATGTCACCAAACTGTTTCTGTAACACCCAAAAAAAAGTACTTTAAGCTCTCAAGAACCTGGGACTTGTAATTCTGGACATACTACTACATAAAACACAAAATTCTGTCATGAAACCTTTGCTGTCTGGTGTATTACTTAAATTAAAATCTCTATTGTACAAACTAAACACTAAAACTAAATTCAGCAGGGCTATGTGGCAAATAGCATTCTAGGTTAGTGGTCCCAACAATCTCGCAACACCATGAACGTTAGTGGAAATTTTGGTCATCAGGCAAGGAAGAACTGATTCACTTATTACACAAATTGGGCAAAGGAGGGTGAGAGAATGGGCATGGATTCTCATAAAAAGCCATAGAACTCCAGAATGGAAACACCATAGATGGGTTTCCGCGCGACGTCATCACAGAGCAGAGTGCGCGATCTGCGCATGCGCGGGGGAGAACGAACCGGAAGCGCCATTCACTCTCTCGTTATTTTCGGGATTTAGATAGGCATAATGCTGCTATTATAGGCATAATAGGCATAATGCTGCTATTATATACAAACAGATCCAACTTTCGACAAATCATTTTTATTGAGTAAAGAAGATATTACAAACTGCATCATTTAATCTACTTTCATTAAACCTGGTGAAGACCATTTATTTTCTGAATGTACAGTGGCCAGAGATGCTGCGGGTAATAGCGCCCTCTACAGGCTCATCCCGCCACTGCGCGCGCATCATCCTCTATGTTTACAAACAGGAAACCCATCTATAGAGCTGCAACTATCGATTATTTTGTTAGCAATTGCTTTTCTGATTAATCAAATAATCAAGAAGCAGGTTTGAATTTCTTTTTAAGATGAAATGTTGCGAACCTAACAGCAGACATAAAAAGGTAAACCCTACCCTATAGACCAAAACAAACCAAATGGGGGTGCTGGAGAGCATTTTCAGCCACTGAACAAATACAGTGCGAGTATGGAGTTGATGGAGTTATGTACTCTCCCAGTGTAATCTTTCTAGTTTCTTTTGAAACTGTGGTTTGGCAAGTGCTACAGTATAACCTAATTATTATTTTTATCATCAACTCTGACTACTAACCTCACTGGCCATCTTTGCAGCATTCTTGTTGCGGCGGTAGAAGATATTCTTATAGTCATCCATCCAGACCTCAGCCAGCCGCACCTGGTTGCGGGTGATGACCTCTGTGCCCTTGGGGAAGGTGTGAGGGCTCTTGGTACGGAAGACATGACCCACCACAGAACAAGGAAGAATTTCTAACTGACCCCCACATTGCCACACCTGAGGATGAGATAGGCAAAGACAACAATGATGAGATGACAAAAATATGTATTACTTTACAGTATATCTATTAATCACTGATGCCATAGTTTCTTATTTCATGGACTGACTGGATTGTAGAACTGTAAAAAAAAAAAGAAAAAGAAAAAAGAACTGTATGCGATGTGTTTCTGTATATTTTTTTTATGGATCCATAGGCACATTCCTAGCAATATTGATTAATCTGACACTAAATAGAATCTTGACCATGAGAGTGTAGAAAGTGAGACTGACCCTAAATGACATCTCCACATTCTCTCCACCCCAGATCTCCATCTTGTCGTCATAGGTTCCAATGTGTTCAAAATACTTCTTGGAGATGGAAAAGAGACCACCAGCGAAGGCAGGTGTTCTGAGAAGAGAAAAGCATCAGACATTAAAAGATTTTAAAAGAATATCATTTTAACGAGGGGGAACGACATCAGGCACAGGTCACAAGTTCAACTAAAATTGTGCCCATGTGGTCTGTGCACCTAAAACAGCCCACGTCACGTTTCCGAATTTGAGAATTCCACAATGACAAACCCCCTTCTTAACTTACTTGACAGGGTAGGTTTCATCCTTGCGTTTCTTCTTCTCATAATCAGGGATCGCCTCCCACCCAAAGGTCAGACTCCAGTCAAAGTTGCCACGGTTGTAGGCATGGCCGTTGACCGTAGGCTTGTTGAATTGAAAGTTGTTGAGGTCGATAGTGGTGATCTCTGGACTGACCACTGCAGTGGGCTCTTCCACGATACGAGCCAGCAGGGGCTCCAGCCAGCCATGGAAACACTCACCTAGGGGGGAAGAGGAACATACATGACTTCATATCTTCTAACCCTAAATTCATATGAAGTTTAGAGACTGTAAAAACGGGTGTGCTACCGATCTCAAAGTTTGCCTCTGGTGCAAATACTGTATGAATACTAGTGTAATACCCATTGTCAGAATTCTTAGGGCAGTACCCGTTATCAGAGTACTTGGATGCTAGCCTATGGCGTCAGGCATCGCCACACACACACACACACACACACACACACACACACACACACACACACACACACACACACACACACACACACACACACACACACACACACACACACACACACACACACACACACACACACACACACACACACACACACACACACACACACACACACACACACACACACACACACACACACACACACACACACACACACTTATCTAGAAGGATGTGAGACTTGTAGAGCAAGGTCATAGAATATGTCTGTGCAGACAGGCTTGTTGGACTTCAATTGATTTAGTCGATTATTGATTAATTAAAAGACAATATACACTATCATATATGCTGTTTTCGTACAGTATCTGTTAACCCATTAAGACCGTTTTTTTTTATAGATTTTTTTTATTCTTCTACCCGGATTTGAACCTGCTTAGATTTGTATTTGAGCTAATGGAGCCTGCCTGCTTGCTCAGTGGATAAATTGAATCTTGACCATCAGGTCAAAATTCGTGTCAGATCCTGTGTCTAGGTGAGACATGACCCTTGACACAATCTAAATGTCTCAATAGAAGAGCAGGGAGACAAAAATACAACCACCACAAATGTATATATAAGTTATATAATATTAACATACTCCACCATACAGATTGGACAAAATTCTAATTTATTCATTTAAAAAAATACTTACATAGTGAGACTTTAAGTTAGAATTTAAAAGGTGTTTTTAGAATCTGCCTCAGGTTTAAAAGGATTAAACACAGAATTAGTTCAAATACTTTGAGACTATTAAATATACATTACAAAATAAGTAATACCAGGTCAAATATATGCTCAGTGAATGCACCTGTTGTTGCTAGATAATGATTATGTTAAAACATTTCCTATGAAAGTTCTCATTCCCTGACATGGTTTTTCCACTTTCTAACCATAGATCTACAAAAAATATAAGATTGGCTTGTTTGTGTGCGTGTCTGTGAGTGTGTGTGTGTTTCCTCACAATGTGCATCCAGGAAGGTAAGGATTTCACCCTGAGCCACACTGGCCCCCAGCAGCCTGGCTGTAATGAGGCCCTTCCTCTCCGCCTGCCTCACCACGTGGACATTCTTATACTGACGAAGGAACTCTTCCAGTTGAATCTTCAGGTGCTCTGCAGGGGAAAGAAGCATCAGTGTTCATTTCATAGACTAAACTATGGCGTTCGTGGACTACCTTTTTTTCACTGACAATCATTTCAGATGACTAAAATATGACTAAAACTAAATAGAATTTAATTCAAAAGGCTATGACTGAAACAAGAAAAACAAGAAAAACAAACTATAAAGTTATTATACCTCAAAAACAAAACTAAACTAAAAGAAACCGGAACAATGACCACACCTATTGGTTCGAAAGGTTAATCAGTAATGAATAACTTGTCTGATAACATTCTGCTACTGCTTTGCCCCAGCTCTTGAACACTCAGTGGTTGAAATTAATTACAGTTGATGTAGGCCAGGGTGTTGTAAAACTCATTGTGATACAGTATGCACCTCTATTTTGATACAATTGTTCTGATTAATCATTCACTGCAGATCTGTTAAACTGTAATATTACATACAGCTAAACTATAACTGTTTGAAAATGCTTGCACAATTCCATTCTAGTGCTTTGTAACTTCCTCAGAAATTATATACACAGTACTGTAAAACAACATCGTGTTGACACAGTATATGGTGAACACTAACATAAAAGTTACTCCGTTTCACATTTCCGACCGCAGAAAAGACAGTAAGTACTAACTTCGATGAAAGAGAAAATTCATTTGTGTTTGTGTGTGTGTTCAGTGTACACATCGTGTTGCTGTATCCTGTGTGGGTGTTATTATTACTATATGTGTGAATTGTGGTGGTGGTATGGGGCAGACTCATAACTGCTGTATCGTGTGAATGAATGGGGTTTATAAAGTCTGTATTTTATGTATGTGCTTGATTTGGGAACGATTATATAAAGAATATATATATATTTGTCAATTTTAGCCCCGCTAGCAGCAGAGTTCTAAGGATGGTGATGATGGTCCATCTGTCCACCCAACACTGCTGGTTGGAATGTCATGACATTTTCTGTAGGGGTGCAACAGTTAATCGAACTAATCAATTTAATCGATTAGAAACAATTGTAGTAAAATAATTGATTTTGGGTGAACAATATTTAAAAAAAATAGTAGACTACTATAGCTCTCAAGTTGTATGGCCAAGTATTGGTTATCAGAGAGAGAGAGCGTGTGTGTTTCTCTCTGTGTGTGTGTGTGTGTGTGTGTGTGTGTGTGTGTGTGTGTGTGTGTGTGTGTGTGTGTGTGTGTGTGTGTGTGTGTGTGTGTGTGTGTGTGTGTGTGTGTGTGTGTGTGTGTGTGTGTGTCCTACCAGCAACGCTAGCATCATCCACCAAGATGATCTCTGTAAGCAAGGCAGCAGGGGATGTGTGCAGGACACTTAAGACCGTCCTGAGAAGGGTGGACCAGGCCTCATTGTGGAACACAATGATGACACTGGTGGTCGGTAGAGGAGGACAGCGGCGGAACTTGCGCTCCACACACCTGGAAAATAAATAAATAAAAGTCGAACCATGTCAAAACACTCACACACATTATGGGGAGAAATTATACACATCCTTTGGCAGGTGTTGGGTTGGGGGAATACTGTACCATGAATAAAGAACAAAGAACGAGCACACGTTAATGCTCCAACACCTTGTACTGGATGATGTTTTGAACCTGGTGGCTCTTCATCAATGATGATGTCGTCCAGCAAACAAGTGTTAACACAGTGCGCTGGTACTTTGTTCTTTATTCTAAACACACAGACACGCACACACACACACACACAAAACCGAAACAAATCTCACGACTGTAAAGTTTTGTTAGGCCAAACCCCAATCTGTGATTTGTAAAACAGCGTGAAAGGAGTCCTCCACACTAGCGCTGTGTTTCCTAAACAATTACTGTAGCACAATATGTAGAATTATGTTTAGGTATTATCTCTCTAAACATACTGTATGTTCTTGTGGTTCTACATGAAGCCAACCAGTTGAAGAAATTGCAGATTGAGGCTTCAACCTTTGGTTTTAGGAAATATCTGAGACCATTAATGTTTTATGGAAGATACTTCTGGTTTGACCCATTCTTATACACTTCAATCCTATACAAAAATACTGAAATCCCCAGCCACACACACACACACACACACACACACACACACACACACACACACACACACACACACACACACACACACACACACACACACACACACACACACACACACACACACACACACACACACACACACACACACACACACACACACACACACACACACACAGAAAAAGTCTTCCAGCCAGCTACTATAGTACGTAATAATAGCCAACCATTGTTTGCATTAGGCTTATGGGTGGCAGGCTCTCAATTTTAGACAAATAAAGCACAGCCCTGAGCATACACTGGTAAACAATTCTTCCATGAAGAAAGCAATTTAAAAGCTTTTCACAAAACAAATAACTGTCAAGGGCATTAAAACTGTGACACGTCTCACTACTTGGGAGATAAAGGAAAATTAACAGTAGGGTAAGTTTCAAATGTCCCAGATAAGCTTACATCCTGATCAGCTCGGAGTAAGATACTGTAGCCATCTATATTCCTATTTCATCTACAACACTGATAAAAACCTATACGTCTGATCCTGTTTTACCATTGTCGTAATTCACTTAGGTTCTGTTCCATTTCCGTGGCAATGTTCAGATCATAATATTGAGATTGAAATGCTTTTTTTTGCAAGTATAACCTTGACTGAGAATTTGGTTATTATCTGAAGCATGTAAATGCACTTAACAGAAAAAAAGAACAGTGCAACAGCGCTAGCCTCAACTATCGACCAGTCAAGATAATTCTAGGAATGTCCTCTCTTACTCTGGAGGCCGGGTGTCCTCGCCAAGGCTGCGGCTCAGGGAGATGCGATCACTGGCGAACTGGTTGAAACAGTGTCTGGTCATGCCCTCTTCTTTCTCCTTCTCCTCCTCTGGGCTCATATGTTCCTTGTTAAACGCCTTGCCGTCGGCGCCAGGGCCCTGGGCATCCTGTGGGGGCCTCTCCAGGGCGGGCTTTAGCTCAGCCTGGCTGTAGAACCCAGAGGGGCAGTGAACGTTTTCGGTGGGGTTCTCCTCTGGAGGCGGGGGAGCTGGCGGCTTGATCTGGAAGCCCATGGCGTCCCGCACCATGACAATTACCTGGTCCTTCTTGACCACCAGCTCCTGGAACCAGGGGTCCCCCGCAGGCTGGTCGCCCACATCCCTCTGAAGAGCCACCAGGGCCACCATGAACAGAGCCCCTCCCAGGAGAACCAGCTTCAGCAGGGAGAAACGCCGGCGCAGGAAGAACCGCATGGCGCCGGATGGATGTCACACTCCAACCTAGATAGATAACGTGGTACAAATAAAACAATTAAACTAAAACAACCTGGTCATGATGTAATAGGGCATGTCACCCACAGGGTTGTAGTCAAGGTTTGAAAAAAGGCTCTCTCTTTGATAATACAATCCAAATCCCATGTAAATCTTACTTGCCTTGATCCGTCCAAACAGCAGCTTATTCCTTTGATTAACACAACACACTCTGAAGAAATCCTTTAAATCTCTTCTTGTTTATCTTCAAGTGTCATAGCAGCCGGGCTGCCTAACCTGCAATCCTCCTCCTATTCTCTCTCTCTCTCTCTCTCTCTCTCTCTCTCTCTCTCTCTCTCTGTGGAGTCCCAAAGGGCAGACAGCTAGGGAGAGGGCAGGGACAAGTAGAGAGTGAACAAACAAGGAGCACACCTTCTGGCAAATACCTGAAGCCACATGCCCCCAGGTACCCAGCCCTCCAGGAACCACGTGGCAACAGGTAGTACTGGCCAGGTGGCTCAATGTACAACTCCCACACCGGTTACTGATTGACACGTGACGTCTCCCAGAAACACCTGTTAGCACACGTATCCATACCACAGCAACAAAGACCGTCCCCTACCAGGAAATATGTCAGCTAATAACCTGTAGGCCTACTTTATTCTGTTCCGACACAATAGGGAACCATTTCCCTGGCATGGTATGTGGAATGGGATATCATTCTATTGAGGGCACCCTCAAAGTCCTTAGTTGATCACTGTTCATACTAGAGTCACTCTTACTAGGGCATAATTAATTCACTCTGGTCTCAAACCAGCCTCATTCATATTTGATTCAAGGAGACACTCTTTTAGTGACGGATAGTGACAGGCGGTGGCGACTGCAACCCACCTCTTTGTCCTAGTGGAATGACATACGTCTACCTGGACAACCAGTTTGTCAAGTTTGCTGTCAACACAGAACATGAAAATGTGGTGGAAAAGAAAAGAAAGGGCGGTGGAAAGATAAAACTTCCATTCATGCCCAACATTAACATTTTAAATGTATGTATGCTAATAAAGTGACACGCCCCACCATAAGATGTGATGTTTGTCACATAGTTTACACATCAAGGTTTATCAAGGTAATTGATATACAGTAAGAGATACAAAATAAATAGCAACGTTTATGTTTATTAAAGGATACCCATTAGAGACACATGGATGAGCCTCTAGTCTTCCTGGGGTCCTGATATTTCAGCACAGAACTACTAATAATTGTAATAATAATAAAACTATAGTATCTAATTCATACTATAGTAATCATCTATATCTCACATACTATTCCAAACCTTATTTTCAAGTTCACTATAAAAATAAAAAAAACTATTTAAAGTAGAGTAAGTGATATTTTGTTTTTTTCTCTCTTTTTGTTAAAAAAAAAATCATTGCTACAGAGCGTTTTTTTGGTCACAGGGGTCTCTCCAGCTCTTCAGTAAACAAAATATATTAAATGTTCAGGTAGGTGACAAAGTTTAAGCCAATCAGGAGAGAGCACTGAAAATGTATTTTCTGTTTAATGAAGAGGTGGAGAGACATGGGAGACTCCTTTAACTGAACAAACACTCTATAGCAATGAGTACTATCATAATATAGAGCTATTTAACACTTATTTTAACAAAAGCAAATCACTTACCCCTACCTTTAACAAAGCCCCAAAGATAGGCTAAAAACAGTCTGTACGTTTAACACAGACAGAGCAGAGAGTTCAGTTGAGCGTCATGGGTGTCGTGCCAAAAAGAACCAGGAAGGTTGTGACAACATATCAGGAAGTTATTAAATCCATACAGCGCATCATTACATAATCCCACTAAAACCTATGACTTAATATATATATTTTTAAGCGGTGTACATGTGCTTAATTAAGTCTAATATTACCAACATATTATAGAATAGATTAAGTAGAACTAATAAGTCAATCTGAAACAATATGACAGCGCATCCGTGTCATCATCCGCGCCACCCGGGGCAATAAAGTGTGTATTTTACTACAAATGGTTGTATTTGCACTGGCAGGCTCACACACACACACACCAACTTACCTCAAATAACTCCCGATATTTGATGAGGAGAACTAATTGCTCCAGGGTTTATTTGTTTGAGAATCAAGCATTCACTTCTATAGCGTCTTGAAGTCGTTATGAATGTGTGAGTGAGAGCTCTGTACGGATGATACACTTCTCCTCTACGTACAACAGGTGCCATGCCGTTCACATGATTAGATGGATGGAGTCCCCTGGTGGCCATCTGGGGCATGATGCTGAAGCACTGTGTCTCAACCAGTGGTCCACGGACCACTAGCGGTCCGTCCGTCCATCCATCCATGGAATAATTACAGTGGTCCATGGGAAAATGTGGTGGAACTTAAGAAGTACTCTTTTTTTTTTTTTAAAGTATCAATACTGCAATGTAGAAATACTCTGTTACAAGTAAAAGTCCAGAATTCAAAATGTACTTGAGTAAAGTACAAAAGTATTGGTATCAAAATGTTCTTAAAGTACCAAACGTAGAAAGTACTCATTATGCAGAATGTCCCATTTCACATGTTTTCAAATCTCAAAACATTCAAAGAATCTTTAGAAAATAGCAGATATTCTATAAGCTCCCAATGCGTCACGATGCATGCATTGAGCGCTTGTAGATCGGCTATTTTCAAATGGCCAAAATGATGTATATAGGTCTGAAGTGGGTAGGCTAATGTATGTTTTGTAATAATAGTAAAAAATCTACAAAGTAACTAACTAGTGACTAAAGTTTTAAAAAATTGTAGTAGAGTAAAAGTATAATATTTGCCTCTGAGATGTAGTGGAGTAGAAGTAAAAGTACTGAAATTGGAAATACTCCAGTAAAGTAGAAAATACCTCAGAATTGTACTTAAGTACAGTAGGCTACTTGAGTAAATGTACTTAGTAACATTACACCACTGCAAATATATATATATTGTACTTTTGTTAAATGCATCCAAAAAAAAAATATATGCTTCATACTGTAAGTATCACATCGTCACCTTGCTAAACTAATGGCCTAAGTAATTTTTTGAGGAAAACGATATGTTTGCCTAAGTCAGCTCCTCATGACACTGGCCACCTCTTAAAATCGCCCATCTCCTAATTGAAAAGGATCATGCTGTTCACTCCCCTTTTAGTATAATGGCCTAACTCCCTAGTGTGACTTAGGCCAAAATAGGCTTTTTTTTTGGCCTAAGTCACATGGTTTTGTGACTGAATTATTTACTGATTTAGGCCATTAAAAGTCAGATTTAATCCTATTTAAACCTATTTAAATCTCTTATGTTACATAACTGACAGACAGTGTTATTTCTATTTAAATAGTCATAATTTGTTATAAACATTTTGGGTGAAATGATTAAGAAATATCATATAGTTTTGTTTTGGATCAGTTTTTTATTTTTCCTGAAAAACTTAAAAAAATGACATAGGCCATTCGTTTAGCAAGGCGACGACATTTAAGAAACTTTTTGTGTATTGGCTACTTAAGCTTGATATACAGGTACTTGTTGATATACAGGTACTGACAATAGTAGATCTTGATTACTACAAGCTTATTGTGAGCCTGTATATAGTCTATTTTCGGTCTGCTGCTGGATTTAACATTGTTAAATATTAATCTTTTAAAAATATATAAATGACTGTGATATGCATTCTTACAAAATCTATTGTAGCCTATACATATTACTGTTGGTAGGTGGAGTTGGGGGGCAAAATAGGCTAGTGGTCCAGAGCTCAGAAAAGGGTGAGAACCACTGCTGTAAAGTCAATGTAAAGCACAAGGCAGCATATATCCTGCATTTACATTTACTGTACTTCCCAAGAGATGACAGAGGATAGGCCTATATTCCTCAACTATCATGGTAATTATGCACAGAATTCATATAGTTTAATTAATGTTCTGCATTGAGTGCGGTTAAGTTAACATACCCGTTACCTCAACAGAAATCCATTATTCATGCAAAAGCAATTAAATACTCTCTCCAGTATCACCGTCATGAAACCGTACACTCATTTATTCAGAAAATGGAGAAGCACTCTGGCTCTGGCTTAGTAGTGTCTCCAGTTACTGCCACTGGTAGAAATCTTGATTGCAGACTGTTGATTGACGTGAAAATCAAATGCACATTATAAAAGAAAAATAAGCAAGGTATGCTGTGTAACAATGTGTTAAGGACAGTTGATATGACTAGATACATCAGGATTAATGCAAAACAGCCATTTATTGATTTTATTGTATCCAAGGGAAAAATCTAATCAGCAGAGTAAAGCCTAAGGTACTCACTGAATTTTGGCAAGCATCACCATCATACTGCAAAGCATAAATTAGGCTTAAGTCTTCTAATTCTGCCAATAGTCTTTTTAATGGACAGTGAAACAGTACTTTATTGTTGGCCTTTCATTTTGAAGACAGTAACAGACAATTAGCAGCCTGTGGGCCTCCTGAGTACGAGGCAGCATTTGGCTCAGGCTGAGAGAGAAAAGAGGCTAACAAATGAGCATAATTCCACCATGCTCCGCCATTTCTTCTATGTAGTGTCAAAGCAACAAAGGTCATCCAAATGTAAAAACACACACCTTAAAACACCTCAGCAAACCTGACACCAGATCAGTATTTGACCTCTATACTTCACATAATACAGTGATTCAGCCCCTCTGCCAGTGATATTGGCAATAAAATGAGTGGTTTTCTCCAACAGCAGTGTCATTAAGGGCATGGATGTTTTTACCTAAACTTACATTCATTAGATTAGCACTTCAAAAGACTAGTTTGGGTTGATACATGTGCCAGATCCTACCAAATACTATAAAATACTGATGTCTACTGTTGCCATTATTGGTGCAATAAGCACCTGGACCTTGGAATTGCATAACCTCAAGGCAATTGCTTGTGAAAAGACAAATACTTTCTATAGAGTTTATCCTTGACCCAGTGTAAATTGGTACCACCTGGACAACCAGGTTATGCTCACATCTTGTAACACAATCCAGGAATAAAACAAAACAAAGATCAGGCTTTTAGTTAACCTAGGATGGAATGAAGAAAATCAGAATATCACAGTCCAATAAAAGGCATAGTACACATAATTCTTCCTTAATTAATCAACTGACAAATCAGACCGCAGTCTTGTTACAAATCAGGAATGGACACAACTCCAAAGTATAATATAAAACATGCCTTGCAGCAATCAGTTTGGCAAGAAAGCATTTGTCATACAGTTTCATAAAAACCTCACAGTGAAAGGTTATGCCCCCTCATATGACAAAGAACAGCATTTCTGTAAGCCCTCTCTCTCTCTTTCTCTCACACACACACGCACACGCACACGCACACGCACACGCACACGCACACGCACACGCACACGCACACACACACGCACACACGCACACACGCACACACGCACACACGCACACACACACGCACACAGTGCACACATACACGCACACAATTATAAAAATTCTCCTAACAGAAACAATCTTTATTTAGTACCATGGTACTAATGCAACCGTTTTCCTTCATTTCAAAAACTTCCGACATTTTTGCCTTGTACCAAAAATACATAGGCCAGGATTCTGAATCAACTAACTGTCAGGAGGGTGAAACAATAGAGGACCTGATAAGAACACATTAATCCTAGCCAAGACGGCTGTGTGTGTTTGTGTGTACGTTTGTTTTCCTTCATGAATATATCCAGTCCAAAACAAAATAAGCGGTTGCACTGCATCAACGACAGTGAAGTTACCATGGCCTTTTGTTGTCAAAAGTGAAAAACTGATGATAATAATAATAATAATAATAATAATAATAATAATAATAAATAAAGATAGCTGTTCAGTCCTGCAGACATTTTCAAACAGGATTGCCAGACGTGTCTAGTGGTGTATCATATCAAACATTTTGTTCTTTGGTCATCTTCATCCATCATCTTTCTCCTTGCATATTCTCATATGTCCCGTAGTCTTGTTACAAGGTCGTCCCCAAAAGACAAAAAAACGAAACAAAACAAAACAAAACCTTCTGCAGAAATAAATAAATAATGAATCTGGATGACGTACTTGTACCGTACTGTAGCTTACAAACCTAACCAGTCACTTCCTTCTAAGGCAACTGATTTCTCAAGCAGCTTGGAGGGTGAGTGGGAGGGGGGCCTTCAAAGAACCTAGAACAAGCCTAGAACAAGCTTGAGTGGTGTGTGTGTGTGTGTGTGTGTGTGTGTGTGTGTGTGTGTGTGTGTGTGTGTGTGTGTGTGTGTGTGTGTGGTTGCGTGTGTGTGTGTGTGTGTGTGGTTGCGTGTGCGTGTGTGTGTGTGTGCGCGCGGGCGCTCATCTGAGTACACAAGAGCACACAGACAGGCCAAGCGTGTCCCATCTCAGCCATGGTGTCTGTCCCCAGTGTGTTTTGCAGCGTGGTTCAGTGCTTGTCACTGAGCTGCGGACCGTCTCTGAAGCGTCTCCCTGGACTCTTCTTCTCAGTGCAGTGCGAGTCCCAATGCGGCCAGTTTGGTCGGCTGAGCTGTTCTTTAACTGCCCGGGGGGCCGCTTTTGAGGAAATAGGTGGTCATCTCTCCCTTGCCCTTCACTTTGACGAGGCCTCGACAGTCCAGCTGGTAGCCGTTGTTGACCAGCACGTGGTACAGGTCCGTGGTAACCTGGGTGAGGTCAAAGACATTTGATATCTAGGCCATGAAAGAGACACTCTTGTGCTTTACAATGACAGTGGGAAGTAATGTATTTGTCCAAGCTTGCTGCAAGACATGCAGGCTTTTCCTCTGTGTCAATGGACGACAAGGAATCTGTGACAGCTTGCATGAAAAGTGGTGTTTGAAATGTCAGTGCAAAATATATGTAGCAATTACACTTGATGTTAAGTGGTTGTGTACAGGCCTACCCATTCTATACTGGCTAGCACCATTCTGATCTGCAGCAACACAGTGAACAGCAGATGGCAGTACTGCTCTGATTTTTCCAAGAAACCAATTCAGCCATTTGATTTCAAAATGGAAAACAGAATGATTGTATCCCAGGGTGTGTGTGGTGATTAAAAAAATTTGATTCCATAAAGTAGGTGGACAAGGGAGTAGGGTCATTGATCACAAATCAATTTCATTTGACTTAAAAGTATGTCATTTGCACACAGTGGGTCAGAATTGCCTCTCCTACAATTAAAAAACACAAACAATGCTGCTACTATGAATACTAATAGTGTAATATTATACAGTATTAAGACTGGGAGGTTGTTGAGGTAGAGTCGACGTGCTATACCTGGATGCAGTCTGGAACTCCTGTGCTGTCCATCCTGCTGGCCACGTTCACTGTGTTTCCCCAAATATCATATTGAGGTTTCCTGGCTCCAATCACTCCTGCTACCACTGGCCCCATGTTCAGCCCTGACAAGAAAACATTCACAAAATTCACAGCCTGGTTCGATACGATACAGAGGTGTCAGTTTAGTACCTTTTTAATACAGAAAAAAAGTAGAACGGCCAGAGAAATGTCCTTGATTTGTTTTAGTTAGTTATTAAAGTTATGAAAAGTACTAAGATCATAAAAATAAAGTATGATCTTTTAAGACTATGAAACATGTTGGAGCTATTATACATGACCCATCTTCTGTGGGGTCTTCTTAGCAGCATACAGGTAAAAAATAATATATATATTTTTTAACAGCTCTTTATAAAAATTACATGTGGCATTGAAGTAGTTAACTCATTCACTGCCACAATTATTGCTGGCTGCGTTTGCCCACTGCCAGAGATTTTTCATTGAAAAAAAGGTTTTTAAGTTTTAAGTTAACAAGGAAGTGGATGGGAGTGTAGATCTTTAAACAATCATATCTCCTTGGTCTTTGGGTCAAATTTGAAAAAACAAACTAAAAAAAAAATATATATATATTTTTTTTACGTCAGTGGCAGGATTGGTAAACGGGACAAATTACGTTTTTTACGTCAGTGGCAGTGAATGAGTTAATAAACAAATAAAAATAAAATAAACTATGCTGTTTTTAATGAGCTTAAAAAGGAACAGTGTTACAGGGCTCAATTACATTAATCATGTTTGTAAAGCCTGTGTTTTGCGATACAGAGTACGTCTCATATCCGGTGGCAATAAATGTACCAAATGCTGTGGTGATATCAGGTGGGTATGGCTGCCTAAATGCTGCAGGGAGGGTTTGTAGCGTGTGTTGCTCCTTGTTTGACACAATGGGGTGATGTCGGCTGACGTAACCTACTGTTGTGTAACTTGGGTAGCAGATACGACATACCGTTGTCTTTTTATTGACCACTCTCTTGTCATCGCCCTCATAATTCACAGGGAACCTGCTGATGTTCTGTTGGTGGTCGCTCTATCTATGGCGTAGAGCACTGAACACCCAAACAGTGGGTCGGGATCCATTTGTGGGTCGCGGATCCATTTTCACGGGTCGCGAGTAAATATCCCTTTATTTTTTGTTTCCAAGATTCTGTCATTAATTATTATTATTTAAAAATATTTTCTAAAGATTTCCACAACAATTCACGAATTGTCATGAGTTGAAAACAAATTAAAAGATAAAAAGAAATAATTCATGAATAAAATTAAAATAATCAAAGAAATTCCCTAAATTTGAAAACAAATGTTTAAGAAGTAGTGAAAATAGAAGATCTGCAAGCTCACAACACGGCGCAAAGAGCACATCGTCCAAAGTTAATGAAAAAAGAAAGAGTGTTTCCAAAACACTGAACTGCTCAATAATTTGATTTGATTTTGGTAAACAGAAATACAAGTATCAACACAATATAACTTCAACCCAGGATATGTGTTTTATACGAGTATTGTTACACCCGTACAAAACATACATAGTGACCTGGTTCCGTTATATGACTTTCAAACATTATGTAATTTGTCTTGAGCAAGTAGACTTTTTTAGTTTTCCTTCAACCAACCAAAGGATTTCTCACCAAAGAACAATGTCGAGAAGAGTTTTATAATCAGAGTCAGCCACACTTTATTGCTAAGTAGGGGTACCAATAAACTTACTGAGCAGTAAATGGACATTAAGCACTCAGTTTGTGCAAATATTCAGTATACCTTCGGACAGTAAATAAAACATAAACTCAGGACTTAGTATTATTATTAGTAGTAATATATTACTTTACTTATTACCTGGTGTCAAGAAAGAGTAATTAGTTACATTACTAGTCATAATACTATATTACTTTCGACAACACCCCCCCCCCCGCCGTACACACACACACACACACACACACACACACACACACACACACACACACACACACACACACACACACACACACACACACACACACACACACACACACACACACACACACACACACACACACACACACACACACACACACACAATGTTGAATCATTTTGATGTTGTAATACAGGCTATTTGCTGTAGACATGCTGTAAACCATCCTTCCTCCCATGTACGATCTATAGATTTAATTAGGTTTTAGGCTTTTAAGGCTTTTAATTAATGACACCTTTAATTGTTTTAATCTTCTGGTGATGATGAATATAATGGATTTAATTTATTTAGTTTTGATAATTGTAGTGACTGCTTTAAAAACAAATATTGTAGCATATTCGATCTTCACCCTCTTTTAATGAATGGCGCGAATAAGCAAAAGAAGTTTAGGAATATAGGCTTACCTTCACAATGACAGCTGTCATCCGTGAGAGGGTGTGTTTCAACGCAAGTCCCATAACAGTTATTCCCTTGCAAGATATCCAATGCTGCTGTAAGCGGCTTCATAATGGTGCCATACTCCTGCAGAAATTGGTAGCTACTCCTCCTTGAGACACTTAATTCCCAGTTTTATATTATTTGTATCTTTTTTTTCTCATAATTTAAATTGTACCCCTTTTTTCTCCCCAATTTAGTCGTTATGCCAATTAATTCCTCCTCACACACATTTGTGTGTTGTCACTGCTGTTGTATCCTACTGATTCACCTGCCAGCAAGGAGCCAGCACCGGGAGGACGTAAAGCCTCAGTCCTACTCCGTCCCGCCCAACGCTCCCTGCTGACAGGTGTCTGCCCCAGTCCAGTGACAAATATCACCCTCCCCACCCGGCTTCCCTCCCCCGAACACGGCCAATTGTGTTCGTATAGACGCTCGACAAAGCCGGATGCACCGCGGTGGATTCGAACACCCAGTCTCAGCAGGCAGGCACTTTACCACTGCGCCACCCGAGCGCCCTCTTCGTATCTTTGACTGAGACAAACTCAAAATAATGACAATTCTAGGTGTTGAAAGTAAGCCTGATCCTCCATCCTTACTTAATCTTCTTGGAAAATAGCCGATGTGACTTGAACTACCACCTACCCATGGACCTGCACTGATCTAGCACAGTGGGCGCACGTACACATCATCATTTTGCCCAAGGGCGCATGCTTAAAAAACAGATCTACAAGCTAGCAACGTGTTGCATCACAATGCGCTGTTAGCTTGTAACAACGCATTCTTTTTTTCGCATGTGAGAACGTCGTACAATAGATTATAAATTATAGTCACTCACTGAGTGCCAGAATTATTTCTGGCTATTTCTGGCCAGTGCGATTTTTTTTTCAAAGTAAAAGAAAAGTGCTTAGGAAGCGAGATATAGCCTTTTCAGTTATAAGTTAAACAAGGAGTGGATGGAGCTGCAAATCTTCAGATAATGATATCTTGGGTTCTTTTTTTTAAACTATTTTTTCAAAAACACGGCACGTTGCACCATAGCGGTAAAACACGTGAAACACGTGAATGGCACTCAATGAGTTAATATAGCCTATCTAGATTTAAAAAAATACTAATCACGTTCTGGTAACGCAGTAATAGAGTGTTTCTTGGATTAATAACTGTAATATTTTTTGCGTTTTGCAATTGTAATTCCCCAGTAACATTACTCGTTACTGGGGAAAGTAATGATATTACAATATATTACATAGTAATGCATTATGCCAAACACTGAGTAGTAGTGTGAGTAGTAGTAGTAGCAGTATTAGTAGCATTAGTAGTAGTTGCATGCCTCTGGTGTGAGATGTTGATCATTACCTATCTTCATCTGGAAGTTGTTGAAGGAGTGCTCATTGATGTATTTCATCTGCTCCCTCAACCTCATGGCATAGTCGGCCAGCGCCAGGATATGAGAGCGGCCCTCCTTGTCGTAGGTGGATTCATTGAGGCCGGAGGCCGCCATGTAGGTGGAGCCGATGGTCTTGATCTTCTCCAGCTGACGGAACCGGTCCTCACTGATGATCTGTAGATAAAAGATCAATATGTTATGAAAATGTGGAACAAGGAGATGAACCACAATGTAATGTTCGCTTCCAAGTCAACAGTGTGTTATTAGACATGATGACATAACAACAACACCGATTGCACCGATAGCTCACAAACTATAGCGATGTGACGTGTTGTGAGATTGTAGATCGGAACATTTTCCTTGTTTTTGTGTGACACTGTTGTGCAACCAAGTATTAAATAGGGCTTAAGTGGACAAACTGATTTAGTCGACTATAAAACATATTTTGTGTGTCGATTCAGTCATATACAGTATAAAATATATATACTATATCAAATACGTGCTTCTCGATGAATTGAAAAAGTAATCGATAGAATAATCACTAAGATAATCGACAGTTGCAGAGCCCTACATTCATTCCTTCACCCTCCCTTTCCTCCTCACACCTCATCGAAGTCAGCGATGATCTCGTTGAGCAGACGGAGGCACTCCACGCCCTCGTTGTTGGCCTCCAGCTCCACGTAGAACTCGGAGAAGTTGCTGATGGAGGCGAACATGACGGCCACGCACTCGCACGACTGGTAGTACAGCTCATCGTTGCGACGCTCCTGCGCCAGGAAGTGTGCGGCCACGTATTTGGGCAGGATGTTGTAGAGGAGGCGGCGGTTGTATGCCTGCAGCTCCTCCATCTCCTCTTTCTCCTCTGTGGCCTGAGGGAGGACAAGAGAGGAGAGGAGGGAGTGGAAGAGGTAGAGGAAGGGAGTAAAACAAGTTGGGGGATGTGGTTGAATAGGATGTAGAGGTAGAGAAGGTGAGGGGAAAAGGAGGACTGACTGACTGAAACTTTTCGTTAATGCTAATAGCATTAGCTGCCGCTTTCATCGTCTTTCACTTCTGAACACTCTACACAGCAGTGGTTTTCAAACTTTTTGTGGCCAAGGCACACCAAGTCAAAATGTGAAGGCACACCTCTATTCATATCCATGCAAATTAGCCTCTATAACATGTGTTATCATCATCACACTTATCACTTGGTTTATATGTATTTACTAATGCCAAATAAAAATAATACGACTTCACAAATAAAAAAATAACAAGTTCTGTGACGGGTTGTGAGCATGAAGCTAGGCTATTTTAGCATGTATGTGTGTGTGTGTGTGTGTGTGTGTGTGTGTGTGTGTGTGTGTGTGTGTGTGTGTGTGTGTGTGTGTAAAAAAAATATATATATATATATATATATATATTAAAAGAGGTTAAAATATTTTTTTGTTTATAGAAGTTGTCTCTGTATTGGGAAATTAGTGTACTGATTGTATGGTTGTATATTGCAATAATAATTTGTGGTTGTCACAAAAACCCAAGGCACACATTCTATTTGACCTACTGTACCTGCAACTTCCAGAGGAAGTCAAGGCGTGAGGTGGATTCCACCTGTTGGGCGTGCAGGTAGAGAGCCAAAACGAACACGGTGAGGATGACAGGGGTCATGATCTTAAGGGGCACCTTGGTCATGTGTTCCAGGCTGTTTGGAGGGAAAGATGGAGGTACGGATATCAACTTCTTGCAGGGGAAATGTTATAGAAAATGCATGAAGATACAGTATTAACACCTAGAGATCGAGTGACAGCTGCTTACCACTCATGTGCTGTTTCGTTTGCATCGTTGGGCCTGGAAAACAAACAGACATGGGAACTTATCACTGTCTACAAACTACAGGGCCATTAGAATCATTAGAATTATGCTTTTATAGAAAATGTCACGGCCATGCCGTGGCTGTAGTTGTTTCCCTCTGGCTGTAGTTGTTTCCTCTGTGTGTGTGTGTGTGTGTGTGTGTGTGTGTGTGTGTGTGTGTGTGTGTGTGTGTGTGTGTGTGTGTGTGTGTGTGTGTGTGTGTGTGTGTGTGTGTGTGGTCTGCTTCCTTCCTGGTATAGCAGAGCAGAGTAGCTCTGTGGTTTCCCATGCGGGAGACCCGGGGTCGAATCTCAGGTGTTACATTGTGCCGTAAACCGGATCGGGTGTCCCGTTTGGGGGGGTAGAGTAGCTCAGCCCCAAAAGCATAACATCTAAATAGCGGTAGATGTTTAGTTTCCTACATGAGAGACCCAGGTTTGAAACTTGGGCGTTACACTGGCATTCTCCGGGCTTTCTCCCGTTTGTTGCACATTCGCCGCACCTGTTCAGGCTGCACATCTGCCTTCCATCGACTATACAACTCTGGTCCTCCATCCATATATTGCCAGATTGTTGCTATCGGGCCGGTCCATAATTGTGTATGCAGACTAGTAATTCTTCATGGTTGCTTACTTGTACATACCATGTTTCATTATGCCTCCAGGATCACTATTCCCTCTTTTCCCTGACTGACTGCCTGCCTGCCTGTCTACTCACCTCAGCTGCCAAACCCTCAAGCGTATCCTTGAGCCAGTCATGCTCAGCTCAGCTCTGTCATCCAGCATCCAGCTCAGCTCAGCCATCCCGTCTCCTGTCTACCCTCTGCCCTGCCTGCCTGCCTGCCTGCCGCTCTCATTCCCCTTCATCCCTTAAAATAAACCCCTTTATATTACTTCATTCCATTGTCTGTGTCTGCATTCGGGTCCACTTTCACTGATCGTCTCGTACTTGCAAGTCGCTCTATGGATAAGAGCGTGTGCTAACTGCCCAAATTGTAATTGTAATCTTAATTATAACAGGAAAAAGGGAAAATACAAATCACAATACGTACACAACGCAACTTACCATTGCTCTGTATCATTAAAATCATTAAATCTGAGGAAAGAAAACAGAATGACATATTCAATAAAAGAGGTGATTTAAATAATAGATCAAGTGCATTTGAAGAGAAGAGTGAAACAGGTGAGCGTGACACTCAAATGTATGTGTTACTGTATGTGTTACTGTGTGTGTGTGTGTGTGTGTGTGTGTGTGTGTGTGTGTGTGTGTGTGTGTGTGTGTGTGTGTGTGTGTGTGTGTGTGTGTGTGTGTGTGTGTCAACCAAGCAGGCCACGTACAGGGTGTTGGCTGTGACCAGCAGGTCTGCGTTGTCAAACAGAGTGACATGAGGCCACTCCACCAGCAGGAGGAAGACGAGCTGGATGAGCAGCATGAGAGCCAGCTTCCCTATGCTGCTGATATGGAGGAACACTGAACAGGCCAGCAGGGTCAGCAGTACACTGTAGCTGAAATACTGCAGAGGAGAGGAGAGGAGAGATGTTAACCACTTGAAACCTGGCGTCCTTATATAGAGCTATAGAGTTTTGGGGGAACCCCAGTTTTCAAATATTTTTCATTTTCTCACCAGTCACCGAGATAGACTCAGTGACTGGAATAAAGTTACCCATTGCACTGGAACGAAATGTGTTCCTGTAAGCAAGTAAACATGTAGGCACTCGGCAGGGGAATGTTGTGAGTGCACACACACATACAGCCACCCACACCAAAACATACATACTGTGTACACACACACACACACACACACACACACACACACACACACACACACACACACACACACACACACACACACACACACACACACACACACACACACACACACACACACACACACACACACACACACACACACACACACAGGCTGACCTCAGGGAAATGGCAGGGGTTGCCCCGGCTGGGACAGAGGGTCAAGCCGTCCTCTGCTGTCTTAGTCAGGTTGTGCAGCAGGCATATAGTTACTGGGACATCAGGATCTCCTGATGCACAGTCCAGGAGGCTCTCTGTGTTACAGGTAAACTGGCAGGAAAAGGAGTGAAAAGAACAACCCAAAAATTATAGCGGAAAAGTCGCGATTCAGGGGTATTTGAAACACGCACTGTTGAGACGTTGAGAGCTGCGAGGCACTTTCCCACACCAGTATCGATCTGACAGATGCTCATTAATTTACCAGGCCAGGCTTGTGCCACACTGCCAGGCCATGCCCTTTTTTTGACAATGCCGTCATTTCTTACTGTTAAATTTCATAAGCATTTTGTTGACAGCTTAATTAAATATATAAATCTAGTTTCGTAATTTTTGGACAACTTGTTTATGGCCAAATCTGCACCAGGCCAGTTCACATGTTTGGAACAGGTGACTCCCCCTATTGGGTGATTTCTAAATAATTGTACACACATCGACATCAACAAATTCAACAGTGTTATGAAACATATCCTGTGAATTGCTTTTATTTACATTTTTGAGTTTTAAGCTGTATTTCATTAGGTCAGTATAGAGAGACAGAAAGTGGAACCAAGGGCAGAGAGAGAAAGGAGATACATGCGAGACAATGCAGGGTCAGATTCAAACTGGGTCCTCAAACCATTTGTAATTATATCCATTTTTTGCATTTCTAGTGCTCCCTAGTGGTCGATTTGAATTATACATTAAGGTATCTTTCAGGTACCAACTTCGACATATCCTGCTTGTTTTGTTATGATTGGCCCAACGGCGTTATCTTTGGTCTATTTATGTGCTGAGCCATGCCATGAGTTCAATGGTCAATATCTTTAAAATAAAAAAAATATCAATAAACTGTATGTCAGTTTTGGTCCAATAATGATCCACAGTTTGGCAACCTACAGTTTAGGAGGAGGTGTGTCACAAAATAAGATGAAAACAAATTACTGGAGCACATGAAGCCTTTTTATTTTATTGATCTAGTACAAATGGAAGTAGCTTTAAATGGATAGATTCAACAAAAAATATTTTGTTTGTGTACGGTTCGAAAGTTAAGTACAGTCCAAAATCAGCCATATTTGTTTTGCAACCAATGCACATTTGCAGTACCACCATCTCATCGGAATTTGCAAAACTGTGGCAGGTGAAGAAAAATGTACAGGATTCAACACCAAAATGATACCTGACGCTGTTTAGATGCCTCAATAAAATTATGTACTGTGCACATCAAAAATCAAGTGATTAGAAAACAACCTCTGATATGTCTTCTTTTATATTCCCGAAACGATTATATGACAAAGGTCGCAATCATTCAGATATAATGTTTGTTCATGACCTGGTCCAGCCGGTTCCACCCACTGCAATGTATTTAATTGAACTTCCGGTGCAAGGTTTGCCACCCATGAGTGTCATGGCGCATCCCATAGAGTTATAATATATCTAGAGTGCGGACTGAACGACTATTCCTTTCAAAAGTTTCCTTGGTTAGGACGAGTACAGCGGTGGTTCTCAAACTTTTTCATGTCAACGACCACCAAATGAATATGTAATTATTAGCCGACGACCCCCATCTGAAAATATTTTGTGCCAGGGGCCCCAATACACGATCTATTCCAAATGTAACAATACATTTCAAGATTTTATGCAAACAGCAGATCTAATGGCTCACAACGCACCGCAATGCAACGCTTTGTAGATGTATATGGGTTAAAGTGGCTAAACTGATTTTGAAGCTATATTTTGCTGGTGACCCCCTGGAACTCCAAAAAGGACCCCTGGGGTTCCACGGACCCCAGTTTGAAACCACTGGTGTACAGTATCCCCATGTCATCCCTCCTCCCTACCTTGAATTCCCTCTGTTTCTCTTCACCACCTCTTCACGTTGTTAGCTTGAAAGTTATTTTCGGTAAGCGACACCATCATGCGACAAATAAATTAGGAGAACCCTACCATGTTGACAAAGGCAGAGATGAAGAGGAGGAGGATGGTGAGGACTCCCACCACTGTGCTGTTGGTGTGAGACTGGACAATCTTCTTGGTAGCCGTCTGCAAGAAAGCTGGGAAGATCTGGAGTGTAGAGAAGAAAAAAAACAAAGCATTATTTATATTACTGACACAGACCTTAGCTTGCACAACTGTACACATGCAAAAGATATATTACATATATATATTATATATTATTATATGTGCAGTGTGACTCCAGAGGAACAGGAGAGGCTCCTTACTTTAATGCAAGAGTAAATGGCACAGATGAAGAGAATGTTGATGAGGATGACGAAGATGGTGACAAAGAAACCCAGCATGAGCGGCGTGCTGTGGAAGAGAACAATCAGGGTTATTAGTAGGATTTACAACTGTTGCCTCCTCATAAAGAAATAACAGGATTGTATTTCCCGTTCGTGGAATAAAATCACCAAAATAAAACAAAAAGTAATTTCCTCCTTTGGGAAAGGCTTGCCATGATGATCTAATCTAGTATTAGATTGGACAAAATGACTTACTGCGGGAAGATGATTATCTGAATGAAACTGATGAAGCAGAAGACAAGGAGTGCACAGGCCACATAGCCGCCGAAACGATCATCCACCTTTTTGGAATACTGTGAAAGAGAACATGGAACAGGTCATACTGTATGCCATTTTAGTGCCATTTTAGTGTTTAATGTGGTTTGGAGGAATTCCCCTTAACTTTCACCATTTCTTCGTACCTTTTTCTCGAGATCGGGGGTCTGGAAGGTGAGAAAGAACTTCTTGACGTGGTCTTTCCTCAGCTGGTCAATGCTCCGAGCATCGATGGCACGGCCGAGAAACTCGTCCACCTCATCCTCTGGGTTCAGAGCCTCCTGAGCACAGCGGCTATTACAGAGTAGACAGAACAACCGGTCACTCTGTGAGTGTGTGTGTGTGTGTGTGTATATATATGTGTGTGTATGTATGTATGTATGTATGTATGTATGTATGTATGTATGTATGTATGTATGTATGTATGTGTGTGTATGTGTGTGTGTGTGTGTGTGTGTGTGTGTGTGTGTGTGTGTGTGTGTGTGTGTGTGTGTGTGTGTGTGTGTGTGTGTGTGTGTGTGTGTTCAAGCCCCAAGATCTTTATTGTAACCTCCCATTATACAAGTATACAAGGCAAAAACATCCAAAATAACTAACTAGAAAGGGGCGCTCCGGGGAGCACATATCTCCGCCAGGCCGAGTTGGCTATCCAAGGCTGTGTAATACATGGGTTAAGGCCGTCAGGACCCGAAGAAGATGGGGGGGGGGGGGGGGGTAAACAGCGTGTCTACAACATAATACAAATGTTGGCATTTGTGGCACTCCGTATGGGCAGAAGTGAAATTGCTTTGGGATATCAACTCTATAGAGGGCCCTCAACATGGGATTCCAATTGGGGTTGATCAGATGCTGTATTCGTAATATAGGCCCCTCTTACTAATTCTGGAAGTCAATTACAGGCAAATAGTATAGAACATGAAAATCTATGCTAATTAGTCGGGCCAGGCCGAGCCTCGGGTTCCATGAAGAAAAAAGTTAATAAAATCTATTACCCGCAAAAAAATTGTTTTAAATGCCCCTAGCAGCCCAACGGTAAGGCCGACGGAAATGGCAATGTATGTGTTGGATGCAGCTCAGTTCAAAGCTTGCTGCATAAGTGACTTTGAGGAGATTAAGCACATCATGACACTTTTTCTGCTTTTTCGGGTTTTCGGGCCTAAAAGTAAGTATATACAGTATAACAGGTCAATCTGGGAACCAATCGTCAAATAAAAAGGAAAAACAGCGCCCTCTGCTGTTTTTCACTTTTGCATTTTACTCTGGGGGAGGCCATTAACTGGCCCCATGCTCACTGGAAACCGGGTTTTGGACCATATCTATGGTTTGGACATGCCTTCAGCCCTCTACTTCCGGTGGTGCGCCTATGTTTTCATTCCCACTAACAATATTTCTCCACAGAACACTAACACCATTTCTCCCAAAGAACATGGATCGTTTTGGTTCTAAGCCCACTTGTTTCTATGATGAAAGAACAAGTTAAAATGTGAATATCTTTCCGTGGTTTTGTCGGCTTCGAGGACGCTATTGTTAAATGAGTTTCGGTTTGTTTTCAGTGGGAAGCGAGCACAGACAGTAAATCCCGCCCACTACATTTGATTGGGTAAAGCGCGGCCTGCTTCCTGATCTGAAGGCCCGCCCACTTGTAGCCAATGTGCATGGGTTATCAAAACAGCTCCCGACAGATTCAAGTGCAGCTCTGAATCTGTTCTTGAGAGATTAATAACAGGTAGACAGGCAACAGTATGTTAATGTCTATTGTTCATAAGCCTGGTTGCCTGGTAGAAAAAAAGCTGTCCCGAAGGCTGTTAGTCCAAGCCTCGATATTGCAGAACTGCTTGCCAGACAGTAGCAGCTGAAACAATCCATGGTTGGGATGGCTGGGGTATTTGATGTTGTGTGTGTCTGTGTGCCTGTGTACGTGTGGGAGCTGGCCGGTTCTGTGAAGGGCAGGATGAGTCAGAGCTGCCAGGAGGCCGCAGCTTCCCACCTCCAGCATGTCTCCGCCACCTGGAGACAGCCAGGGGTGGACTGACCATCGGGAGTAACAGGAGAATTCCTGGTGGGCTGGTCTGCATGTGGGGCCAGTAGACGGCTGTTTGTTTTTTTTCGTCCTCGACTGACTGGCCCACTAGTCTCTCGAGCCAGACTGTTGTCTCCCACAATTTTCAAAAGCTTCCGTCATACAGTACTTTGGAAGCGCTGAAAACAATCCGGGAACTAGAAAATGTGCTCCTCGGAGCACAAGTCTCCGCCAGCAGACCCGTGCTATTTTAATAGCACGGGTCGTCTTGGTAGAACGGGTCGTCTTGGTAGAATGCGCTTGGTTTTTGGTGTTCTGCAGGGGCGACTGAATATGTAGTGTCTGCATCTAAAAGATGTTCTTCTTGAAGCAATGTGTCATATGGGAGTCCTCGTAATTGACTGGTTTGTTCAAATGCTTGTCTGTCTTCTTCATCTTCATTGTCTTGAACAGTTTCAGCAGTTGATTGGTGTGTTTGATCTATGTCAGTTTTCTCTAGTGCTACATAATGTATTTGATCAAGGCGGCCAATTGTTACAGTATTAAGACTTCGGCCTTGTTGTGGGATCAATTCAACTCTATAGTCCTCTTCTGTGTTACTGTTGTAGATGAGTATGCTTTCTTAGCTTTGGCCTTCTGCGCCTTTGCTTGACCAATGTTAGGTGTTCTCAGAGGGACACACACACGCACGGACGGGTGATTTGGACTGGAAGGTACTGTTCCAATCAAGACTGATTGATCCTGTCTTACCTCACTTCAAAAACGTAAACGGCTTTTTGAAGTGACACACCTATTTATAGGATTTTATTTCGTCATGCGTCCCTCTAGCCAATCAAAGGCATTGGTGTCAACATATTGACACGTGTCACGTGGAGCTTGACCAATGTTAGCTTGGCTAACAATGTTTGCTCACACACGGCGGGACGAAGCGAAAACATACTCTTCACCTACGGCGGAGACAATAAAGCGGATGTCCCACCTCTTCAGTTTCGTCTTGGCAGTTACGTACATTTTCCTTCATGTAAATCTAATTAGTTGAAGCATATACAGCTTGCTGCTTATCAGGAATGGAAATTAAAAAATATATTTCAAAGATGTTTTCAAATATATTTTCGTGAACGGAAATGACAAACAGATGACAGCTTCAGGAAACAGCTTTCAACGGGTGTAGTTCTAGACTCTATATAGCATTGGATATTGTGGAATAGTAGACTGGCTACACGAGACTACTGGCCTACAGAGTGGAGAGAGATATTGGCCCACTGATTTGTGTCTTATACTCAACAACAAAAATATCAACAGTGAGCTCTAAAATGTTAAACCAATAGCAGCAGCTAGCGCCAAAACACTTACTTATATTTACTGGATTGTTCATCAACGCCCTGGGAAGATAGAGAGAGAGAGAGAGAGAGAGAGAGAGAGAGAGAGAGAGAGAGAGAGAGAGAGAGAGAGAGAGAGAGAGAGAGATGACGGGTGAGTCAGAGAGAATGTGACCAAGAAAGAGAGACATTGTAGGAGAGAGAAAGACAGAAATTGTCACATGGCTGGAGTGAAACCCCAGTGAAACAAAAAAAAAATACAGAGACTCACAGACAGTCATCTGTACAGCTAATCCCTGAGAGCTAGGCTGATGTTTTAATTAAAGCTTGGAGGCTTCAAATTACACCCTCCTCATCCCTAGGGCACTACCGCTCCGAGATGGAGAGAGAGAATGAGGAGAGGAGAGATGAGAGTGATGGAAATGGTAGAAAATGAAGTGAAATGACAGTTACAAATAGAGAGATTAAGTGAGATAGAGATACAGATAGAGTGAGAGAAAGATAGACCAAGACTCACATCTGCATATTGGAGAGAGATAGAAAGAGAAAGTAGATTCATACATAGACAGACGATAAACAGTACTTTGGCATGAAACCCTGTGGATAGTGAAAGCTGCTAAGAAGTTAAAATTGGTGCATGCTGGGTGTGCGGAGCGCTAAGTGCTTCCAGCGTGTATCTCACCATCTGTCTGAAGACTTTGGAATCCTTGCTTCTGGAGAAGGATCTGTCAGGAACCCAGCGTGGCATCAGACCCTCAACAGAGTTAGCGCGTTGCCGCTGCATCTTTGCCATCATGGCTTTCTCTTCTTTCTGTAATGGGACCCATACATACATACAAATAAATTCTCATATATTTTGAGTCGCCCAAATTGATCTTTGAAAAAAAAATACATGGGTGTGGTTTGTTGTGGGCAGCATGGGGAGGGTCAAGAGGTGGCGCCCAGTGCAGCTGGCCTGTTTGGAATGCAGGGAATGTGTCTCACCTGTTTCTAATTGGGTTGATTTGCTGTGAGCCTACAATAATGGTGAACCTTGACCGTGCACAGACCAATAGGACAGAAGCGCTGCGTGTTGACTGCACTTGGCAGCCATTTCACTTTCCGCTCCAACAAAAGTCAAAACGAACTACACACCGGAAAACAGGCACTCTTGCAGCCCCACAAGATAACATGGGAAACGAATGTGTCTGACGCATCGGCTTGTATTTCAAATGCGTTGACTACGACGCATCTGAGACGCAATTGTCTGACCGGGGCTAAAGGGCACGGTCACACATACGCTTCAGAAGCGTTAGCGCCCCATTCACTTCCATTCTATGCGGGCATAGGTTGCAGCGTATTGACGCGATACTTTCAACATGAACTTTAACCAGACATCAACCAATAGTAAAGAAGCTCCGCGGTTGACCCAGCCTGACAGGTATTTTGCTTGTAGTTTTCTTTCAGTGAGCCAACCACTCCAGGTCAAACAAACTACACATCAGAAAGCCGGAGCTGCCCACAAGACATTGGAAAATGACACGTCTGGAGCCTTCACGTGCTTTAGCTACAACGCTTCTGATGCAGATGTATGACCGTACCCTCGCTCACACACAGTAGAGTTCAAATCCTAACCGATTTTGAAACTGGGTTGCATCACGCAGGATAATTTGAGAAGTCTTCGATTCTCTATAATCCTCCTTTCCCCCCATGTCAGCCTGTGCTCGCCGTGTCAAAAGACGCAGCTGATTGTGGCTACTCGAGACAATGATTGTGATTCCACCAGACACGTTTGAAGACACGACTGAAGTGCAGAGATAGTGGATCTGCTATTTTCACTGTTATAAAATGTCACCTATAATGACATGCCCAAAATAGGGATGCCAATTTGAAAGATAGATTTTATAAATATTTATCCAGTGAAAAGCATCGAGAGCTTGTGACTGAATAACTACAATAGATCCATTAAAAAAAAACGGTCCAAGTGCAGAGACAACTCAGGTCCAGCTTACTAAGTTTAGAGCAGGGGTCTTCAACAGGGGGTCCGTGACCCCCTAGAGGGTCCTTACAGTTACTACAGCGGGGCCGCCAAATCTTTGTGCGATAGGAACTTTTTGCCTTTCTTTTTCTACACTAACCACTTGAACTCTAGCATCCCTATTCTAGGGGGAACATTCACAGAAAATAGCCGATCTACAAGCGACGTGTTGTGAGCTTGTAGATCGGCTATTTTCTGCAAAGGGGTTTCGTGTAGAGGGGAAAAACAGCAGACCAAGTACAGAGTGAAAGTCAAGTTTACTAATATTGCGGGTTTAAGTGGCTAAATGTCTGAAAATAACATGAATCCAACATATTAATAGAAAAGATAATGTCTAAACAAACAAACAAAAAACATTTATTGACACGACACTGCTGTCAAACAAGTCTATGCATCTATCTATGAAATCTACGAAAAGTTTAATCTGCAACACAATTATATACAATATGTAGTGGGAGTCCCTGCTTCATCTCTCTCTCAGCTAAGGGGTCCTTGGCCTGAAAAACGTTGAAGACCCCTGGTCTAGAGAGTTTAAGTGGTTCACTGACCCTCTTCTGACTACAGCCAAGTACTAAAAAGGTTTCAATGTCGTGATCCTTCAGGTAGGAATTCCTGTCCCCTCCATGGCCTGGCTCCACATCATAGTCTCCGTTCAGATACTCCAGTGTGGCTTTAGTGATGTGGATACGCCTGCACGCACACGCACACACACACACACACACACACACACACACACACACACACACACACACACACACACACACACACACACAAGGTCATAGAAGACTCAGATAGATACATCAGTGACAACAGCCTACCAGAAGAAGTGGAATCAATACTAAGCTAAATGCTTTGTGACCCTGTAGGTAGGAGAACATGAATGGGCGGGCTTACCCTGCCTTCCCCCCTGCCTCCATGTGATTGGCTAGTGTCACATCATTGGACCAGACGTCAAACTGCCATTTGCGCAGGCCCAGCACCCCACAGTGGACACGCCCACTGTGGATGCCCACCCGCATGTTAACGTTGACCCCCATTACCTCTCTCACCAGCCTGTAGACATAGACACACACACACACACACACACACACACACACACACACACACACACACACACACACACACACACACACACACACACACACACACACACACACACACACACACACACACACACACACACACACACACACACACACACACACACACACACACACACACACACACACACACACAGCACTGTGTGACCTTCAGTTGTAATGTAATGTCGTGCTTGTCCTGTGTGGTATTACCATACCGTGAAATCCTACATTGTCTGGTGGTGGCTTATGTGTGTGTGTGTGTGTGTGTGTGTGTGTGTGTGTGTGTGTGTGTGTGTGTGTGTGTGTGTGTGTGTGTGTGTGAGATACATGTGGCATGTGCACTTGTTGTGTGTGTGTGCGCGCGCGTGCGTGCGTGCGTGCGTGCGTGCGTGCGTGCGTGCGTGCGTGCGTGCGTGCGTGCGTGCGTGCGTGCGTGCGTGCGTGCGTGCGTGCGTGCGTGCGTGCGTGCGTGTGAGTGAGTGTGTGATACATGTGGCATGTGCACTTGTTGTGTGTGTGTGTGATAGAAAAATAAAATAAATAGTACAATATTATCTTCTTAATGTCCATTGTCTATTCACTGGTTGTGCATGTTGATTGCATGTGCGATTGCATGTGTTCTTGCACTGTAGCACAAGCATGTGTGTGTGTGTGTGTGTGTGTGTGTGTGTGTGTGTGTGTGTGTGTGTGTGTGAGTGAGTGAGAGATTATCAAAATGTCAAGATTTTGGCAGTGTGTGTGTGTGTGTGTGTGTGTGTGTGTGTGTGTGTGTGTGTGTGTGTGTACGCACGTGTCCGTGTGTGTATGACTTACGAGATGGCTTCAATCATGTCTACACCCATCTCCACACAGCAGTGGGCATGATCAGCCCGTGGGTCAGGCAGTCCGGACACACAGTAGTAACAATCACCCAGGATCTTAATACGCAGGCAGTGGTTCTCCTACACACACACACACACACACACACACACACACACGTATATATCAGACCCTAATACTACCAAATACACACCATGCTTATGTCATACATACAGCTTATGTTCTACCATACAGAACAGTACAATGTGTATACTAAATGACTTGTTACACAATGCTTAAGTAACTCTCCACAGGTACCATGTTAGGTAAAGGCCTATTCATACTCGACGTAAGACCCTTAAGTAAGCATAAGGAACGGAGGGGGAGACCAAAAAGGGGAGGGGGGATGGGGGGTTTGTCCGTCGATTATGTCATCCGTCAGGTTGAGCTCTGAGCTCAACCTGACGTACGTTCACTGCTTCCCTCTGGAGGATGAATAGCCTCTTGGCCCTAATCACGCATAAGAAACGTGTCAAACTATGAATGCACTGAATGCACTGAATGCACTGACGTAAAGAACGTAACAGTTCCTCACCCCCGACGTACGTCGATCCCCATCTATCCGTCTATTATGTACGCCACTTAACTTGTGCAGGTGTACATAAACAAGTGGCTCAAAAAACAGTAAGAGACGGAAAATGTTACTGTATGTCCAGACAGACAATCGTTTAGCCCAGGGGTGGGCAACTTTCATGATGGAGAGGGCCACTATATTTCCACACTCACTCCAGAGGGCCACATTGCATAATTTTGTTTGGCAGACACCTCTTATCTCCATATTTTAAATGAATGCTGTACTTCACCATTCTATGTCACACAAAAGTAGCAAAGATAGCCGATCTACAAGCTCAAAACCCGTCGCGCTGCATCGTGTTTTGAGCTGGTAGATCTACTATTTTTGATATTTTTGATTTGGAATCCTGAAAAGTAATTTTTTTGTTTAATTTCAAATGCATTTAGTTATACTTAAGTTAACTTTTTGAACTTAAATACAAATACATTGGACAAAAAAAAGACAATAGAATTTTAATACTAGTCACTGAGCTACTAAGCTACTGACTACAGTAATTAAAGCGGGTCATGTTCGCATGTTTGGAATTGGAACAGCTGAAATCAATAATATATCAGTATTCCGATATTAACCTGCGGGCCGCATTAAGTGAAGGTGGGGGGTGCATGTGGCCCCTGGGCCGCCAGTTGCCCATGTATGGTTTAGCCATTACCCACTTAAAGGAGAATTTTGGACTAAGTTTTTCTTACCTTTTCTATGATGTTATGATATCTTAGGATGAATGGTACAGTAGAACATTTTCATAACTCCATCCCGGGTCCGCCACAGCTTAAAACGTGCGCGGATAGGCCTTGCGCTAGATCGCATATTTTTTTTAGATCTGACGTTCATAGTGACAGAACACTATGCAACCAAAAAAATAATAATAATAATCTAAGTCTCGCTAGACGAGATTGAGATCTCGTCTAGCGAGACTTTTTTTTTCTTTTTTTTTGACAGTGTTCTGTCACTACGAACGTCAGATCAAAAAAAAAAAAAAGCTATTAAAATATGTGATCTAACGCAAGGCCTATCCGCGCACGTTTTAAGCTGTGGCGGACCCAGGATGGAGTTATGAAAATGTTCAACTGTACCATTCATCCTAAAATATCATAACATCATAGAAAAGGTAAGAAAAACTTAGTGCAAAATTCTCCTTTAAGCCCCGTTTCAAAAATATAATTTTTGGACGTATAATGACATGCCCAAAATAGGGACCCCATGTTGAAAGTGGTTCCTCCTGTCTCTGAAACCCTATGCACCACTGCTGGTTTAGAGGATTTGACAAACACAGGGACAAGAAGTGGACAAATAAAAGGGTTGTAGCAAGTTCTGCAATGAAAATTAAAATAGTGTTGTTGTTATTGTTGTTGTTGTTATAGTGCTCACCGAGGCCAGCTTGTCGAAGCGAGCGAACAGCTCGTTAAGTGTCATGACCAGCTCCTGGGCCGTACACTGGGATGCCAGACTGGTGAAGCCCTCGATGTCTGCAAACAGGATGCTGCGGAGGGGATGGGTGAGGGGGGGGGTCAAGGTAACCAAAGCCGAAACAGAGGAAGACAAAGACACACACAGAGGACAGAGACACGGATCAATGAGAGGAGCGTTAATTTAGCCACAGTCTAACACCTTCCTCCTTCCTGTCCCTGTGCTATGACAACCAGGGCATGAGGGAGATGGAGAGAGAGAGAGATGGAGAGAGAGAGAGAGATATTACCAAAATGTCAGGATTATGGCATTTTATGTTAGGTCAGTGTACAGAGACAGGAAACCACAGGCAGAGAGAGAGGAGAGAAGTAAGACAAGACGGGGGTCGGAATCAAACCCGGGTCCTCAGGCTCACTAGGAGCACATCGCAAACCTTGTACTGTACCTGTATATATTTCAACTTTTTAATGTTCTTTTTGGTTTTTTTCGTAAGTGAATGCCCTACTTTGTCACACTACAGTGTCACACAAATGTAGCAAAAATAGCCGTTCTACAAGTTCACAAAGCGTCTTTTAAAGTGAAAGTGGTTCTGTGGGTTTTATAAATATTGAACCAATGACAAGGATTAACAAAAGCTTGAGACTAAATAATAACTACATTGGATCCAATACAGGTTATTTTTTTCCATTTCCTGAAAAGTAAGTAAAGTTTTGGACGTACAAGTACAAGCTTTCTGCTCGACAGTGACAATATGGTCCGTGCAGGCTGAGCCACCAGGCACCCTGAGCTCTATGTTGTTGTTTTTTACCATCTAGAGGCCAATGTAGGTCACCTCCTCAAGCCTTTCCCTTCCACAACCAGCGCTTGATTTGGTTTGTTTTGCTCTCCCTCTCCTTTTCTCTTGCCATCCTTCTCTCCTTTTCTTTCTTTCACTCTCTGTCTCTCCTTTCCTCTTGCCCTCCGCCTCTCCGCTTTACCCTCCATCTGTCTTTTTCTCTCGCTCTCTCTGTCTCTCCCTTACTCAAGCCTTGCCTCTCCCTCCCTCCCTCCCTCTTTCTGTTCCTTTCTTTTTCTATCTCTCTTCCTCTCACTCTAACCCCCCCCCCCCCCCTCTCTCTCTCTCTCTCTCAGACTCATCCTTTTGTCTGCATATGTTTCTCCCTCCCTCCGTTTCTCCCAGGCATGGGGGGAGAAGCTCTGCGTGCCTTTCATTTCTAACTTGTGATAGTAATTAACGGAACAGGATAAACAAGGCAACAAGGCAGCAGAGACCGAGTCTCCCCTTCGCCGCAGACAGATGGCGCTGTTGGGCCCTCTGGTTCGGCCTCATTACATCCACTAATAACATAATTCAGTCTCTCTTGGGAGAGGCAGCACCTTAATTTTTTAACTGTCCAGCGCAAGACAAAGAGGGTGTATCTATTTGGGTCATGTCACAGGTGTTACTGTAGGGACTGTGTGTGTGTGTGTGTGTGTGTGTGTGTGTGTGTGTGTGTGTGTGTGTGTGTGTGTGTGTGTGTGTGTGTGTGTGTGTGTGTGTGTGTGGTGGTCTTAGCCCTTCGTCTACCCTGCACCCTGTTGACCTCGACAGAGTGGCCCCTCCACCGCGGGCTAACGAAAGGAAAGATTTAATTAAGCACTCAAACACAGCTATTCCCTTCTCTGGAGGTGAGCTCCAATGGTGAAAACCAAGACGTGTGTGTCTCTGTGTGTGTGTGTGTGTGTGTGTGTGTGTGTGTGTGTGTGTGTGTGTGTGTGTGTGTGTGTGTGTGTGTGTGTGTGTGTGTGTGTTGGGGGGGGGGGGGGGCAAACCGCCTATAGTTTACTATTGAAAGCATAGCAGGATGCCTCAGTCAGTATCATTATCACAGCCAGCGCTGTCAATGCCAAAAGCAAACAACTTGCATAATGTATACCACCTGATGTGGAACTTCTTCACCCAACCAACACTTACTGTGTAAATCAGGTCAGTGTGCAGTGGACATCTACCTCGTCACTTTCACACACTTGTGGGCGTGTGTGTCTGTGTGTGTATGTATGTATGCGTGCGTGCGTGCGTGCGTGCTTGCACGCGCGTGTGTTCGTGTGTCCAGTCAGTGTTTACCTGACGTTGTCGTGTTTCTGGATGTAGATCTTGTGAAACATCATGTCTTCCTTCTTGGCATTGATATCTGCCTTCATCTCCATGGCAACGTGCCTCGGCAGCACCGACAGCAGTAGGCGCTCCTGAGAGAGAGAGAGAGACAGAGAGAGAGAGACAGAGAGACAGAGAGACAGAGAGAGAGAGAGAGAGAGAGAGAGAGAGAGAGAGACAGACAGACAGAGAGAGAGACAGACAGACAGACAGAGAGAGACAGAGAGAGACAGAGAAACAGCGAGATAGAGAGAGAGAGAGAGAGATGGTGGTAGTGGGAGGGCATTCAGTTCAGTCCATTCACATCCATCAGTTTGCACCAGTAGAATGCTCAATGAGTCACCCTGCCTTGGCTGGCCTCTGAGTGGGAACGTGTTAGTCAAATAGAGAGACGACGTACAGTACACTCCACAACATATTGTTGACCTCCAAAAAGCTCAGACAAACAAACCTAACTCTGACAGTGTAACAAATGTAACGGGTCCATCTGGTTTGTACACTGTCAAGAGTTAGGAACGGATAAATCAACACTGAGCATTGTTGATGCTTTTTGTGTATTTATCTTCCCTAAAGGATATAGGTGAGGGTGCTGATTTGCTTATGCAGTGTGTGCAACCGTGTGTGTGTTTAAGAGAGAGTAACTTAAAGTAAGAACGCTTGCATACACTTGAATATGTGCATGCAAGTGCATATGCATGAATATGGCTATATTGACACGTGTGTGTGTGTGTTCACCTGCTGCTGGTTCTCCCTCTGCAGGTGCAGTCTGGCTTGTATGTAGCCCCTGGTCTCCTGGAAGGCCTGTCTCTGGGACACCTCCGCAGGGTAATGGGTGCAGATCCCAATCATGTTAGTGCAAAGAAAGATCAGCACGTTGGCACTGATCTGAATGCACCCACATGCACAAATATTCAGGTACACACACACACACACACACACACACACACACACACACACACACACACACACACACACACACACACACACACACACACACACACACACACACACACACACACACACACACACACACACACACACACACACACACACACACACACACACACACACACACACACACACACACAGGGGAGGAGAAAGAAAAAAAAAGAGACAACAACATTACAAACATACCTTCAAGTATAGATAAGATTTCATAATACGACAACGCGGTGAACCTTCCGTGACCTGGGTGAGGTCAATAAACAAAATTGATATGACTTTATGTCATAAGATCTACTGCAAGCAGAAGAATTCCTCAAATGTCTGAGGAGTCATCGGACGTGATCTGGTTAGCGATGATGAGCACGGCCTTGTGGTTGTTCTTGAGGGGACATTCTTATCGTGTCTCGCTTTCTATACGGCAGATAGGAAGCCCCTAGGGTCCAATGCAATGCATCATTGGAGTCACGTGGAAACCCCGTGACTCCAGTTTGCCTGTTTTTCTTTTTCCTACTTGAAAAAGGACAGTTTACAACATCCTCTCAACGCCGAGCGTCATGAGTCTACACAGTAAAATGTTAATGACGGTTAAAGACTTAAGGCTGATTCATACTGCCTTGTGTCACATGGCGAAAATAGACGATCCACAATCTATTGTGGCTATTTCCGCAGAGCTATTTTTTTGCTATGTTTTGCCTATAATGACATTCCCAAAATAGGTATGCCAGGTTGAAAGTGGTTCATTTACATGTGTATCAGAGAGTAAGGGGTCCACTTTTACACTTTCATTCAGAGTTAAATGAACACTATACTGTGTAGGCCCTATAGGGGCTTATGAAAATAATAACAGCCAGCTAAAAAACAGTTTTGTGAAATGTTTTTTTGAATCAATTGTTTTTATTTATCACATCACAACAGCAATACAATTATACCAGTATACATAGATGCATCATAAATAAAAACGAAACAAAAACAAGATACAGGTTTTGTGAAATGTTGACTTTACAGAGACTCAAAGTTTTTTGGGTTGCACTGGGTGGCTATGTTATTGTGTCTCAATAGGGTATATTTGAACTGGAAGCTGTAGATAACAGAGAAAGACGGAGGGAGACTATGGACTAAAGATTAGTTCTCATGTGTACCCTGTGCAGTCCGGTATGCTGGCTGAACAATGGCTGTCTCAGACCACAGTGCAATGCAGAATGCCATTATCTATGGCTTGAGTAAATTAAGTTTAGATGTAGGCCAAACTAGTGGTTCTCAACCTGTGGGCCGGGGACCCACGGGTTGAGAACAAGGGTATAATTGAGAGTGGACTCCCAAATAATTGCCAAAAAAACACTAAGATTTGAATGATAACAACATGACACAAAGTTACGTGGTATTTTTTCTTCTTCTTTAAAACCTTGATTGCGATACCGATAAATAGGAATATACTGTGTTTAGTTCCATTGATCCAAGCCAGAACACAATCGATTGATCATTAAAATAAACAATGCTCTGAAAATGCATGCGGCCCACCCATCCGACCACTTAACACTAGGCCTTTTTTTTAAAATTAAATATAGTTATTAAATATGTCAGTCATTTCTTTGTATATCTAGGTTCGGTAATATCTGCCCTGTGCTACTTCAAATCCAAACAGAAATGTCATTTATATTCATATATTCCAGTGTTCAACGACAGAAACACAATTAATCATTAATCGCAAATTATTTTGGGTGACAATTAATGGTCAAGCAAAATGTCCTAATTGTGACAGGCAGCCCTACTTAACACGGCAGCCCAACACTTTGGAGATTTTCAAATGGGCCCTGATCCAGAAAAGGTTGAGAACCACAGGGCTACAGTTAGCTTAGTCAGGCTAATGACCTCGAAAGCAATCCTCCAAACTTGCTGTGTGTGTTTGTATGTGTGTGTGTGTGTGTGTGTGTGTGTGTGTGTGTAGTCATTTCTTCATGCACTAAGACCACAGACACAGCCAGAACATCAGAAAATGATGCCTTGAGCTCTGGACTTCCCCCTTTCCCTGTGAAACGTGCACACGCATGTGTGCACGTTACAAAACAAAACTCAAGAAACACACTCCCGCCTGGGAAAATCTCTTGACCCCTGACCGGGGAGCATGGAGTGCTTCCTCTGAAGATTATATCATCAATAATGAGAAAAAGACATGCAAGAACAAAACACAGTGTTCGTTCGGTCGGCGTATTTTCAGACAATGTTGATAGAACATCTCCACTAAGCAAATCTAAACACCGGTACCATGCGTTCATTGAGTCACGACCGGTATGTTGTCAAACCTGTGTGCATGTGTGTGTGTGTGAATGAGAGAATGAGAGAGACGAGTCAGCTAGCTTCTGATTTTAAGATTATGTTGAATGATGACTTAAGTCTCGCTAAAATCATTAGTGAAGTACCTTGGTTGTATTTTAGTGAGACATCTGGTCTCGTCACTCTCGTGATTGACAACATTTTAGGTTACTGCATAAGGAAGGACATAATGTTAATTTTGGCCATTGATTGATTGATTTAATACTTTATGAACAGTTTGCAAAAAAGGCACAGAAAGTACATTTCTATACAAGATCTGCTAAAAGGATTAAAAACCAAAAATATGTACAGTAAACAGTTTGGGGGGGGGGGGATTTCTGGTGATAGGCTGGGACTTTAATATTTAATTTATGTCAATTTGAGTTTGCCTGCACTTCCTGGTTTGAGAGTTTAATTAAACTTCTCAAAGTCACCCTGCAGACTGCACAGAATGAACTAGTCAGGGTCATACTAGGTTTGTTAAACGGACCGAAATAAATCATACATACTGTAGGTTGGGACAATTTTCAAAAATCTACTGTAAACTGTCTTCCAGTGGAACATTATTGGGTGTTCCACTGACACACACACACACACACACACACACACACGGCCGCGTTTGCCCACTGCCAGAGATTTTTCATTGAAAAAAAAAAAAGTACTCAGGAGCCGAGATACAGAATTTTTAAGTTTTAAGTTAACAAGGAAGTGGATGGGAGTCTAGATCTTCGAAAAATCATATCTCCTTGGTCAAATAAAAAAAGATTGGGCACACACACACACACACAATTGGGCGCACACGCACACGCACACACACACACGCTCTTGTCAATGGCTGTGAACACCAGTAAAGAAAAGTAGCAATTGAGGGAGGGAACATGAATAACACCTACAAGAAAAAAACAGAAGAAAATATAAAAGGGGAAAAAATAGCTGTCAAATGTAGTTGCAGAAGATGCAGCAAATTGTATTTGCCATTTTCACTACAGGACCAGAATGAGGTTTACACTGTATACATATGGGTTGGCCCTTTGTTGTCACAACAAGACAAAGACAATCTAGCGACCTGCATTTCCAACAAAACACCTATTACCACAGGACAGTGACATGTCAACTTCAATCTGTTTATCAGTCTGGACCCAGTGACCACTCCTTGTTCAATCCGAGAACAATGACCCAACGGGATTAGGGGCAGGTCAATAGGGGAAGGACATATTTCGTAGCACCCGGCCAATATATCGCAACACAACACGACATGACATGAGTTGTGAGCTTGCAGACTAGCATTTTTTTACCATTTCTGAATAATGCTTAAATGGGGAAATAGAATTAAACCCGGTTTACACACTGCCAGTAGGTCACAGAAGTACCTCCACTCATTTATTTTTCACACACACTTAGGTTTTATAATTTTTGAAATACACTTTCTCATTTTATAATGGAACTCAATGGGGCTGTGGTCAAGCTGAAAGTAACCTTGCCCACATTAGGAGTCAGACGTCAAAGATGACTGAGGTCACAGGCTGGATGAAGTTTGAGAAAATATTGGTCAAAAGATCGGTAATCGGTGGTCTAGGACTCTCCAAAATCGGGATCGGTGTTGGACCCAAAAATATGGCATTGCTAGGCTCTAATTTCTTTTCAAATCTCTTCTCATCTTTTATTTCTGGGAAGTCCACATACAGTAAAGTGCACCCAAACACGGCAGCAAGTGTTTCTTTTCCTTCACCCTTGATGCATGAAGTCAGAGAATGGCTGATCGCAATTAGTTGAGTTGTAACAAATTCCATTTACAGTACTCATTTTGCTATTTTAGTGGAGTAGTAGGTTGAAATTTTATGAACGCATTTATTATGAACTTTATTCTTCTGTATGTCTCTGCTACAACCCCCCACACGGCACTCAGTTTACCCACACATTTGCACTCAAAGGACCACAATGGAAAAGCTCGACTCCAGCTTTTTTTGTTTTGTCCTTTTGACAAGATATTTAAATATATGTTCATATACTGTATGCATTTTCACACCTGCATAAAATAGACATTTTCAAGACTTTCAGGACAAAGTTGTCAGGAGGACACCTCGCCATTATTGTATTGAAAGATCAGGCGTGTGAGAGAAGTACAAAAGTTTTGTGTTCATTCTAATAAAACATCTGTTTGGATCAGCCAGGTAATTGTTGCTAAACCACAATGTTGGACTTGTGCCATATAGTAGCTCAATTACTGATGAGCCTATTGCCTTCATAAATCTTTGATGAGCCAATGCTTCCCACTAAGTCCTGTTGTGCAATCCCAGGGACATCAGTGAAGGCACGTCGCTCTTTAAGGCCTCTGATACGTCTTGATCACATTAATCCTTAACAGATGGCGCTCAACAGAGTTAAGTGAGCCGAATAACTTTGTTAAGTGACCCAGTCTGAGATACAGGGCCACCTGCAGGTCGCAGGACCACACATCTCGGCAATACTTTACATGCAGCCAAATCAAGTGGGCACAGCCCGGCAACGGTGTGGGATTTCAGTCGCCCTAAAGCAGTGGTTGTCAAACATTTTCATGTCTCCCAGGACTCCCAAATTGGCATAAACATAATGTTCAAAACGTTTCAAATTCTTTCCAAGATTTTGTTTTTAAATAGCCGATGTATATAGGGTTAAAGTGGTTAAACAGATTTTGATGATATATTTACCTGAAGGACCCCTGGCGGTCCCCGGACCCCACTTTGAGAACCACTGCCATAAAGACATTAAAGGTACTCTACAGTACTATTTTTCGTTTAATCACTTCTAATTTCACTTGTTCATCTTGTATTTCACTTGTTCATCTTGTATCCTTGTGAGTTCTCTCTCCTGATTATTCATTCTCCTGACTGAATAAAGAAACAGCACAGTCATCCTTGCTAATGTAAATTTGGTTGCAAATGCAATGCAAATGAAATACCTAGTGAGACCAATAAAAATACAGCAGTTAAGCTGAAGTGCTACAGGGATGACCCTACAATAGTAACTCCCACCATGGGTTCCCATCACAGATGTCTAGCATAATTATTGCATTGGGTTTTGGATAAATATTCTCTGTAACAAACAATGCCTTATGATATTACATATTTTATTCAACAAGATACAAAAATTTACAAATAAATGTAAGATTTGTGAACCACACAGGAAATTAATATGTTAATTCGCACAAAATGGCTTCAAATTCACAGCTGACAAATTAACAGGTATAATTTATGTCATATAACAAAACCTGAAACTCTCTTAGGCTTATGTTAACCACAGACCTTATTCTCTGCATACAGAGTGAACTCATTGCAAACTTTAAGATTGTTTTCCTTTCTTTTTTAGCTCTCTATCAAATGATTGTGTGTTTTGGGTTAGTTCAATAACAACACTATTTCTTGGAATCATCGCTTTATTGAATGACTGTATTGTGTTACTTCAATAAGCACGCTATTGCTTGGAATCACTCTATTGAATGACTGTGTTTAGGGTTGGTTCAATAACCACACTATAGCTTGTGATACTCTACTGAATTACTGTGTTTTAGGTCAAAACACGCTATTGCTTGAAATCACTCTGTTGATTGACTGTTTTGGGTGAATTCAATAACCACTCTAATGTTTGGAATCACTCTATTGAATGGCTGTATTTGGGGTTATTTCAATACATATATTGTTTGGAATAACTCCATTGAATGACTGTTTTGGGTTAGTTCCATAACCACACTATTGCTTGGAATCAGAAAGAGGAAACAAAGAGTTTGGTGTGTTAAAGGTGGCTGATAAAGGCTTCTACATACATTTTACACGTCAGTGTTCTGAGTGGATCTGTTTAAATTATGTTAATACATATTCTAATTAATCATCTATTTGAGAAATGTGATATATGATTCCTTTCCCATCTACAGCTGCTGTCCATACAGTCTGTTTGTTCACCACACCACGCAGGCACATACGCTGAGACATGACTGACAGCTGCCACTCAAAACCTCGTACACGCCCAATTATTGCTTTTAGCGTAGCTTCGTGCTTTTATATCTGAACACAGCGTAAGGCTTGGTTTCGGGGAAGTTCTGAAAGATTCTACAGTGGCCGTGGCCGTCACAGTCTCCTGACTTGAACCTCAATCTCTAGTGGGATTTGAAGAAGGCGGTTGCAAAACGCAAATGAGTGCATATGAGAGAACCGGAGGCCTGAGGAATGGTCTAAGATTCCTCATGAATGCTGCCAGAAGCTGGTGTCTGGCTATGCATGCATCACGTTTTCAGCAGGTCATAACAGCAAAAGGGTGCTCTACTAAGTACTAAAAGACACTTGTCATGAACAGTTTGAATAATTCTGAGCCTGCAATAGTCATTAAAAGTGTCATTTTGCGTTGAATTTGGGGAAACAACTCATTATTAGTTGTGTTGAGCTACTTATTTTGTTCTTATTTGATTAGTTTGTTTCATACAGTTGACAGATTGTGAATTTTGCCAATGAGCAGATTTGCAGTGGGGTTTGAATAATTTCAAGTGCAACCATATATACTGTATTAATGCTGTCAAAGTTAACACGTTATTAGTCTTGCGTAACCAGACAACTAATCCACAGTCTCCGAATGCTATATAGTCTGGAACTACACCTCCCGAAATCCGAGAGAGGAAGCTGGCATTTCCGTTCACGAAAATATCAAAAAATATATCTTTACATTTAATTATTTCCCCATTTCTGCTAAGCAGCAAGCTATATATGCTTAGATGATATTTATTTATGTTATGAAAAATGTGCGCGACTGTAAAGACGAAACGGAAGTGGGTAGGCTTCACATCCGCTTTATCGCTTGATCATGATCAGAGCTTCTGTGCTCCAGACTGTATGACCGGAAACATTTGAAAAACGGGAGACTAACACGTTATTAACGTGTTAACGCGTCACCGAATTAACAGCGTTCATAATTTTATCGCAATTAATAATCCATTGATTTTTTTTTTTTTACTGTTTGAAGCATTCGTATAGGGCTTAGCTCTGCATGGTTTCCTGCTCTGAACCAAGGAAGGTAAATTAAGTGCGACTGTCTCTAAAACATACAACATACCTGGTCTCACCACCGTCTTGCACACCTTTTCTTTCATTCTTACTGATACTTTCCTATCACACATCACACCTGACACTTTTCTCCCCCTGTTCCAACCTGCTTGCACTTGTTTCTTTACCTCTTTTCCACACTCTCCATTTGCTCTGGAAAGTTGACCCTAAGTACTTAAAATCCTCCACCTTCTTTATTTCTTCTCTCTGTAGCCTATCTGTTCCACTTGGGTTCCTCTCATTCACACACATGCATTCTGTCTTGCTGTGGCTAACCTTCATTCCTCTCCTTTCCAGGGCATATCTCCACCTCTCTAGTTTTTCCTCCACCTGATCCCTGCTCTCACTACAGATCACAATGTCATCTGCAAAAATCATGGTCCATGGGGATTCCTGTCTAACCTCATGTCAGCCTGTTATATACAGTATATATCAGAATCAGCTTTATAGTCAATAAAAGTGGGTGAAATTCGTTTTCGTGCATAGTTCATATCGTATCGTTATTTCCATAGAAAAAAAGAAAGGGAAAAAGAAGGGGGGGGGGGGAGACAAGGGGGAAAGGAGATCAAACAAGAGAACAAAAAAAACAAACAAGCTATCTCCATATTTACACATGGTACCTGAGATAAGATATCAAATATATGTGTGTACTGTGCAACGCCCGGGATTCGAACGCGGGTCGCATATATATATATATATACACTATACACACACACACACACACACACACACACACACACACACACACACACACACACACACACACACACACACACACACACACACACACACACACACACACACACACACACACACACACACACACACACACACACACACACACACACACACACACACACACACACACACACACACACACACACACACACACCTCAATATAATATGATAATATTAATTATGAATAATGCTCACATTCATGACAGGTCATCAGATGCTTGCGCTTTTTAACAAATCTTGTGTGAGAGATGTATATGTGTGTCACGTGCGTGCGCACGTAATGTGCGTGTCTGTGCGTGTGTGTGATGTGTGCATATGTGGTTCCATTCAGGCTGACAGCTCTTTGATCCACACAGCCTGTTGTGTTTGCTACTGGTCTCTCATCATCAGCTTGGCTGGCTAAACCAGCACAGACCGTGCAGGTCATTCTGACCTGATAGAGAGATGAGTTGTAAAGAGAGGAGCATGGAGCAGTGTTGCCAGATTTTTCTAGAGAAATATTAAGGAACCAGGTTTGTGAAAACAAGCCCAAAAGAAGCATCTTAAGCTACGGCTATTTGAAAATAGACGCTCTACAAGCTCATCGTGTGTTGAGCTTGTAGATCTGTTATTTAAAAAAAAATCTTATATAGTTTTTAAACATTTTAAATACACAAATCTTGTAAATCCTGGAACTAAATATTTTCAGATGAGGGGGGGGGGGGGGGGCTGAGGACAAATACATATTAATTTGGGGGGTCCTTGACATGAAAATGTTTAAGAACCACTGGTTTAAACAACATTAGGAAACAAGCCCAAATAAGCATCTACACTTTAGAAACAAGCCCAAAAAAACACAACCCGCAACCACCAATATTTACAAGCAACTTAACAGAAAAACAAGCCCAAAGTCGCTTATAATAAGCGGACATGGCAACACTGAGCAGGAGGGCTCTGTCTCTCACCAGGCATAATGCAATCCCTTAATGACCATAACAGGGCGTTTGGTTACCTAACCAGGGTTCGATTTGCAGGGGTGAAGGGGTCTATGCCTCTGCTTTTGATATCGCCCACCTGGTCATTCGTTTTATAGCCACTGGGGATATGTTTTATCCCTTCTTCTGGTCAGACTGAATTAAATACTAGCATTTCTGATATGTTTGATGATATCACAATTTGTGTAAAAATATGTGTGTCCAAATTTGTCAATGTTTGCGATACAGGGGCTCAAGTCCTTTTTTATTTTATTTTTTAACAAATCGAACCCTGGGAGTTAGCCTCCTACTGTATGATGTCGTTAAACGTTCTCCATGTACTCGTTGGGGTGTCCCGGGAGGCACACCACACACAACCAAACATTGGCTTATAAGGTGCGGCTCTCAGCAAGGTGTTTTCTTTGGGCAAGGCGGAAGGGATGGAATGATAAAGAAAGTACACTGTAGGGCTGGGTGATAGGACATCAGATCAATATCACGATTATTTTGAACTTTTGCCTTGATTATGATTAATGAACGATTTTAGCATATCTACATCTACACTATTTTTGCACGCCACGATTGTACAACGACGGCTAATCAGTCTAAACATTTTAGTTGATTATAAAAAAATCTAGTTTTTTCGTGTCGATTTGTTCATATAAGAAAATAATTTAAAAAAGAACTTGCATCTCGATTATTCGGTTATAAGTCGGTTATTGCTTACATAAAATTGGTTTTGATATATTTTCAGTTTATTGCCTATGAGTGCTAATTTATCTCTTTTATTTATGTCTCTATCTGCAAACATGCTGAAAACGCATCCTGACTTCAATAGTGAAGTCACTCACATACTGAGACATACACAAATGTATGATGACTATGATGGCTAAATCACTTAGAAAATTGGCACCGGGTGAAAAAAAAGGGTTACAAAAATCGCGGGATAAAAAAAAAAAGACAACATAGGGGTCACTTCAGCACTGATAACTAGAGACATACTCAACACTCATCAAACAAAGGCATCAACCAAGAAATCAATGCGTGGATTTGAACCGGAACTGCAGCATTTGACAATGGACACAGTGAAGGATAAGTTCCAATATGTGACTGTGACCGCTATCCCACCAGCCCATCTGTCTCTCTATAGCAGCTGAGTTGAAAGTTCAGAATGACATTTCCCCTAAGACAGAAGAAATGCTCTGGAGACACTGCTGACATGGGGACTACTTCCCACTGATTGATCTCTAAGAGCTTTTGAAATGTCTTTCAGAAACTTGTGTCAGAGATGAACAGCTCATCTCGGATGATCAGTCCATCAGAGACTCTTCCGACTGGACCCAAACTCCAAAATCAGCAACGGCCTGTAATCTTGTCGCAAAAATACACACTATTTTGAAACACTGTTGTTCTGCTAGCTCTAGACTTGAACAAAGCAAACTCATTCCTTATAAAGGTTTAAATGTTGCAGAAAAATGAGGCATGGTGGGGGGGGGGGGGGGGTTGGTCTATCTTTGCCAACTTGGGTCATTGCCATCTGGAATTGAAGCTCTGTTTGCGTCATAGCTAAATTGGTCTCTGGTGACCAGTGAGACCATGGAGTAATCTTTGTGAAACACTGTGTAAACTGAGTAAATTCCACCAGGCTCAAGAGCTTTGGACTTGGGCCGCACATCTCTCAGAGGAAAATATCCTAAATTAATACTGGCAGATGAATGTTTTCCAAACATGATGCAAATCTCCCAGCTATCCAGGATTTATTGAATAATGCTAAGCATACCCACATCAGTCTCCATTTGTTTTAGTTCAACAAGTCCTCAACAAGTTCTCAAATGAAGGGATTACTGCGCTCATCTTTCCTTAATCTTCAAGGTACGTACGTACCTGTCCTCACACACATTATCGCACACTGGCATTATGTTCAAAAAGGATCCCAAATGGCAAATATGTGTTCAATTCCCCCCCCCAACAAAAGCAGAGGAGAATTAAGTGATCACCATTATTTTATACTTTGACTATTCAAAAATACCAGATCTACAAGCTCGTATCGCTACGAGCTTGTAGATGTGCATTTTTTTTCTAAATATTGAACATTTGTGCACATCTTTGAATACATACAGTATATTTTTTGGAACACATTTTTTAACACAAATCCTTGCTTCTGGGGGTCCCTGGAACAACATATTTTGATAGGGGTCGGCGGTCAAAAACATATAATTTTGGGGGTCCTTGACATGATAAAAGAGCTAAATTGCAGTTGTACCCTATTTTGTTTCTCAATTCATACTTACCATGTCTTTGTTAACTGCTTTTATTTATTATTGCTTATTATTCGTTATTTTTGTTCACTATGAATGTTCAATCACTTCTGTCCAATTTTTTTTATCTGATTATATCTGGGGAATATTCAAAAAATCTAATAAAAGGATTTTGAAAAAAAAAGAAAAAACATATCCACTACTATGGTTTGGTATATCAGAACAGAAACATCACGCTGCTATGAATGGGCATGGATGGACAGACAGGTCTGTCGTTGTGTGCTGTCAGGAAGTGTCAAGTGCATTTGTAAAAGGTATGAGTGCACCAGTGTACTGTTGGCTGTCCGCCGTCAGCTGTCTAGGCTGCTTTGGTGGTCTGACGCTTGCTTGGCTGGACATACAGAGGGATGGCTGGATGGATGGGCAACAGTGGACACAACACTCTGTTCCCAGCTGTGTCCTCACTAAACCTTACACTTCCTGCCCACACACACACACCCACCCAGCTGGAGAAGGGACAGCTGCAACTAGAAAAGTGCGCTCTTCGGTGCGCAGATCGACGCCAGGTCAGGGTGCATAATTTGGAAGGCAGTCATAGCCAATTGGAATGGAATCTGGAAAGGTCTGACTGATACAGCAGCTTGATCACTTGACTCCAGAGATAATATGTAACGACTTGTGTGGGTTTTGGACAGAATTTGTAGGAGTAGGAGCAAAAAGTGTGTTTTGAAGAAAACGTGAAATGGCAGAAAATCTAGTCTGGCACAAATGGCCGGGGCCTATGAGGGGAGTTGCGTCATGATCCAAGGGTGAAAATATTTTGATTGTACAACCTACGGCTCAAGAGTTATAGGCCAAAACATGAAGTGGCCTGTTATAGCGCCACCATGAGGCAGATTTTAAATATTTAGGGTGGAGGTTCTTCTTTGGCCTACTGGTAGTGTCTGTGCAAAGTTTCATGGCAATCGGACGCTGCATTCATGATTTGTGGCATTTTGTGCAAACTTTGAAAGCCAATGCAAGCCAATCAGAAGGGAATCTGAAAAAGCTGACAGATACATGATGAACACGTGAAATTTTAACCCAACCAACTAGGGCTGCAAGTCTCGATTATCTTCTTTTTGGGGGGGCTTTTATGCCTTTATTTGACAGGGCCATAGGCTGACAGGAAATGGGGAGAGAGATGGGGGGGGTGACACACAGCAAAGGTCAAGCTGGATTACCAGCAAATGTGGTATGCGCCTGGACCGCTAGGCCAGCGGGCACCCCTCGGTTATCTTTTTAGCGATTATTCTATTTTTTTTAAAAAGATTGATTAAATTGAATAGTTCCATTAACTGCTGCAGCTGCACCCCTACAACAAACCCAAGTCCATTCTCCGTTGGCCCCTCTCAGTTTCCAACCAAGCGAGGGAGGCTGGACCTTGAACTGTACAGCGTCTATGAGCAAAACTTCCAAGAATTTTCATTTCATTTGTTCCCTCCAAATCAATTCATGTGATTATTACAGTATGAAAGGATCATTCTCTTTGTTTTCCCAAAAAACAGGATGTATCCCAAAATGTTGCGTAACAAAACTGAAATGAATGGAGCGAACCAATTAGTTTAAGTTCAGTGTAATAGCATGCACTGTATGAGCAAGTTTTGCAATCAAAATACAGTAACAGAAGAAAGACCGGGGCAGCAACATAAACTACATCAAATGAAACAGTGACTGAACCACAGGCTGGGAACAAAAACACACAAGGGTCTGGTTTCACAGTCCAGTAACATAAGCATCAGTAAAGCTCACTAACAAAACTCTACCACTAACAGCGTCAACTGGTGTCCTCCCCTATCCAGTGCTACAGTACCTCCCAAACTATGCCTAATATTGACTTTTACTACAAAGCACACAGATCAATACTGGGGACAAGAGAAACAGGTTATAGATTAAACATCGGGAGAGTGAGAGCAGTTTCCCCCCCAAAAAAAGAAAGCTTTGCTCCCCTCATCAGTTGTTCAGCCCTGAACTCATGCATGAAACCAATCCGTCTCCTGAGGCAGCTTAAGGTAGCATCACGTGTCCCACATGTTTGTGAAGCTTGATACGTCAGTAGAGTTTTACAAAGATAAAGCCACACATGGGTGTTGAGTGTCAACGAACAGAGTGACAACCACAACATGCCGTGCTACGTCGTAACATTGTGTTCTGTCCCTGCCATGCATGCCGAAACAAAGACTCTTGGGGATGGGGATCCAGATAAAATTAGAACACGTTTTCAAAGTGTGGCTCACCCAGGGCGCCACAGGGGGGGGGGGGGGGGCAGGAGGGCCATTCGGTTCATTAGAAGATTATTGTGCCAGTTTAACCACTTTCACCCAGTAGTTTTGGCATGTCATTGTAAAAAAAATAATTTGTAGTTTTTTCTTTTTGTCATTTTACAATAGGGGGCCACAGCCAGAAGCTATGGCTATTTGGGGGTCCTTGGCATGGAAAGGTTTGGGAACTCCAATTAGACTGCATGCCACTTTGCTGACATGTACAGTTTGGCATCAAAGGGGCTTGTTCGGTGTTTGGTAATTCACGATTATTTTGTGTGTGTGTGTGTGTGTGTGTTTTAAAGGATGATGAACATTGCGTGGCTAAGCCTCTTCTTTACAACATCAAGAGGCTCATGACAAATCACTATGTCATCTAAAAAAGGGAAAGCCGCAAACATGCAAAGCTGCCAGTCATCTGGTTTTGGTCTGTAATACAGCCTTAAAAGGCAAGGAAATGGGAAATGACACAGAAATATCTATGGAGCGAAAGCATCATAAATCACAATTGCCTTTTTGAGCTACGGGAGCCATTGGTTTGGTGAATGTTGTCGGAGGCACCAAGTGCCCGAACAGGCTAACGAATGTAGCTTAACCCCGAGTCTGTGAAATGACATCATGAGACCAGGGTCTTGTTATTATACGTGACATCATCCACTGACAATGGGGATAAGATGACACGCCAAATGTTATGTGCTTTTGCCGTGAACCCCGGCATTTGTTGAACAATGACTTGTTAAATGAGACAGAGAAAAATACAGATGGAGAAAAGTAGCAGTAATCTTATCTACGGCATCTCAGTGTCTGAATAACATTTGAATGAGCATTGCCTTCCTGTGCTGCTCCACAGATCCAAACAGCCAAAGGCTCACTGTGTAACGAAGACAACATTTTGTGTGCAATATCTGCCCTGAAAAAGTGAAGAGGACTAAAGAACACAGTGTTCTCTTTGTGTGGACAAAACATGTCAAGATAACCCTCCTGCAAAACGGACACTACCACAAATAATCTAACAAATAAAATATCTGAATAATCTATTTTATTTATTCATTGGAATCCTACTGCTGTAGCATTCTGATGCCAGTCTCTGTGCTGTTGTAATGTTGACACAGTTGACTGAGAACATGATTGACAAGTACGCTAATGAGAGACTTAGCCAGCGTAATGGCAAACTTTGACAGCCAGGCATTCACACCCTCTCTCCCATCAGTGGGCACACACATTAAAATCTGTCTGTGCTAATTTAACTTTGAGGAGTGCAAATGGTGTGCAAATGGGGTGTGCAAATGGGACCAAATGGACCCGTAAGGGTCCACTCTTCAAAGTCTTTGGATTTGACTGTGCAGGGCACACCAGGTTCAGTAGAAGCTGCTGTCAAAACTGCCTTTCAAAGCCTTGAGGATTGCACGCCACATTGTTCAACAGTTATCACCACTATGGATCCTAATACGCAACAATAGCTGTTCTCTGTTTGGCAATAAAGGGAAATCTCACCAATTTTCAACCTAAATCCCATTGCTCTGATGGGGGAGAAGATCAGTAATAGGCTACAGTGTGCAAAAAATACCCTACAGTATGTATTTTGTGTATTTTGCCGTGGAATGTTGGCATCGCGAAACGATGGTGTCAAATGCGTTGTTAGTAAACCACCATATATGCCATTCAGCTATTATTAGTCCAGCTGTTATTCACCCTATCAGTGTCAGTATTAAAGAGCAATATTTCTCACCCATGATGGTGTTGGTTGTCCAGGTGTATATCATTGCTCCAAGCTGTAATACAATAAGTGGATGAGTCACAACAAGCCCCTTCCCTCTCTGAGGAGGGTGGGGGGTACTCCAGCCTATGTATTATTTGCACCATTATTGTTTGGCACGCACCAAATCTGATGATGACAGCAGCTAAGTGATCTGGAGCTGTGAAGGGGGACAGAGATCGCACGCACGCGCACGCGCACACACACACACACACACACACACACACACACACACACACACACACACACACACACACACACACACACACACACACACACACACACACACACACACACACACACACACACACACACACACACACACACACACACACACACACACACACACACACACACACACACACACACACACACACACACACACGGCTCCATGATAGTTAGGTTTGTGGTATGTGGTTCAGTGTATTTGTGTGACTCTGTGAGTGTGCATGCATGGGTGTGTGTGTGCTAGGGAATTAACAACTTCAGATTTTTGCAAGTCGACTTGTCTGTCAATAAAGTCAAAGTTGAGTCAACGCGTCATTTGTTGATGTCATCACATTAACTCGTAAGGGGGGACCACACACAAGACTGCTAAAATTTAAGTGGTTGTCATGTCAGACCAGAGCTCGATCAGTGAGGGGGGGGGGTGATAGGGGGGAAATATTTCACGCAATAAACCGGTCAATGCTGGGTACCAAACCTCATCAAGGTGATCAGTTTGTTTCAAATAAAATATATTAAATTGCTGAATTAATTGATAGGCAATTCATTATTAACATCCCTAGTTTGGTGAGGAAATTGGGGCGAAACTTAAAGTAAAATTTACTGGAGGGCGGCTTTACATGGCTTAATGGCTGCATTACAGTAAAGTGATAAAACTTCTGAACTTATTGGACGTTCTAGCTGAGTGAATGAACCACCAATAACTGTACTGTACCCGTTTGTCATGTTTTTCAATAATCATGTTTATCCACATTCTCTAGTGTGATAAACATCTTTGGAATATATTTTTTGAATTCCTTTTTAGATTTTTAGATTAGTTTTTTAAATATCGCCTGCCCTTGCCCTGCCTGTGTGTGGGTGCGTGCGTGCACTGAACTGGATTCACTGTGAGCAGTACAGTACATCTTAGCAGTACCCTAACCCACTTATTTTGAGCATTCATTTGAGATTCTGAGTGAAAAGAAGGAACTAACTTACAGTATTGTTGGTGGGAGACATACACTTTCACTCTAAACATTGTGAAAAACTAAAAAATCTGTTAAGATAGATTGTGTGGTTGCTGTGTCAACCTGTTTTTCTTACGTAAGTCCAATGTTCTGGCCTAAATGCATTATGCACGCCTCTGTCAGGTGTGCGACAATTCATTGACTGGTATCTTTTTCAGCAGTGAAGGATCAGTATGTTTCCACCAACTCTGCATTCACTGACCCCACAACAATCTGCCTCACGAACAGGTTTTTCCTCTAGTACCAGCTCTGCATAGGAAACAAAAGCATAAATAATGTACCTTAGGCTCCACATAGTAAAATCCTCAATGTTAATTTAACCCAGAGAGTGTCACTCAGAGATGTGGTTCCGTCTGTACACTCTCGGAGTTGAAAATGGATGAATCAACACAGAGGATTTTACATACTCTCTTCTTGACCTGTGAGTCAATAGATCCTTTTTAGCGGACCCACGAAGACACAAATGACCAACTTGTCTTTGGTCCCTCTTTAATCCGTGTACAGCATAATGCATGTCTGCAGTGCTACAAATTCCTAGAACAAAACAATAGCTGCCTCAGTCATATAATCCCACCATAAGACACAATGGTATAGATACTACATACCCAGCTGTGCATACTTCTCTGTGGAAATACACTCTATATCAAAACATAAATTCTCCGGCCGGCACAGTGTCTGCCTAGTGTGTGTGTGTGTGTGTGTGTGTGTGTGTGTGTGTGTGTGTGTGTGTGTGTGTGTGTGTGTGTGTGTGTGTGTGTGTGTGTGTGTGTGTGTGTGTGTGTGTGTGTACACGCGCAAATGTGTCTGTTCATATGTGGGGGCTCTATGCGCATCAGCAGCACACAGTTATATTTGTTTGTCTGAGTCCGAGCCATAGCATAGCCAGAGTGTGTGGCGCCAGGAAGGGAAGCCATAACTCAGGTACTAAGATCAAGTAGATGAGCGGAAGCACTACTAAGTTTATATTAAAGCTCCAACATACAATGTTATAATATGCACGAAAGGAGACAGGCTGAGAAAAATCTTCCCGTTAAGAGTACATCTTTTTAAAACGTCGCCATTTTGGAAGCCAATCGTAGCCAATGGGAATGGAATATTGGAAATATTTAAAAATTCGGACAGATATGTCTTGATCATATGACTAGCTTGACTAGCCTCATGGTGACGCTATAAAAGGCTCATTTGAAACGTTTTGGGCCTCCTGGAAGTGGGCGTGCAAAGTTTCACGCCGATCGGTCCAGCGGTGCCCGAGATTAGCTGTTCACAGATGGACAGAGACTCACTCACGCCTTTGGCCATTCCGGCCTGGCAGGGATAACAACACACGGCTGCTGCCACGAAGCCAATCAGAGGCAGGTAAGGCGGGTCTATGGGGCGGGTCTTTGCTTAATAGCAGCGTAGAAAAGAATCATGTATCAGGGTGTAGTTTCCCACTGCTCAAGAACAAAATGGTTGCTGTGTGAAGATGGTCAATGATGGCACATTGGTGTTCTTTTTTAATTTACATGTCACAGCTTGAGGAAATAGCTTTTAATTAGACCATCCCTCATACATGACATCAAACTTAGGCATCCGTCAAAAACCTTTGAGGGACGTCCTCTTTCAAAAACCAAGACCCCAGATTCGAATAGAGGAAATGTGGGGTCTGAATCCCCACATTTCCTAGGATAATGGAGGCACGTCAAGTTCACACACACACACACACACACACACACACACACACACACACACACACACACACACACACACACACACACACACACACACACACACACACACACACACACACACACACACACACACACACACACACACACACACACACACACACACACACACACACACACACACACACACACACAGAGAGTAGCTTTATCTTTATCCATCTCTATTTGTCTGAGTGAGCCATTCTCCAGATCTGGAGTAGAGCTGAGAATCCTCATTGAGATCTATTCTAAACAATCACTGCGAGTTCTGTCAGCTCAATCTCAGTCCACTGAGAAATAAAAAGACCACTCTATCTGAGGGGGCCCATTGTGAAAAAAGGAATCATGACTCAGAGACAGAGACAGAGAGACAGAGAGAGAGAGAGAGAGAGAGAGAGAGAGAGAGAGAGAGAGAGAGAGAGAGAGAGAGAGAGAAAGATAAAAGAGAGAAACTAGAAAAGTGTGCTCTTTGGAGCACAGATCCTCGCCAGGCCACGTTGCCTACCCAGGGCTGTGTTGCAACCTGTTAAAGCGCCACCATGAGGCCGATTTGAAACATTTGGGGGCATTTTTTCCTTGGCCTAGTGGGAATGTGAATGCTAGGTTTCACTGCAATCTGACGCTGCGTTCATGATTTGTGGCATTTTGTGCAAAACGGAGCATTCCCGCAAACATTGCAAGCCAATCGTAGCCAATCAGAATGAAATATTAATACAGATACACGTGCATCTTGATCACATGACTATAGAGATAATGTGTACAGATTGGCATAAGGTTTGGTCTGTAGGAGTAATATAAAACTTGCAGGCCAATGTTAAAAAGTTGGGGTGGCGGTTCTTAATAACTATGCAAGAGAGAGAGAGAGAACAGAGAGAGAGAGAACAGAGAGAGAGAATAGAGCGACAGCCCCTGTACAGCCGGGTGCGTCAGCCCCGTGCTATTTCACGCCCTTGTGTGTGGTGATGCCACTCGTCACCACCATAACCTCCGTCGTCCAGCCCTCTCTGCTTCATCATGGATGTCTCTCACAAAGATGCCTTTTGTCCCCTGCCATCATCATCAGACTTGCATCTTCTCAGCCCTCATCCTGCGTGTCCATCCCCCCGGGGTACAACACAAATAAGAGGAGGGCGGTACAGAAAAAAGAAGAGGAGAACAGTTTTCCCATATCACAGATTCTGGCCCTGTGACGCCAAGGGCCACTGTGTGCGTGCGTGCGTGTATGCGTGTGCATGCGTGCGTGTGTATGCGTGTGTGTGTGTGTGTGTGTGTGCGTGTGTGTGTGCGCGCACATGTGATAAAGAGTGTGTGACAGATTGAATGGGATCCAACTTTTCACAAAGCCACTATTGGCTAGGAGCCAGACTGATAGATGCCTATTCTTATACGAGATTGACAAATGGTGTGGTCTCTTCTTGAAGATCACACAAAGACAACATTCCTCCAGATCCTATGAACTGAGGATCATCCAAAGAGCACAGTGATGTATACTGTAGAGCAGTATCCTCGAGTGTAAAACACAGATTATTTCCTGAGTAGAACTTTATAAGAAGAGTACTTCCGTAAGAGTGAATGCAGCAATTACTGCACAGTCTGAGGCTGGTGAGTCGTGACCTATCACTGGTTGCTCAGTGGACTGATACATATTGCTATGGTTGGGGGAAAAGTGGAAGTCCAAAACAGCATCTGAAGACCGTAGCTGGAGTACAAAAGAGGCGCACAAGGTACGAGGCCAATGGTCCTATAGCCAGCCTGTCTAGGACATAGGTACTTAACACATAAGTTCACCGGACCGCTAGTGTTGTGTCAATATTGGCTCACTCAGAGTGGCTCCATCATCATCATCATCTGGTGGCTTTAAAGGCAATAAAAAAACAATAACTTTTGACTGCTGAAATAAAGTAGGCTGTGACAGAGAGTAAATATAATTCAGCCACCTCAGAATATAGGGAGTCCATATGGTTTATAAACAATTAAATAGATAAGTTCATTTTAACAATGCGGGGGCAATTTCATCCCAAGCACCTCACAGAGCCATTGGTGGTATAGGTTTAACATTGTGACCCCAACAGGAAGTAAACTTCCAAACTTGCCATTAGTGTTAGGACAAATGTTTTATTTGAGCTATACATGATAGCTGTTAGTGCTTGTGTATAAACTAGTATATAGTATTAGTAAAGTCTATTGTGTATTGTGTAAATGAGCAAATTATGTGTGTGTGCGTGTGTACGGGTCACACATATACGGACGCACAAAAAAATAACTATTTTATTTGAAATAAATCTGAATCTGTAACGTCTCTGTACACTCTCTATGGTAAAGAAATGATCATCTTGTTTTTGTGTTGTTCAGTCCATTGCACAACCCCAGAATCCCACCCCACCCCTTTTCACCTCACAACAATAGTCTCCTTGTTTTAAGGAATCGAGGCCTGAATGGCACTGTGTTACATTATCATGATATTCGTTCATAATACAGCCTAACAGGCTCATTCAACCCAGATGGCCTTAGACAACAAACCCCAGCAGAGCTGCCTGCTCGAGCTGCCCTACAGCACATAACATAGCCTCATTAAAAATCTAATTTGAAAAGCTGCCAAGATGTACAGTACCATCTACTTTAAGTGCAGCACCTTTAACCTAGGAGGAGTGGTTGATGAGTATGTACCATGTACCATGTTTTTACTATACTGATGCTAAGTAAAAGTAAGTAAATTCTGACGGTGAATGTACAGTAGTCATAGAGAAATGGGGCCCAAATTTAAATTTATAATAGGGGGACCTGGTGGATTGAGGGCCAGATCAGTTCTGTTGAAAGTGCAAGTTCCCTTAAACTTTATGAATTTGCAATAGATATTTTATATTGAATGTAACCATGACTGTACAGTAAAAAAGATAATATGCAAGATAAAGGTGCATCCTAATAATAATAATGGCATGGCCTCCCTAGTTATTGATACTAGGTTAATATTGGCGTGGGCTCCCTAGCTATTGTGGCGAAGCCGCACTATTCACCTGTTTCCTAGGCTGTGTGTTTTCCACTTCCTGTCGATTTGATCCAATGAAACTGGTCAGATGACCAATGATATCCAATGAAATCGACAGGAAGTGGAAAACACAGCCTAGGAAACAGGTGAATACAGGAAAAAACGTGCAGAAAAAAACTAATTGGCTGCTTGTGGACATGTCAGCTACAGTCTAGTGATCTTTAAACACTTCAAAAAGTGCTTTACAAGAACAATGTTGGTGTAACTAAGAAATTCGCTGTAAAAAAAAAAAGACAAAAGGGATTGATTATGAATTACATTCTAACTTCCACACTCTTCCTGAGCTTCACTTTTACTTTCACTAACAGTGGGAGAAGTCTACCCTGGGGGCTTTCTGCCAGAAAAGTGGGCAGCTCCCATTTCTGACAGAAAGGGGGTCTTTCTGACAGAAAGTATTTCTGATAGAAAGGCTTTCTGTCATAAAGAAGGTTTTAAAAAAAAATCCCATGATTTCGTAACCCTTTTTTTCACCCGGTGCCAATTTTCGAAGTGATCCTGGGCGCTACACTCGCCCCACAGCCATAAAGAAGGTTCAAATACAAATAACAAATCCAAAAGTGGGTTGGAACAGCGGGTGGCTGAGTGGGTGAAGATGGTATATCCACAATACCACTAAGGTTACGTTTTTTTTTTTTTTTTTTTTTTTTTTAATTTTTATCCCACGATTTTGTAACCCTATTTTTTACACCCAGTGCTAATTGTCTATGTAATCCTGGGCACTACCTTCCCTCTGCCAACCTAGGGAGGCCAGGGCCGAGCTCATGCCTCCTTCAATACATCAGAGCCAACTGACCTTCTTGTCACCTGACAGGGGAGAGTTTCCCTGGTTGGACGTAGCGCGTGGAAGGAGCACGTTATTCCAACCAGTTCCCTTCCCCTCCATCAGGCGCCCCGGCTGGCCAGGGGGAGGCAGTATAGTGACCAGGACTACTGCATGTTTTTGTGAGGGTACCTACCCTAGGGGACACGGGGAGAACATGCAAACTCCACACAGAAAGGCCCTTTCGCCAACCCCACCTAGGGTATGGGCACTGATGACGCGGAGGAGAGAACACGCCCCCAGCGCCCACAGCGTCCCCTGCGGGAATCGAACCCAGGACCTTCTAGCTGTGAGGCGACAGCACTACCGACTGTGCCACCGTGCCCCCCGTTTTTCTGGCAGAAAGCCTGAGGGGAGAGTGTACCCATGTGCCTGAGTGTACCCCTGTCCCTGTGCCTTTCACTTCACCAGGCATTTCGTGGTTGCGCAGCCATACACATTTTTCTAAAGAGTTGTTCTGATTCATGATGTGTGCTAAAACCCTAAATTGTATACTGAAAGCACGTAGCAGCACACGCTGTGATTGGTTTGCTTTTGAGGGGCAGACATACATCTTCTGTGTTCATTTAACTCTGAGAGTGTACAATTGTAACCAAATGGACCTGTAGCACTCCACATAAGAAGCCTAATTATTTGGATGGAAACCGTTAAAGGAAATCCTCTCACTCATTTATACCAGGACTGATACCTTACCTGTTTGAAGAGGAACTTGTCTTCTTGGTTGAGCTGCCACGAGGTGACTAGATGTATGGTGGAGAGCACGGTTCCACTCATCACCGCAGCTCTCATCCTGACAGGCAGCAGTGTGTAGATGATATAAATGAAGAAGACAGTCCACCATATCCCCTCTGAGGCACTACGGGGGGCCACCATCAGTACCCCGAACACCTGAACCACAATCAGCACGACTATCACCAGGTAGCTGACAATCCACATGTAGTCCTGGTGGAAGCCATTACGGTTGCACACCGCCATCATGGACAAGAACAGGGCCATGGCCACAGAGAGCACGGAGGCATAGGCCTCATCGGGGGTGGCGTGGATGCAGTGGAACGTCAGCATGATGCCACACACCACCACCAGCACCCCCATCAGCATTGTCAGGGAGCTCTGGTTGAGTCTGAAGAAGTAACGCTGGTACAGGCGCTCTAGCTTAGCTGAATGGAACTTTTTAGACTGGAAAACCCAGACCAACTGCGTCCAACAGTCGGCAGCCGTCACAGCCTTGCGGCTCCCCGTCCCATCCTCTCCCGCTTCCCCACCTTCATCTTCTTTTTTGCCCTTCACCTCGCCATCGTCAATTCCGAGAGCCACAGACTTCAGGTCCGTGCCGCCTGCCGACCTCTTCCCATAGTGGTCCTCCTGCCAGCCGCAACGCATACCGAAGTTGCCCCCACCGCTGGTGCCCGCTCCACAGTGGTAGTGCTGGGATGGCGCAGGAGGGGGCTCGAGATCCTCAGAGTCCCGCAGGCAGCTCATGTAGTGTGGGTTGCACAGTGACGAGCTGTCCTTCCTTTTCTTGCCATTACGCTCGCCCCATGCCGTCTTTCGATCGTCCACTCTGGCTCCAAAGAAGCCTCTGGCCCACGACATCCTACTGAAACAAAACAGAAGAAAGTTTAAACATTTCATGCTCGACTGCAAGTAAGAATATTTCTTAGTTAGAATTAACCACATGAACCCTAGTGTCATTATTCTAGGTCAAAAATAGCAGATCAACTATTTTTGGCAAACACATTCGGTACGTAGAGGGAAAAAGGAGGACCCCTGTGGGACTCAAAGTGTATATTGTAGAGTTAAATGGTTAATTATATTTGAGCCACTGTCTCACCTGTGTGGGCTTCTTTATGTGTCGTGACACTGCATTCCTTGGTCAGGCCGCTCATTTATCCCTGCAAGATGGAGGTGTGTCGGGGTTTGAGCCGCCCACCTCTGCAAAAAAAAGCCACAATGTTGTCACTTACTACAGTAACCCTATAGCGCAGCTGTCTTTCTGGGAATAGAACAATGCATCTGATGTTGTTGCGTTGGGATAGCCAGAGGGGAAAATGGATAATAGAACAATGCATATGATGTTGATGTGTTGTCTTAAGCCATGGGGGGAAAGTGGAAAATAAAAGTCACATGACAGTGTTTTGAAATGCTCCCTTTCTGTATGGATCTGCTGAGGACTTGGGGTAGGATTGATTGATGTACTTTTATTTAGTAAGACTCACAGTACATGGAAGTACAAAATTCACAATACAAGGTCTACTAAACTGGAAGACTCAGTTAAGCACGCAGCTTGTTTAAGATGAGAACCCCATGGGATGGGTAATAGTGTGTGTGTGTGTGTGTGTGTGTGTGTGTGTGTGTGTGTTGTTTTTATGTGTGTGTTGTTTTTATGTGTGTGTGTTGTTTTTGTGTGTGTGTGTGTGTGTGTGTGTTTTTATGTGTGTGTTGTTTTTATGTGTGTGTGTTGTTTTTGTGTGTGTGTGTTTTTTGTGTGTGTGTGTGTGTGTGTGTGTGTGTGTGTGTGTGTGTGTGTGTGTGTGTGTGTGTGTGTGTGTGTGTGTGTGTGTGTGTGTGTGTGTGAAAGCGAGAGAGAGAGAGAGAGGGTAAAATAATTTGGCACTCAGTAGCAAATATATCTAATTATCTTCTGTAAATGTATTGTGTGATACCGTTACCCTCCACTCCCACTTCCATCCGCACCAGTCTTTCACTGTTTCCACAGGAATGACTGTCGGCTTTGTTTGCAAAATACTGTGTGACAGCAACAACCGGTCCAATTATTGCCTCATGCCGTGTGTGTTCAATTTTGCCATCAAAGACTAGTCCATGAAGTCGAATGCAGTCCTATCCCATTACGATAAACTCTTCACTGATTGCTGGATTTTGAACACTTTCCATTGGGCTTTCCCGTCCAAGACTCTGCTGGACTCTAGTATTGGTGGATGGTGCTCAGCTGTATTACTACAAATCTGTCCATAAGATCGGTCTTGAGTGGGCAGAATTGGGTGTGCTCTATTTGACAACAAAGGCCTACTGAGTGGGCACCATCAGAGATCAAGAGCTCTCCATTCCAGATTAAATTGTCCATGCTTCCCCCATTAGCTTTCATGAGTCACTGGCTAGCTTCTGGCAGCACATGTCAAGGACACTGCTAACCTCTAAACTTAATAAGCAAATCTCTGCCAGGTCCACTGAGCAGAGACAAACAGCAGGAGGAAGGCAAATGTACCTTACACATGGCCTTGCTTATAATCAACAGCAACAACAGCTATTAACCACTTAAGCCCTAAAGCTTGTAGATCTTCTATTTTTGAACATGTAAAAAATGTACTTTTTCTAAGCTATATATTTGTTGGCATTTTCATGCTTTATTTAAGTAGTTTACAGTGAGAGAGATATGGGAAACAAGAAGAGAGTGATGGGGAAGGACATGCAGCAAAGAGCCTCAGGTCAGATTTGAACCTGGGCTGGCTGTGCAAGGACTGAGAGTTAATGGTATGTGCTCAACCAGGTGAGCCACCAGGCAAGTAGAATAATAAAAAATATATTTAAAAAATCTTTATTTTTTCTTTGCCCAAAATAGAGATGCCAGGGTTAATGTGGTCATTAAGAGCTGCAATTTACACAGTAAAACATATAGGCTACTTAAATTCAAAGCATTGTTCCATCAATTCACTGTCAAGGATAGCTATGTAGGCCTGAAATTGTAGCTAACCTAACCCTAATTTACCTAATTTGCAAAAGCCCAAGATAATCCCCGATAGCTGCGGTGCTAACTGAGCCAAAAACCCAATCATAATGAGCCTGTGTATGAATGACACTCAGCAATGGTATTTTTAGAACATCAAAAGCAGTCACTCTAGAATAACCCGTGCATGCAAATATATCACATGCTTTTCAGTGGACTGACAGCTCATGCGATGTGCTGTCCCTATGCTTTCTGTGAGGATGAGCATATATAGTAGGCTACTGTATGTATGTGTGTGTGTGTGTGTGTGTGTGTGTGTGTGTGTGTGTGTGTGTGTGTGTGTATGCACTCACTGACTACACTCACCTCTGGTGCATTTACGACAGTCCATGAAGCAGCATGCGGTTATGTAATACAAACTGTGCATGCATGCATCTTGGTATGCGAATGACATCTGAATATAACAACACAGTCAAGCCTGTCACCAATTTTAATCGGCTACCTCAAACACACATTGATGTCCAACATGACTCGGTATGTTCACAACAGTTTATATAATAGTGTGACACACTGCCCACTACAGCATCTCTATCACGGTTCTATCACCAGCCCCGATTTTGACGGATATGTTTTATTATAGGGCAGCAATGCAATTACACACGTGTATGTAAAGCCTATTTGGTTGCAGGCATCCGAACGCATATTACATAACGGGACGGGGACGCTCCGCGTACATACAGGCTACCACCATGTCAACGGCTGCTATCAGTGGTGAACTGTAGCATTTCTAACATACCACGTATGGAGACGTTGTTGTGCGACAATAAGTTCCACAGAAAGACAACATAATGTACAGTATAAAGACTGTGTTGGAGCAAAACGCTATACTTCGTTCGTAATGCTTTTTATACTCCGTCGTAAGACGTTAAAGGCGTCGCGTGTCGGGAAATAGCCTGCAAGCTCATAAGGGGGTCGCTTTAGCCTCTTTACTAGTTGAACATCTGCAGCAACTTATCTCTAAAATATGACATAGGCATTTATTCCTCTTGACAATGCTGGCTCTCTTTGACCCTGGCTGCTCATTTGCCGGGGATGTGCAGCCCAGCTGCCCCACGGCCATAGCTCTGAGCTCTCTCCACTGGAAAATGCGTAGGCTACTGTAGTGACATTAAAACTCAACATTATAGAAAAGCATAAGAAACAACACATGAACCTTAGCGTCCCTATTCTGGGGCGAAATAGCACAGATCGTTGTGAGGTTGTAGATTGGCTATTTTCAGAGATTTAGTGTAGACTTGAGGAGGAGGAGGGGGGGGCGTACCTAGTATAGATCCCTGTGGGACCCCTGTCAATTAGGTAGGCATTTAGGGGTTTAAGTGACTGACATGTACACACAGCACCACGTCACATTTCTAAAGCACAAACCGTTTTGGGGTGATGATGATGATGGGTAATGGCAGTAGAGTAGCCTCCAAGCCTAACATGATGCCACTGTGGTAAAACGGCTCGAACAGCTGATTGTCTTGTTACCAATAGCAACATGATTTAGTGCCAGTGTAAGATTCAATCACATCGGCCATAATATACCTGCATTTAAAGGTTTCACTGCTAACACACACACACACACACACACACACAGTCCCGCAGGACAGGAGGACACTTTGTTGCAAAGCTTTACTGAAAGCAGCGGACATTATTCAGTGGCAACACTGTAGCAAGTCAAGTCAGCTGCAGCTGACTTGACTTGCTACAGTGTTTCCACTGAATAATGTTCCTACTACATGCAGTAGGAATCATGTTGGACTCCGGCATTCATCTCAGTTTTTTTAGCCGACTTGGGCTACAAATAATTAACATTCAACTGAACATTTTGTGTCAGCAGCAGCAGCAGCAGCAGCGGGAGGGAAAGCTGCCTTGGGAGAGAGCTCGTCTACTTACCACGGACACCCTGGTACAGGAATAATAACACTGCAGTGGTGCACAAACTGGACGTCTGGCCGCCGATAAGACGCGAAACACCACGGTCCTGTTTGTTGTTGTTGTTCTTGAGGGGAAAGGAAGGGTAGACAACGGCACATTAGTGTCCGAACAACCTTCGTGTTCTAGTTCTACCAGTGGTGTTTCTACTGGGTCGACCTCCCTCCCTCCTTCCTCTCGTTCACTCACACACACACACACACACACACTCTCTCTCTCTCTCTCTCTCTCCCCCCTTCCTCTCGTTCACTCTCTCTCTCTCTCTCTCTCTCTCTCTCTCTCTCTCTCTCTCTCTCTCTCTCTCTCTCTCTCTCTCTCTCTCTCTCTCTCTCTCTCTCTCTCTCTCTCTCACACACACGCACATGCACACAACACACAAACGCTGCATTCCCGTTTGTGAACTGAGGAGTCCCCCTAGAGGTAGCCTGGTAGCCCGCGTGCATGTGATGTGTGCGTATGCGCGCTTACTTGCTTGCATGCCGCGTTTCGGTGTACGCGCGTGCACGTGAGTGAGCGCGTGCGTCTGTCCGTGCGCTGCTGTAGTCCTATCTGTGTGAGTCTGTCTGTCTGTCTGTCTGTCTGTATGTATGTGCGAGGACATAGTTGAGTTGAGTCTGCATTTGGCTCTGTTGTTGTTGGATTGTCGAGATATCTTCGGATTCTGTCAGTGCTATTTTTTATATTAGGACATTTATTACATAATCACTTTGGATTCTTCCAGGCTTTAAATGGCAGACAGAGACTGACAGGAAAGTTCAGCCTGACCGGCCAATGCTGGCTGGCTATGCTGCCAAATAAATGGTCATGTCTTCAGTGTTACAGCGTCATCTAGTGGTAACTTTGTAAAACTGTCAGTTAGGCCTATTCAAGCTTTAAAATGTCAAGGTCTCCCTCATTTGGTTCCATTTGTATACTGTCAGAGTTACAGACTTGTAAGGGTCCATTTAGAGCCCCCTAAAGGAACCCAGAGAGTCCCTGGAATCCACTTTGAGAACCACTGCAGATGCCTCAGCAAACTTCAATGATGATCTATGATAGTGGTTCTCTAAGTTCAAGGACCCCACTTTGGTCACGGACCTCCATAACTCTTGAGTGTACAAATGGAACTCAGTCAGTACTGTCTATCAACCATTTCCAGGGAGCCCCTTGAACTCTCTCAAGCATTTTGAGAGCCACTGATATATGATCAGAAGTTTCAGAACGAAAATTAACTGTTAAAAAATATCTAGTGTAAATAATATAGTGTTTGTTAGTACCTGCAGAGTTTGTAAGAAAATCTTTGCAACGAAAGGCTCACCACTATACCAGTAAGCAAACAATGAACCCTAAAGTTGTGGAGTAACCAGTAATGCAACACTATTGTTGACACAAAATACTTGATGAACTTCCACCTTCTGCCTTTTCAAACCCTATACTTAATTGACCATATTATCAAGGGCACTAGGCTCCTGTTGCCACTTTACTCTAAATATCTTTGCAGAAAAATAGCTGATATATAAGCTCACAACACGCGTCCAACGTGTAGATCTTCCATTTTTGCCAAATGTTAGCCCCAGAATGAAGGCTGGGGCTAAGGAGAGCTGCAGTCCAGGAGCCGGCGTGTTCCCGGTTCGATCCCCTGTGTGTCCTTGAGCAAGACAATGAAACCTTAACTGCTCCCGATGAGCAGGTTGGTGGTGGTGCCATGCATGTGTAACACCCAGGATTCTAACCTGGGTCTCCTGTGTTGGAAACCGAACATCTACCACTCATAAGAGGAATTCCCTCTTGGCCTATTAGGCTTATGAAGTCTGGTAGTTCAGTCTTACTCCTCCCATCCATCCCATATACCTGACCTGCTGCTGTTATTTTAGAAACAAAGGAATTCCCCCGCTTATGTCTAGATGGAGTGATCTCCCTAGTCCCTACAGACATCCACAACAGTTGGATGCTTTGAAAAATAAGCTTTAAAACATCTGTGTATATAAAGCCTTGACAATGGCTTTATATGTGTACACACACACACACACACACACACATACACACACACGCACGCACGCACGCACGCACGCACGCACGCACGCACGCACACACACACACACACACACACACACACACACACACACACACACACACACACACACACACACACACACACACACACACACACACACACACACACACACACAACCTCACATACTGTAGTCTATACCTTCTTGCTCCATATTGGCTGTTTTCCAACTTTTGTTGTAATTAATTGATACTATTGTGATCTTCCTGTCCTGTTGGTCCTATTTGTGTTGTTTTTATTACTATTTTAGGTTATTATCATTATTATTATTATTTGTATTATTATTATGACGTTTAAATGATAAGGAAAAACTATGCTGTAAACCTCCATGCCCAGCAGAGGACGCCACAGTAGTGATGGGCATTCTGAGCCAGTTCATTTTGCTCTGTTCACTAAAAAGATTTTGTTTAATTCTTCATTCATCGATTTAGAATGCCCCTAAATGAGTTTGACAATACTGTATGAAGACACAATTTAGCAAAACCAGGACATATTGCCATAGACTATTATTAAATCAAGTAGGCTACAGTACATGCCAACTCTGTTCCTCACCACTCATGCAGCGTTTAAAGTAAACCATTTAAATACTGCAGTATTTAAACAATGTATCCCCCTGTATCCCCCCCACCCCCACCCACACGCACACGCACACACACACACACACACACACACACACACACACACACACACACACACACACACACACACACACACACACACACACACACACACACTCCTTTGTCTTTCTCTCCAGGTTGTTGGATTTTAGTTTTTCAAATGTTAAAAATATCCTAAAATGTTCAAATGTTTTCAAGATCTACAAGCTCTTGAAAGATCTACAAGCTCAAAATGCATTAGAATTTTCAACTATATCGATATGCAAACAGCAAAATATCGTATAATTCGACTTTGTATAGTATCGAATCGTTTAGAAATGCAAATAATCGATGTTATCGATCCTAAGTATTGTTCGTTGTATTTAGCAATTTTAAGAAGAAAAAAGAGAAAGAGGGGTTTAATTACTTTCCCATTACATATCACTACACTTGGTTTATCGATAAATGTGTGTAATCTATGTGTTCATGTCAAGGTGCGGGTTTGTCCATATGTGTTCCAATACAATATCCATGTATTTGCCAGAGAATCACTGTGTTTACTTATCTATATCCATAATAATACATTTTGCCTTAAAAAAAAACTGCACTCTCCACATGTTTCACACAGATTATAATTTTTTGCTAAATAGTTACTGCATCGATTTTAAATCATTGAATCGTATCGTATCGTATCGCCATAAATGAACCAATATCGTACATGCATCATATCGTCAACCATGTATCGTGACGCGTATCATATCACTGTTAAAATGTATCGTTACACCCCTATTAACAAATTTAACTGGGGACCACCTGGAACCCCCTCAAGGACCCCTGGGGGTCCCTGGACCCCACTTTGAAAACCACTGCCTTAGATGACCCTGCTCTCACATCCCATGCCCTTGACCGTCTCTGCCGCTCCATGCTACGACTACATGCAGTACATCCATAAATGTTTTTGTTATCCAATTTCTTTTCAAATCAATTTTGTTGAAAGTGTGGTCTTTATTAGTGAATTGGCTTTTACCTCAATGGTTGACTGCTCAGTCAACCATTGAAGTTGGTTCAGTCCTCGGTCCAATTCTCTTCTGTGTGTAAAGTGTGTATGCTACCATTAGGGGACATCTTCAGAAAGTCTGGCATAAACTTCCACTGCTGCGCAGATGATACTCAAATTTACATGAATGACTCATCTAACCTTCACAACCTCGAAACCTGTTTAACTGATGTTAAGAAATGGATGAACAGAAGCTTCCTGCTCCTGAACTCCGGTAAATTCTGAGATGCTGCTAGTCGGCCCAGCTAAGCACACTCATCTGTTCAATAACATAACTTTAAACCGTGATGGCTGCTTAATAACCCACAAACCAGCAGTCAGGAATCTAGGAGTAGCTGTCGACCCATCCCTATCACCGGCTTCGATCGAGTAGGCGACATACTCACCTACCCGCGATTCATCGGACCATTCATTGGTGTAATCAGGAGCTACTGAGCTACTCGGAGCAGAGCAGTCCCCACAACATGATTTACGATTCTGTGCCTATCGGTACATAACTCGAACGGCGCTGAGTAGGCTCAAGCGAACGTCGACTATTGTAATGTTCTCTTCTCCGTTTTAACATCAACATCAATAAATGGCCTTAGACGAGTCCAAAATGCAGCAGCAGAGTACTAACTAGGAAAAGGAAATTCCACCCGGGCTGCCGATACAGGCCAGAGCCGACTTCAAGGTGCTGCTCCTGACCTACTGTATAAAGCCTTAAATGGACTTGCTCCACCGTACATGTAAAGTCTAATTGTACATCCCTGGACTATACCACTACGCTCCCAGGATGCTGGTTACCTCACAGTCACAAAGTATTATAAAAAAATCACACCCAGTGTGAAGTGAGCGGTGTTATTTAGCAACAACAGTGATGGAAGCTCACTTTAAAAAAAAAAAAGTACATTTTTTGAAGTGCGTGGTGCTATTTATAGGTTATTAATGTCATCATGCGTCTCGCTAGCCAATCACAGTACTGAGCAAAGGGTGTGAATAGAGTCAGCCAATCACAGTACAGCAAAAGACAAATTTTCACGACGATCTTTTCACGACGGTCCCAAACCCACTTATAGGAGCAGTTTTAGGACCGTTTAAAAACTGTTGGGGGCAGAGCATTTACCCACTGTGCCCCCTGTCTCTGGAATGCTCTCCCTCCAGCTGTTAGAGATGCCGACTCTTTGGACATTTCTAAATCTAGGCTAAAAACCCATCTTTTTTCCTTGCATTACGGTTCCCCATAGTTTTATTGATTTCAGTGTTGTGTCCACCTCTTCTTACCCTGTGGTTTTAAACACTGTGTTGTAAACTTTCTTTTTTGCTGATCTGTACATCTTTCAGCTGTGCACTGCCGCATGGTGATTGAGCCAGCACCATACGTGCTGCTGGCACATTTTACTGTGTATTCTTTGCTACTGTGTTTTGAAGTATGACTTGTTGTGAAGTGTCCAGAGACCCCTTGGGGTGATATTGCACTATAAATAAATACAAACTGAACTGAACTGATCGATTGAAGAACAAGTTAAAGAATATAGCTGCAAGCAGCGATAACACGGGGCCAGTGAAAGAGAGAGACATGGAGACTGAATAGATTGAAGAGAGAGAGAGAGAGAGACAAGGAAACGTGAGATATGGAAACTAGAGAGAGAGAGAGAGATAGACACACACATGGAAACTGGAGAGAGAGAGATAGACACACACACACATGGAAACTGGAGAGAGAGAGATGGAAACTGAATAGATTGAAGAGAGAGAGAGAGAGACATGCAACTGGAGAGAGAGAGACATGGAAACTGAAGAGAGAGAGACAGATCATCATGATCGCCTCAACACATCGTCGGGGACACGGATCGAACCGGTGACCTCCGGACTCATAGGCTGCCTTTCTTCTCATTGAGCTAGAGATATGATAGTCCTGGTAGTGTCTGTTGATATATATAAGTCTTTCCGTCCCTGACGGACCAGGCCTTTGTTTCGCTAACTACTCTAGATCACTGGTTCCCTAACCATCTACCGATAGAGAAATTGTATGTCTCCTCGGAACACTAACCATTGAAAATAGCCGATCTACAAGCTCACAAAATGTTGCTATCTGAAAGGTTGTAAGATTGTTGATCGGCTATTTTCACTGGTTTCTGTTAGGAGGAGACGCGTAAGTCTAAGAAGAGAGAGAGAGAGAGAGAGAGAGAGAGAGAGAGAGAGAGAGAGAGAGAGAGAGAGAGAGAGAGAGAGAGACAGACATGGAAACGGAATAGATTGGAGAGAGAGAGAGAGAGAGAAAGACATGGAAACGGAATAGATTGGAGAGAGAGAGAGAGAGAGAGAGAGAGAGAGAGAGAGAGAGAGAGAGAGAAAGACATGGAAACGGAATAGATTGAAGAGAGAGAGAGAGAGAGAGAGAGAGAGAGAGAGAGACATGGAAACAGAATAGATTGAAGAGAGAGAGAGAGAGAGCAAGATAGCCATGGAAACGGAATAGATTGAAGAGAGAGAGAGAGACAAGGAAACGGAATAGATTGAAGAGAAAGACATGGAAACGGAATAGATTGAAGAGAAAGAGAGAGAGAGAGACATGGAAACGGAATAGATTGAAGAGAGAGAGAGAGAGATGGAAGCAGAATGGATTGATTGGACGTCTCAACCTATTGCCATTAACAGGAATCGAACCCTCAACCTTCGGATTGACAGGCTGCAACACTACCTATAGTGCTATAGCTTTGTCCAGGCTGAGGTTGTCTGTTGAAGATAAAAGTGAACCAGTGAAAGCAGCCGATCTACAAGCTCAGAAACACGTTACTATCTGAAAAGTTTTGAGATTGTAGATCGGCTATTTTCAGAATGAAGTATGTCATACATTGCAAAAACATACCCTCTCAAATAAGCATTTCATGTTATCTTTACCGTTTGCACATGTATTCATTGATACAGTCATGTTTTTTGCAATTCAACTTAAATGAGTCTGCATCAAGTGAGGCTTGAACCGGCAACCTTGCTGTCATGAGGCACTCACTTAAGGGAGAAGCCATTGGACCAACAGACCAGACCTGTGAAAAAAGAGATCACAAAGATGATACAGTTTCACGCAAATAGCTGAAAAATCCTGGGTTTAAGTGTTTTTCAAACTGCTCAAAATTGCGGACAATCTAAGGGCGGAGCTTACTGGTCAACGTGATACATGTGTTCCTCATGAGTCAAGGCACATGTGTAAGTTTCAAAGAAATTGACTAAAGTACTACCTTTTATCAACATGGATGCAATGCAACCAGTTGATTTCACATGAAAATATTTTTGCATTTCATCTAGACGACACAAATGAATTGTAGTATTATAATTAGACTTATACCATAAAATTAACAAATGAGCATTTTAAACCCTCACTAACACTAACCTCAGTAAAACAACGCCTAAGTCTATCCTCAAGAAACACTATGTGAAAGCCAAATCATGATCACCTAAATACATTGTCGGGGACAGGGATCAAACTAGTGACCTACGGACTCACAGGCTGCCTCTCTTCTCATTGAGCTAGATATATGACCTCCCTAACAGTATCTGTTGACATCTATAATTATTTCCGTCCATTATGAACCAAGCCTCTGTGTCCCGAACTACTCTAGATCACTGGTTCACAAACCATTTAGCAATAAAGATTTTTTTTGTCTCCTTAGAACGAACTAGTGAAAGTAGCCGATCTACAAGATGTTGTTTGATTGTAGATCGGCTATTTTCACAATGAAGTATGTCACACATTGTAAAAACATACTCTCAAATAAGCATTTCATGTTATCTTAAAAAATTGCACATGCATTATTTGATGCAGTCAAGTTTTGTGCGATGCAATTGTAAAGTGGAATGACCCACCTACCAGAGCCAGATAGACAGACAGAGTGAGTGAAACAGACAGCTCAACCTATTGCCATTGACAGGAATCAAACTCTCAACCTTCAGACTCACAGGCTGAGACACTACCTGTAGTGCTATAGCTTCATCCAGGCTGAAGTTGTCTGTTGAAGATCATAAACTTTTGCCTTCTGTCATGAACCAAGCCCCTGTTTCACTAACACTAAGATCACTCGTTCACAAACCATTTACCAATAGAGAAATTGTATGTCTCCTCGAAACCAAACCAGTGAAAGCAGCCGATCTACAAGCTCACAAAACGTTGCTATCTGAAAAGTTGTGAGATTGTAGATCGGCTATTTTCACAATGAAGTACGTCATACATTGAAAAAACATACTCTCAAATAAGCATTTCATGTTATCTTTACCGTTTGCACATGTATTCATTGATACAGTCATGTTTTTTGCAATTCAACTTAAATGAGTCTGCATCAAGTGAGGCTTGAACTGGCAACCTTCAGGTGCTGAGGCACACGTTTAAGGGAGAAGCCATTGGACCAACAGACCAGAACCTGTGAAAAAGGAGATCACTCAGATGATACAGTTTCACGCAAATAGCTGAAAAATCCTGGGTTTAAGTGTTTTTCAAACTGCTCAAAATTGCGGACAATCTAAGGGCGGAGCTTACTGGTCAACGTGATACATGTGTTCCTCATGAGTCAAGGCACATGTGTAAGCAGGTTTAATGGCTGTCGGCCAAACGAGGCATGACTTTTGCCTGTTTAAAGTTTGTATTTTCAAAAAATCGCTATAGCGCCCCCCTTTGACCAATTGGAGTAAGATTGGTTTCAGTGATATTTGGAATGACCCTCAACATTACCGCAAAGTTTCAAAGAAATGTGAGTCTGCATGTATGTGTTAGGGGCAGATGAATAATTGTCATAAAACTGCAATATTCATTGGCTCATTAAAGCTTCATTTTTTCACTTATGGAAAATCTTTGCTGCTTGTTTGTCGGCATAGGTCCAAAGTTCATGTGTAAAACGTTTCGTGCAGATTACTCAAAAATCCCAGGAGGAGATAGGTTTGAACTGTTTTTCATATAATTCAAAATGGTGGGAGATCTAAAGGTCAGAGGTCAAAAGTCAGAGTGTGAAAGTTGTTGATCATGAGTAGACGCATATGTATATTGAAGTTTCATGGCTGTAGGTCAAACAGGGCATGAGTTGTACCTGTTCAAAGTTGGCATTTTGCTATAGCGCCACCTTTTGACGAAAGATTGTGAGAATTATTTCTTGATAGTTTTTCATGACCATCTACCATATGGCCAAGTTTCGTAAAAAGCGTATGCACGGTTCAGCCAGAACTGCCAAAAGTGGCAGAAGAAAAAAGAGGGGAACATTAAGACAGGTCCAGAGCTGAGCTCTGGCCCCGTAATTTGTGCACAACTTGTGCTTGAGCATGAACACGGCGTAACCCAGGATTGTGGGTTTGCAACTAATTAAATAAAAATAATAGCGGTGCCTGCTGGATGCCATTCACATCTGAGGCTAGAAGAAAGAGGTTTGGTCCACTATGCGGACATCTAGAGTAACACCTACATCGCACTGCCAATCTGACTAATCTGACTGATATGTACATGTATATGTCGTATAATGGAGATCTCTGTATCTGTCAGTCCTTGGGCCTTTTGTCCATATATGGCGATCACTGATGTCATCAGTGATCTGATGACATAATGGGCAATCCCCCTTTTGTGCCCATATATGGAGCTGACTGATTGTTTGTGCCTGATGCCATGACAACACATTGAGGTTAGACAACACATTCCATATTTGGGGGGTAGCTGCATTGGGAACTCCTTATGGCTGAGTCATGGTGACATGAGCGTGACGAAGTGGTCTGCAAGCAGATGGGCAATTTTAATATAGGATAAGGGAAGTCCTAATGAGACAAATACAGTACATTAATCCAATACACCATAATAATCATCTCTATATGGCAAAGCCATGATTGAATTAGAAAAGTTTGTACAAAAAAGGAGGAAGTTATAGGCTAGTATGATTATAAAATGGAAACTGATGTATCTGAAACAATGATCTCTCCCTCACACACACACACGCACGCACACACACACACACACACACACACACACACACACACACACACACACACACACACACACACACACACACACACACACACACACACACACACACACACACACACAGTGTGTGAAAGAAAGACAGAAGAAGGGTGAGAGAGAGAGACAGAGATCCAAAGTGTCTTGTTCCTGTCTTTTTGACATTGGCATTAGGCTACCTGACTGTAGGGGTCGATAACCTCTGTAAAAATGGACAGCGTAGCAGGATGTGAGCGAGCCAAAGTGCTAGATCAGTGAAAAAGGAGAAGACCTGCACCCTTCTCCATCCAACTTTAGATAGCGAACACTCCCTTCCTGCTTTGACGATACTATCTCAATCAAACACTCTCCTGTGTGCCAAAATCCTAACCACATGAACCCTATTGTCAATTATTTTGGTGAAAATAGCTGATCTAGAAGTTCACATACACACATCAAAGCGTTGTGGGGACCTTGAAGGAGTTCCGCGGCCAAATACACATCAATTTGGGGGTCCTTGAAATTTTTGAGAAACACTGGTGAAGATGAAAAAAGGAGAGGGCCCAGTATTGAACCCTGGGGGACTCCGGTCAACTAGGGTTTAAATGGATTGCATTAGGTACAATGGAGCACATCACAACACATACAGTGCACATGTATAGCAGCAAATTAGGACTATGAATGTGGAAATGCATTTCAAACACAAGTTGTGATTGGTTAGGCCTATAGATGATATTTCCCATTTCTTTATGACATAATTATCATTTAGTCACATTTCAACAATGTGCCAATTGCAAGCAGGTTTATTGTTAAAAGTTCAAACTGCATCTAAATAGCTCAGTGATAGGCATATTGTCTTACATAAGCAACAAATCCTGCTGACACAGGCAGCTCCATTTGCTTGGTTAGCAAATCTTTCATAATTGGGTCCACAATATAATGAGGCACATTCTATAGCCTGGAGAAATATAATTCACTGCCTAAAATGTCAGGCAAATTACAAGATTCTTCAGTAGGCCTATAGATATCCATCAAGTGCAGCAGTGTATTAAGGCTGACAAGCTACAGTTTATATGATCCCCCATCCCCATGTCACCATTATTTGAATTCAAAAATAGAAGAACTATAGCCCACATGATCCCATTGAAATCCTCCCTGAGTCCTGACTATATGAAAAGTGCAGGTCTTGCATTATTTATTAACACAAGGGTAATCCATCCTCGTATCTGTGTGTGTGCATGGCTTTGTGTACAATCATTGATCATGTCATGAAACAAGAAACAAGACATTAGCTTTTTAGTTGCAGCTGTGTCTTCATACAAGTAATAGCTACCATGCGTTGGCTAAGCTTCTCTCTCCAATTGTGAAAATGTTCCGAGGAGGAGGAGAGGTGCGCTGGCCATAGTTTGTGTCATCAAACTGTGGCTCCTTTTATCGAAGTTGGCCAGAGGTGACCGAGATTTCTGTCAATTGCGGATGTCCCTGACGAATTCAGGCGTCTTTCTGCTTAACGAGGTTGGTTAATTTTTTTTCTAGTTGTTTTTTATTTTGTTTGGGGGTCTGTTGCTCAGTGTTTTGGGACGGAATGTGATGTTTTGATTGCTACGTAGAGGTATACAACAGCCAACATTATGTGTATTATAATACAGCCTATAAAGACATAAAAGATAGCGGCGATACTCGTGGAATGAATGGGTCCGTCGCTCGAGTTCCATAATTAATTTAGACAGGCTTTCACTTCGGCACAGAGAGCAGCCTCGGAAGGCTAGTGTAGTCTGCTCTGCCAGCACACATTTGGGATAAATTAGGAGCCTTGCCACAATGTCGCAACAGATGAAAAATCACGTAGGCTGGCTACGTCCTACGGTTTGAGACCGAAGGACGTAGCCAGCCTACATGATTTTTATGTCTGTCGCTTTATTTGCTGCCCGCTCATCTTCTCTGACTACACACCTTACCGCATGTGGTTACAGCAGTGTTTCTCGAACCTTTACATTTCAAGGTCTCCCCTTAACTCTGACAATAGAGACTACAAATGGAACCTAAGGGTCGATTTAGAACCCTTAAAGGAACCCAGAGAGTCCCTAGAATCCACTTATGAGAACCACTGGGTTACAGCATATAGAAGCAGAAGAACCAATGATAAATAGCCTAATAACATTATTAAGGTGTAGCTATTTAATAGTTAATAATATTTTCTGTCTACATGCATTCAACATTATGTAATGGATCACTGCAAAACCAATAGCACCATACCCTTTTGATTAAATGGTATATTACTCGATTTGAGATTTAATTACTTATAGCCTGCCGACCAATCAGTAGCATGCTGAATCCAGATAGAAGATGTAGCCTACATGCAATCACTGCCTGGAACTGTTACTTTTATTGATACCTTGACACCTACCCTTTGCACTCACATTTGTCCTAGATATTAGCCTACAATATTATTATAGTGATTTTTTTTAAATGATAATAATAATAGAACATCATTATAAACAGTAGAACCACATACATATAACCAAATATGATCACTCCAGAGATAGCTTTGTGGAAAGAAGAACTACACTAATCTCAACTGAATAATGCAACTAAAAATAAATGAAAAACACATAATTTACCTCTGAGAGGTATTTTTCAACCAGGTGTCTGTAGTCTATTTTGGCGATGCCATATTGAACATTTCTTTATTCAGACATTTGCCAAAAATGTGACTCATTGTGAGCTTGTAGATCAACTATTTTAAGTATTTGTCATACAACGTGTATAGGGCTTAAGAGGTTAAATATCTGAGGCAATGCCAAGCACGATGTGTGCAGTCACGCCCTCCCTCCACTCCCCTCCCTGTGTGCACACTTCACACAGGAATGGGGGGGGGGTCTTGGAACACAGGTTGTACCTGCACATCCGAACGCATCAGCCACCACGCAACGCAACGCCTTGAAAGCAGTTCGGCATCGGCAGCAACCAGGTGTCATCTCTCTCCACTCAAAAAAGTAAAGCTGTAATCCCCGGTGGCTTAAAATAACCCCCACCTCCCTTTCACACCCCTCATCCATATTGCATCAATGGGTAGCTCAGCCCACAGAGCCACTTCATATGGGACAGACAGACAGACAGACAGACAGACAGACAGACAGACAGACAGACAGACAGACAGACAGACAGACAGACAGACAGACAGACAGACAGACAGACAGACATCTGCACTCAATGTTTGGATGCCATTCATAAGACTGCTGGTGGTCAACTGCAGATTGAGCTCACAATCTCCATGTCTGTGTATTTCTCAAAGATTTTCTCTATCCGCATCTCTGTCTCCAATATCTCTCCACTCAAAGCATTGTGTGGAGTTTAGTTTTTAAGCCTTCTTTCATTCATGTTTTATTCACATCTACTGCTGCTCATACAGAATTCGAATTGATACTCACCCTCTCTCTCTTGCTCTCATTCTCTCACACTCGTGCTCTCCCTCCATCTCCCTCTATCCTCTCTCTGTCCTCTTTGCCTGTTTCCTACAACCTTTCCTATAAATTATGAATTTAAACCTTACTGGAAACAGCTATAGTCATTGTTTGATCGCAAACTGGACCATGTGCATACTTCAGCTTTCAGTACATTGTATATTGCTGCATTCACTCTAATACAATGCAGTGGTATACTGTACAAGTTGAAACATAGATACCCCTATTTCTTTGTGTCTTGTTTTATGACTTATTGCATGTATTTGTATTAGTGTGAAAGATCAGAAGGTGATCTCAGCTTGTAAATGCTGCAGTGCTACAGTATCAGCAGACGCACATGGGCATAATGTCCCCTCACATGCGCACACTTGTATGCATACACATGCGTATGCACACAATCAAACACAGTTACACACACACAAACACAAGTACAGATACTACAAATTAATCCACACACACACACACACACACACACACACACACACACACACACACACACACACACACACACACACACACACACACACACACACACACACACACACACACACACACACACACACACACACACACACACACACACACACACACACACACACACACACACACACACACACACAGAAGCTACGCAGCTGTCAGAGTACAGCCAGCCATGACAAACAGAGAACACACGCCATGAACAGAGGGTCACACCAGGGACCCTTCCACATGTCGAACAGCGAGACACCTAACATGGCATCCGTATCCCCTCACCATCTCAATGTCCTCCTCTATCTGCAAACTTTCAGCTTCTGACATGTTGAAATCCACAGTGGCTGATAAAGCTATGTGATCGGACTGACAAGGGAGATTGTTGTATGTTGGGGTTTTAGTGGCTATGTTTGTTAGTTATGTAGAGATTAAAAGCATTACTTTACTAACTCTCTCTTACAAACTAGCTGTTTAATTTATTGGCCTCATTATGGCCTCAAACAAATAGGCCAGTAGCTGGATCCATCAAATTGGACAGCAAGTGTAAGTTCACTTTTTGGGTTGATTTTAACCACTCGGCCATATTCTGGGGCGAACATTTGGTGAAAACAGCAGATCTATAAGCTCACAATATGTCGCCACGCGTTCTTTTTCAGCGAAGATGGAAACAGGAGGAAGCCTAGTATAGAGCACTGGGGGACTCTGGTCAACTAAGTATAAATAGGAAATGTGTTATAGTCATCTAATACAACATTATGCTGATGACAACAATAGCATATAGACTTGACCAAACTTAACATGCAGTTGTGGTACAGACTTGTCCTGGTGGATTGTTGAGGTAAGGATGAGGGGAAGAGAGGGTGGGGAGGATGAGATGAGCGCAGGGTAGAGACAGCCTCACTGACGTGGCAAAGGGTTGCGTACCGGAGAGAGAGAGAGAGAGCGAGAGAGAGCGCGAGAGAGAGAGAGAGAGAGGAGGGGGTAGAGAGAGGGATAGACTGCTTACAAGCATGCTACAGTACACTTCAGTGTTACCCCAGAGAGAGAGCACATCATGACTGACTAGCCAAGAGAACAAGCGAGAGAGAGAGGGAGTGTACTCTCCTACCTCCGACTGAGTAAGTATGCTGCCATCTCATTCTCTTTACAGCTAGCTCGCCGCATCTATTCTCCTTGCACCATCTGCAAATTGCATTTGTATTCACTTTAAACCACAGAGCCAGAATCTCGTGAGTGCTTTGGGTTGATTTTGCAAAAAGGGAAAAATCTCATCAACTTTTCCCCCACAGCAGCTTATGAAAGATCAAACTGCTGCTCTGATAATTTCGAGTTGAAGTTTTAACTGAGTCGATGTTTTTCTGTTTTTGGGACATTATAGAATTTTACGCTACATGCACTGCCAAAAACATGATGTACGTCCCTGTGATAAACATGAGCTCCTACTCTCTTTGGCAATATTTCTGCTGAAATGTAGTATTGTATTATAGCAGAATAGGACATTTAGAGCAATTGCGTGGCTCTGGAGTAGTGGTGCGGGGCTGTGGGCATATATGCAGGCATTCATGCCATCTCTGTTCGTGGGGGGAAGGAGTACATTTGGGACCGCTAGGCTTCCTGTGTGGGGTCAATTAAATACTGCATGAGACAGAGCACTAAAAGCTTGTCCCGTGAGGAGCGAAGTGCTTTGTGTGTGTGTGTGTGTGTGTGTGTGTGTGTGTGTGTGTGTGTGTGTGTGTGTGTGTGTGTGTGTGTGTGTGTGTGTGTGTGTGTGTGTGTGTGTGTGTGTGTGTGTGTGTGTATGTACACACATCTGTGTGTGTGTGTGTGTGTGTGTGTGTGTGTGTGTGTGTGTGTGTGTGTGTGTGTGTGTGTGTGTGAGTGAGTGTGTGCGTGTGCGTGTGCGTGTGTGTGTGTGTGTGTGTGTGTGTGTGTGTGTCTGTGTGTGTGTGTGTGTGTGTGTGTGTATTAGTGCATCAGTGTGCAAAGCTTTGATTAAATTTGATGAACCAGCACAGTTTGAGAAGGATAAAGACTCCTGTTCTAGCCTCTCTTTGAGCTCCTGTCTGGAAACATTGTTGATGTACGTTTTGAAAACATATCGTTAGTATTCATGAAAGGGAGATGTCTTATTAAGGCATTTTATATCTAGGACACAATTTATACATCACCAATTTATTCTGCCGGCTTTCTTTTGAAAAGACACATTGCTTTGGCCATAACATTGAACCTGTAATGTGACTTGCCTTCAACTATACAGTATAGTATTGAAAATACCCATTTTGGATTAATGTGACAAGTAGAGCATATCGTCTCTGTCGGGTGTAAACCGTTTCGAGCTTGCAGATCAGCTACTTTTGAACTTTTGTGTGACGCTAATATGATCAAGTAGGGCGTTAATTTACGAAAAAACACAAAAGGTTAAAATATGGCGATATGAGGTTTCTACCCGACAGTTGACGATATTGATAAGTGTGACATTCCCTCAGTTAGCTCAGCTCAGTAGAAGTTACCAATTAGGGCCTAGCTGAAGACCTAGAGCCTAAAATCAGGTCATCTCCTAACAAACACATCTGATTTAATGAAGGATGCAGCAGTGTGCCATTCTCTGCCGTACTGTTGGTACACACAGCTTTATGTGGGTTAGCTCCAGCCTCCCTGCACTTTGAAGCAGTTTGGTGAAGTCAGGTTGAGGGATCCCTGGGGGGATAAAAGCCTAAGTATGCACAGCGCAGCCGGCAAGGCCAAGTCGACAGCGTGGATGAAAGATAGAGAGATTCCTGGCCGAGCTCACCGTGTGCCCTCCGCTCCCTCCATCTCTCCTGCTGCAGTCGTATGCCAATGTCAGTGCCAGTGCATCCTTGATGATTCATATCGTTACACTGTCCCCGTCACATCGGCAGCATTTTCCCTCGCAGTAATGCGAGATGTCTTCCTATTTTTAAGACCGTGTATTAATGGGCGTCGTTGGGAGAACTTGGTGTCCTTGCTTGGACGAGGAAGCGGTTTCTGGAGGTATCGTTATTGTGTAACGTGTGGTGGAATGACTCGGAAGTGCTTATTTTTAGGCTGCGGGGTCTGCCGAGGGCTCATTACAGCCAGGGAGTACGCATCCTGAGGAAACATTAGAGGAGGAGGAGGAAGGAGGAGCTGCTCAGAGCAGGAAGGAGTATCAATCTGTGTGGCTCTCCTATTGATCCACTCTGCCCTGCTCTGGTTGCACCGTCAGGGGACCATCTCTGGCTCTGATTGAACTATCTCTGCTTGTAAAGCAGCTTTTGGTAGCCTAAAGGTTAGAGATGGGGCTTGCAACCAAAAGGTTGTCCGTTTGTTTGAAATCCCTGGACTGGCTGGGGTCTGGGGAGTAGAAGTGAATGAATACCGTACTTCTCTTTTTGCCTCCAAGTGTTGTTCATTTGACCCTTGTGCAAGGCACTAAAACATACTTGCTTTGGTAGAACTTCTTAGTGTCCGACAACATCAGACGCAGTTGTACTGAGTAGCTCTCAGGTGTTAATGTGTGTAACTGTGTGAATGTGAAGCAGTGGCGTGCTGAGGAGCCTGCATGCTCAGCAAAACTCTTCCTTGCACGAATAGAGGGTGCAAAAAAACACGCTACTAAAAAGTGTCGAGCTTATGTATTAGAGGTAGTCAGCATGTCGCTGGTACAGGAATGGAATGACACATAAATACACCTGAACTTCTCAGCAAGTTTGAAGTTGAAATGGCACTTGATCTAAAATTATCCCTTTGTGTAAGAACGAAGGCCTAGAAGGGTAAGATTTAAAAGTGAAGCATGTGTCACTACAGAAAACAAATTCATGTTCTCCATGAATAATTTAAGCCCTATATACTTTGTTTGTACGACAAACATAGTATATCATAGTATATCATGTACAATATACATCTGCTGCTATGCTCACGCACCTTTACATCTTATCTCAGGTACTGTGAGGAAAACATATGTAGACAATGTGTTTGTTTTCTTTGATTGGTCTCTCTTCCCCCTTGCCCCCCCCCTCTCTTCCCCCTTGCCCTCCCCTTCTTCTTCTTCTTCTTCCCTTTCTTTTCACTTCTGTAAATCTGTGATGTGATAATAAAGCTGATTCTGACCAAAAATATATATATATATATATAGCCAATTTACAAGCTCACAACATGTCGCATTGTGATGGGTTGTTAGCTTGTAGATGTAGATCTGCTATTTTCTGCTATTCTCTGTTTTGATTTTTTGGGGAAATTATTTTAGCATATAATGCCAAAAATATAGGGATGCCAGGTCAGAAGTGGTTAATGTTAGACATTTGGTTCACATTTACATTATACATTATACGTGCCATCAAAAAAATATATATGTATATTGGACAAGTCTCGAATCTGCTTAATTCTTTCTTGTGGGAATCTGTCTAAACTCAGTGAACTTTGACATTTCGCCATCGATGGTGCCACCCCCACCTAAACAGCCTGAGGCCTGTCACTGGTCCTCAGATGTGTGGTACGCAGCCTGATCACCAAGCAGAGAAGGAGAAGACAGAAGTGGAAGGGAGGGGCTGAGAATGGAGGGAGGGCTATATTTAGACCAACTCACAGCATGAAGAAAAAAATAGGAAAAAACATTTCGTTTTCAATCTCTCTACTCCTAGAGCTGAGAAGTACTCTCTCTCTCTCTCTCTCTCTCTCTCTCTCTCTCTCTCTCTCTCCTCTTTCCTCTGCCTTATCTCAGTGTATCACTATCCCCCCTTCGATCTCTCTCTGTCTCAGCATTGAAATCAATACAGCTTTTAAATTTAACATTGGCAAAGCAGATGCACAAACAGGTTACAATAGCAAGGATTATAGCAATGACAATATAACTGAGGGGCTATAATAGATAAACATTCAACAGAAATATGCTGTCCTGTTTTTCACATCTTTGCGTCTTCAGACAGTATTACTACTACATATGTGTGTGTGTGTGTGTGTGTGTGTGTGTGTGTGTGTGTGTGTGTGCGTGTGCGTGCGCGTGCGCGTGTGTGTGTACGTACATTGCAGGTATCCATCACAATCTTTCTTCATTCGTAGTGCTTCTCTCCCTGTCTGGCTTCCTATCCCACTGTTTTGCAAGGGCGTGTGACTCAATAACTGGTACAGCACAACACTAATGATGGAAACAGTTACCCCATCTTCTCAGTTACAAAGAGCAGACATTTGAAAGACCTAGCTCTGCTAACTACAATAATTCTGTGTGTGTGTGTGTGTGTGTGTGTGTGTGTGTGTGTGTGTGTGTGTGTGTGTGTGTGTGTGTGTGTGTGTGTGTGTGTGTGTGTGCGTGCGTGCGCGCGCGTGCGTGCGTGCGTGCGTGCGTGCGTGCGTGCGTGCGTGCGTGCGTGTCTGTGTGTGTGTGTGTGTGTGTGTGTGTGTGTGTGCACATGAGTGCATACATGCACACACATGCATTTGTGCATGTGTTTGTTTGTCTGCTTGCTTGCCTTTCATTAAAAAAAAGGGGAAAAAAGCTGTGCGGGAATATATCGCCCTAAGACGTCTTTGCTAAAAGTGCTGGTGGAGTGCACTTAATTCTGAAGCAGACAAAGTTGAATGAGCTGGGTGAGAGGGAGAGAGAGAGAGAGAGAGAGAGCGCATGCTGCCAGCATAATGGACTCCAAAGTAGGGTCCTCAGTGCCCGGGGCAGCCAAGGGAGAAGAAGCATACAGCCCTGGCCTGCCTCTAATAGAGCCTAAGTCATGCCAGGAACAATGAGGATGTCTCCCACAATAGGAATGTCTCTGCTGGCCTATTGAGACATAAGATGGACTAGAGATGGCTGCTTGCTGACTCACCCCTGCATTTCTATAGGCTCATACATCACCTGCCTGTCAGGAAGATGGTGCAGGGCAGGCAGGCGGGCAGCAGGCACAGCCATGCTCTCCTCTATTCCTCTGTTCTCTTTCTATCCACCTCTCAACGTCTTCATTCTTCTCCTCTTTCTCCATGTCCTCCTCTCTCCTCCTCCTCTGACCCTACAGTATGTATCTCAGGGATTAGCTTTGCAAAGAACTACAAAACGGCCACCAAGTTGGCAGTGGCACTGATGCAGAATCGCCCATTCGGCACCATCTCCCATAGATAAATCGTAACCCACGTCACTAATTGGCAGAGAAATGGCAATTACAGACAACCTCGTCTCTCAGCCTTCCCCCAGCTTGGTTATTGTTATTATCACATAGCATGGCTTACATAACCGCTCACTCTTTGTTCTGTCGTATTTATAGAAATTCTATCTGCGCCCAATGAATAATGATACTTTACACAGTGTACATGGGTAAACACCAGACCAACCAGCCGCTGGATCAGGTGGATTTATAAGTCACTTCTCAGACAGAAAACAGAACCTAATGTAAGATGGTGTTGGGATTTGTGGTAAAATTCTCGAGATCTATCGCCTTCTGTTATTGTTGCATGAGCAGAGGGATACGTAGCTGAAGCAAGAGAATCGAGGTCTCTGGTGTAGGGGGGAAGGAGAGAGGAGCAGAGGAGAGGGATCTTGTGTAACTGAAGGAGGGGAGGGTTGCATGATGCCAAAACACGGAGGTGTTCTTCTTCTTCTTCTTCTGCTTCCATAAAGGGAGAGGAGAGAAGCTTGTTGTCTGAAGCTGGAGAAGAACATCGGACCAGTAGGAGGGCGTGTGCACACCAGTGCTGCAGTCAGGGCATCAATTTTGTATAGGAAATGGCTGTTGAGGCAGCGCGGCAACGTCAGCTGTGGAGCACTTAGGCCGAGCGCACTTCTCTCTCTCCCCCTTCTGTAACCACGGTCTGAGGGGAGGAGGGTTCCGCCTTCTCTGTGTGATGGGGGGGAAGAGAGTGCTGGCAGTAGAAGCATGTCTGCCTCCGACTCGAGCGCTACAGGACTCATCTGTAACAAGGTAGGCTGATGCGCCCCTTTTTTCTCTCGCCTCTCTCTGTAACTAAGCCTGTGGGTCTGTCTGTCTCTCCATCCGTCCATCCATCCATCCATCCACTGTGCCTATTCTCCATCTGTTCTGAACTGCCTTTCCCTCTCTTTCTATCTCGCCTATCCTCAGCCCCCTTCACTTACTCTCTCTCTCTCTGTCTCTCTCTCTGTCTCTCTCTCTCTCTCTCTCTCTCTCTCTCTCTCTCTCTCTCTCCCTCTCTCTCCCCTCTCCCTCTCTCTGACTCTTTCTCTAACACCTCATGTTTTCAAGCCCTCTCGCTGGCTTAAGATAAGTCTATTTGGGTTCATTTACTTTATCCACATCGTGCGGCACCACTCCCCTCTCCTCTCTCGTACCTCCCTTTTTCCTCTTAATCCTCTTCGGACAGTTGGGGGCAGTTTGTTAAACCTTCACACCTGTTTTCTTTCATGTTTTAGCCTCACTGGGAGGCACATCTGTTGAATTCTCCATGAAGTTTGAGTTCAAAAGAATCTGGAAGACACAAGAAGGGTAGAAGCATTGATACTAGCTTACATGTTGATTGTATAAGTTTAATCAGTTCATGCCAGAGTTTTGATTTGCTTTGTAGTTTTCATGATCTCAGGGCCTTCAAGCATCCATTCAAACATGGAAAAGGATCGAATTGACAAGTGCTCAATAGTGATTTACAGTCGACAAGAACATGGTAAAAACCTGACCCTAGATATAGTAAAGGATGTTCAGGCTCTTAAGCAGGACAAGGAGATAAGTGCAGTTACATGCCTTTATTAATCTTGCATAGTAAAAATGCCACGGCTACAAATTGTTTCAACCTTACTGGGATTTCCTCAGTCAAAATAATTTCTTAATTTTCAAAAGGAAAAAATAATAATCATTTAGTTGATGTATGCCTTTGAGCAGCAACTAAGACAGGAAAGCATATTTAAGAAAAAACATGAATTAGAAAAAGCTGGATCTAATTAGATACACAACTGTACACAAACAATACACATGATGGTTTGAAGACCGCATGTCCTGTTTACTTTTGTCTGGCTTGTCAATTACACAACAAAATCAATCTCACGCATTGTTACAGGGCATGTAAATGGGGAAAAAATGGAATGACGGAGAATGGAAACCAGAGAGCTAAGTAGAACCAGGCCACCAATCATTGTGAATCATTCTTTGTGGAAGTGTTGTTATTATCTAATGTGCTGGCAGTTCACATTGGAAAGGCAAGCTGACTCTAATGTGCATGCTTCCCCCTGCTGGTGAAAATATGCAATCACTGACTCATGCTTGTGTAAACATCTTTGCAAAAAGAGTTACAATTAGGATTAATTCCTCAATTACTTATCTTTTCCTTTGTATCTGGGAAACAATGTAGGTGGTTATTACTAGTCTTATGAGCTTGGAGAGTTGGTTACTGACATATCAACCAAATGCTATCGCTACATCAAGTAGAGTGCATGTCTCTTATGACATTACTCTGTACTGATCTCAGTGATGTGTGGTTAGCAATAGTGGTTTTAGTTATCTCCCATGAGGCCTGTGTTGAAAGCAAATTATTGTAGGTGATTGTGAAGTGAGATTTCTCCAATCTGGTGTCGTAAAATGTTACCATATGTTTACCAGTGATGGAAGATGACCTTCTCACGTGGTTTGAAAAGAAAACGTTAACTGACCTACTGAGGAATGTGTTTGGTGAAAGGTCAAAGTACAGAGAAATGTATATGTGTTGATCATATTTTTAATAATAACACCAGCACCACCATTTCACTATTAATGTCACGCACCCCCTAGAGGCAGCTGGCACATCCCAGGGGTAGGCCTGTAATAATTATTACATAATTGTCTAATCGCAATAATTTGAGATAATCGCAATTATTTTTGCATAATCGCAATTATTTTTGCATAATCGTCATTATCGTTTCCATGTTGAAAAATGTTCATACATTTTCAAATATGAAAAAAGGCAAAAAACACAATTAAATCGTTAATTGCAATTAATCATCAACTTACATTTTGTAATCGTGACAGCCCTACCCAGGGGGTGCACGCACCACAGTTTGGGATTCCCTGTTCTAATCCCATACATTCACTTAATTGCTGTAGAATAACAGTTAATGATTTGGTTGATGGCTTAACCTTTTATCATGATTAATGATGATCATGATCATGAATTTTTGGGAATGTTGGTCTTGTAATTATAAGTTTCTCCTCTGTGAAACTTACAATTCAAAGTAGATATACCACAGAGTCAAACATAGAGTTTGATATGTAATAGATTGAAAATATGCCATTAGGAACAGCCTTACCCCATTGTTTAATATATAGGTCTGGGTTACCCCAATGTTTACAAACATTACAGATATAAACAAACCTACAGTATTACACCCCCAAAATACAGTTTAAAACGAATGTATCTGTCGTCTAGTGTGTAAATCCTGAGTCAATCGGCTTTGTCTCCATTGCAATTTTTTATTTTGGTTGGTGGCTACCCATTTGATGCAATGGTATGGTATGGTATGCATATGTCACCTGTGTGTATGGTACTACGTAGGCATACTGTATGTCACCTGTGTGTATGGTACATTTGTGTGTATGCGTTTGGCTTGTTAATGGGAGAAAGGCCTTTTGAAATTTTAATGACCCATTATAACTTGAATTATGGTGTCATGTTTACAAACCTTACAAATGAAAACAAAGATGTAACAGATCCAAAATATGTAAAACTCACATTTAGTAGTTAGTGAGTGTCAGTCTTTAGATTTTTCTCACCCAAAATAAAATAAAAAATCTCCCGCATATTTTATATGAATAGTCTTTTTTAGCTGCGACCACACAGCTAGTAAGCAAGCTTGGTCAGTCGGACTCGGTTGGTGTGTCTGCCCAAATTGTCAAGAGTAACTGCAAACTGAGAACTGATCTCAACTTATCACAGATTATGTGCTTGTTTCAACATATTTCACATTGATTTCCGGTAACAGGATAAGCCTACAGTACAGTAGAGGTGAGTTTTACTCAATGGGTGAAAGGCAAACACTGCATGACCTCATTCATTCACTGGTCCAAAAAGCAGGTTCATTGCACTGCTGCCATTTAAATCTTTCACTCCATTTAAAGAATTGTTCTTTTCTTTGACTGCTCAAAAGAGCAGACCAGAGAACAGAGAAAATCCATGCATTTCTCTTTCTAAGCCCAATGGGATGACATGATGCAGGCTTAATCAGAATTGTTCGATGCTGTGGCAGGGGACTTTGGGACATGTGACACAGAGTGTGAGTGCGCTGATATGAGTGTGTGTGAGTGTGATGTAGTTGTCTTACGTGTCACTTTACCTTTGCCTATAGCCCACTAAAGTCCCCAGGTTTACAGTGATAGACACAATGAGGGCGTAGCAGATCCTCCTTCATGTTTTATAGAGACAGAAGATGAAGTAGGAAGTGATACACTGAACCACGTGTCACTTGTCATTGATTCGGTGGCTGCACAGTATCCTGAGTACAAAATGTAAGGAAATGGTGATAGAGATAGAGTTTATCTCAAATGAAGTAATCTATTGACTGCACACACACTGGCTTTGTTACACAGGAACAGGTTCCGTGCCCAAGTGTGACTTTGTAATTGTTTCACACACATGCAGGAGTTTTTCCCTTATAGCTTTGTTTAATCTACAGGCAATTATTGTCATAATATGTCCCCATCACGCATATAGGTTGTACAACACGGCCCTTACATCAGTATGCAATACACAGTACAGTATGTGCAGATGATAGGAGGATATTACACTGTAAACATACCCGATATTTCAGAGCATCAGCTCCTCCATCCATCTGCAGCACCCAGTGAAAGGCTATATGCTTTAATTAGGCTTTATAACATCCTGTGGTACAAGCTTTTTAGACTCCAGCCCCCCTCTGGCAGGCTTTGATATTTAAATGATATCCGCATACTGCACTGGATAAAGCAAACCCATTTTTTCTGCGTACAAAAGAGATGGTGTAGAGAAGAGATGGAGAGAGAAAGGGAGAGAAATTTAGACAAGGAGAAGGAGAGAGGTGCAAAAAGAGTAAAAGAAGGCTGCCGTTGTTATGGAGCTATATTTGGCAGTTTTGTGTGGGTGTGTCCATCTAAGTGAGGAGTCTGTCGGCTTCACAGCCCAGTTGGGACAGAGCAGGGTCACAAGGGAAATGGAGGTTGCAGTGAGGGAGGTATAAGCCAATGTACATGTTATTGCATGCTGTAACCTCTCCAAAGTTGGGGGGCCTAGCTCCAAAGGTGAGCGGCCAAGCTCCAAAGAGCAAGTTGGCAGGGTTTCGGCAATATCGTTGGCTGAAAGAAGGGTTTCGGTAATTGCACTGGCTGACAGTTTAGCTGGCAAGGACCAATCAAGGCTAGCATCTCTTTCCCATACCAAAACAGTGTAGCCTCTCTGTTCCGCATCAAATGGTTTTAACAACACAACTTGTTACATCACTTGAAAACGAGGCCGGCATGCAGACAGAAACATGCTTGAGGTGCGCCCGAGCAAGGTGGTAGCCGAGCAAGTGCCCGTGCTGAGTAATGTGATGTGAAAATGCTCATATAACTTGAAAGTAAATGAGACCATACGAGCTGCATACCGATAGGATGGGAATCAGTTAATACATTTTGGAATTGTACATAGTACTTGATAATGAAGGTAAATGAGACTACGTTGCATATAATGTTCATATGAAACTATTTTTTACTTTGCACTAAAGCTACGCCCTTTGGAGGTAGGTCCCTCCCATTTGGAGTGAGGTCCCTACCATTTGGAGGTAGGTCCCTACCATTTGGAGTTGCCCCAGGCTGCCGTAATACCTCTAGAAACGTGGGTTTAGGGTTGTGATGAGCTCCAGGGATGTGCAGGTGGATTAAGTCCAATGAGAAACAAGTGAGTCCAAAGAGTACCTTTAGCCTATATCTTCTGATACAAATTGCCCATTTCCTCTTAAGTCATACTCAGGGTGGGAACCCCAACCCCATGGGATTTCCCACTCCTGAATATAGCATACAGTAAGGGGAAAATGGCCACCATGTGATTATGGACAATGTCAGTTCGTACATTGTACCACCATGTGTGTGTTTGAAAAAAAACCTAGTGCATATAAGGTTAGCATGCGACATGACAGGGTCGATCATTTTCAGGTGATGTTCTCTTCAATTTTTTTCAGAAGTTCGGTGCAGTTCCTTACCCAGCTTTCCCAGATTTTCTCCAATCTACATGCTCTAGCAGTCTTGCAGCTATTTTTACTATATAATCCTTTTAAGCCATTTCACAGTCAGAGGTTATGGCTATTTGGGGGTTCTTGGCATGGTAAAATGTCGGAACCCCTGCACTATAACATGAATGCAACAGCATAGGGTGTGATTTCATTTCCTTTTCTGATCAATGTGTTACCACTTGCCCTAGCATTCTCAGGAGACCACCTGAACAATAATAAATAAAGACAACAGGGATGTGATGGTGCTGGTGCTGGTGTTGTTGCTGCGCTCACGCCTGCACACACTCCCCAGAGAAGGCTGCTTTGGAAAGCAGCAGGAATTGCCAGTCCTAGTTGGCAGGTTCACATGGCTCCAAGAAATGACAGACTGGTACCAAACCAGTGTCACTACGCAGCAATATGATCTGCTATCAAGGCAGGTCATATTACAAGAAAGACATGGGGACCCTCGGTCTTGGCTGATGGATATGTTTTTTCTTTTTTTTTGTAGGGTATCAAGCATCAATTTGCTTAGGATCAGCAGCCACATTGTGAAGCCACTTGCCTGACGATAAGCAAGAGTCAATGCACTTTCCTTTTTTTTATAGGGTGGTGGGCGGGTACTCCATTATGGTTGATTGACTTTCATTTCTCCAGACAATAACAGATTTCCCGTCTCCTCTGATCTCACCTCAGCTGTCTCCTCTCGTCCTCTCGTCAGGGTTCAGCCGATTCCTACACTAGTCGACCCTCGGATTCCGACCTGTCCCTGGAGGAGGACCCAGAGGCGTCTCGGCGTGAAGCCGAGCGCCAGGCTCAACTGCAGCTGGAGAGAGCCAAGGTGAGAGGCCTGCTTTACAACACTGGCTCTGAACCTGTGGGCCGGGGCCCAGCGGTGGGCCGTGAGGATATTGCAAGTGGGCCCCCAAACAATTGGCAAAACACTAAGAAATGTATTTTAATATAATATTAATATTAATGTGAATGTGAAATGTGAACGTCGTAATTTTTCTTAAACCCATTAAGACCAAGAACGCATCTGTGTTATTTTCCGATTTCTTTGGCTATTCAAAAAATAGCAGATATACAAGCTCATATTTATATATTTATTTTTTTACTCAAATCCTTGCTTCTGTGGGGGGGGGGGGGGGGGTCCCTGGAACAAAATATTTCCAGATGGGGGGTTCGCGGCTAAATACATATCATTTTGGGGGTCCTCGACATGAAAAAGTTTGAGAACCACTGATATTATAGCAACATAAGTTTTTTCAAAAAAACTGTTAGGATTTAGAAGACATTTGTAGACTCCCCAGAAGCAAAGATTTGAGTTCAAAATGTTCGTTTTAAAAATGTATATATATATTCAAAGATTTGTACACATTTTCAAGATATTTTTCCTCTAAAAAATAGCAAATCTACAAGCTTGTAGCGTGGTACTCGGTGCCGCGCTATGAGCTTGCATATCTGCTATTTTTGAATAGCCAAAGAAATCTTAAAATGACACAGATGCGTTCCTGGTCTTAAAAACCTTGAAAATGTGAGTTTTCATTGTGGCACTGCTAAATAGGAACTCCACCAAGATGTCGTTTTCGGAAACTCCAGCATCTTGGCGTTGCGCTGGGCATAACCTTGAGCTTGCGCGTGCCGTGCACGCCAGACACTTTTCCCTGCCTGCCGAATATAGCTAAAATACGCTCAATTCGGGCGCCTGGAATAGTTTTTTTAGGCGAGCGCCTTGGCGTTTTCAGCCGGAAAAAAAGCGCAGTGGACACAGGGCCTTAAAGTATACCTACGTTAGCTCCATTGATCCAGGCCCACCCTGACCACTTAACACGGCAGTCTATCAACTGTCAAATGGGTGGGCCGTGATTTTCAAGTGGGCCCTGATCCCGCGCGTGTGTGTGTGTGTGTGTGTGTGTGTGTGTGTGTGTGTGTGTGTGCACGTATGCGTGCGTGCGCGTTTCTTGCTCTTGTTTTCTGTTTTAAGGCCAATGTCAGTCAGTTCAAAACACTTTGGTCTGGTTGTACGGAGGAGCACTGCGTCAAGGCTTTTAGACTGTAGTCATACAAAGATCCTAGGCCAAGAGTACATTCATTTAAAAAAAAAAATCATCATTAGCCGTTAGCCTATAACGTACTGTAAGACCAGTCTTGTGAAGCAGACCCAGAAGACTTACAAGATTAGCCTCAGTGATTATAGCTTTTGCTCTAATGTTCCTTAGTTTAATGTTTGTGCTTTTTTTCTGTGTCTTTCTCCAGTCTAAACCGGTAGCATTTGCAGTGAAAACCAATGTAAGTTACTGTGGGGCCCTAGATGAAGACTGTCCTGTCCAAGGGGCTGCGATCAACTTTGAAACCAAAGACTTTCTACACATCAAAGAGGTGAGCAGGCCTGCTTGTGACAAGGCTAGGATTCTAAGGTTGAAACTGGCGTGTCATTATGGTGAAAATGTTAAAAAAAAATGCGCATGACACCATCGTATGACACAGTATAAAATAGGGGTTACGTAAGTGGTTAAAAACAACAACTATACAACCTTGAGTGCCTCCAAGTCAGTTTTGGGGCCCTACAGTATATAGGCAACTACTCATACATGTACCTCTTACATTAAGAAATGACCCTGGAGATGAGGGCGAGGTATTGTCTGAGATTAACAAGAACCTCACATAAACCTCACGTAATCCTGGTCTCTATACTGTCTCCCCATGGTCAGCCGGGGCGCCTGACGGAGGGGAAAGGAACTGGTTGGAATAACGTGTTCCTTCCACGCGCTACGTCCAACCAGGGAAACTCCCCCCTGTCAGGTGATAAGAAGCAGCTTGCTAACTCCTCATGCATTGAAGGAGGCATGAGCTGGGCTCTCCCTAGGCTCGCAGAGGGAGAGTAGCGCCCAGGATTACATAGCCAATTGGCACTGGGTGAAAAAATGTGTTACAAAATCATGGGATAAAAAAAATGTAAAAAAAAAAAAAAAAAAAAAACCTCACATAACATCAGCACTTACATTTAAACATTTATAGTACAGTGTTATCTGTTCTGTAACATTTTCTACGCAGTGAAATCCATGGTGTTAGAGTGTACAAATGTAACCAAATGGACGTGTCCACTTGGTAACATCTGTAGTTTAGCATTAAAGGAGGAGTTCACCCAAAAAATTACTTATTTTCTATCAATTGCACACCCTATGAAGCCTTGAATCCATGGATTCTTTTTAGTTTTTGTCGCATTCTTAAGCTAATAATTTGATTCCCGTCTCCTACCGGCTAATGTATCCGGTATGGAGACACAAAGTAGATTATTTGTGTCTCCTACCGGAAATACACACGGTCATCAAATTATTGTCTTAGGAATGCTACAAAAACAAAAATAAATCCATGAAATCAAGGCTTCATGGGGTGTGTAATTGATAGAAAATAAGTAATTTTTTGGGTGAACTCCTCCTTTAAGCCTTAAATCACGCTGATTTGATAGGTCTATGCTAAGTGTTGTTTCCTGTGTTGTGCAGAAATTCAACAATGACTGGTGGATTGGGCGGCTGGTGAAGGAAGGCGCTGACATCACCTTCATTCCCAGCCCAGTCAAACTGGAGGCCATGAGGATAAAACAGGAACAGAAACAAGCAGCACGGTCAGAGCTCAAATATACACAGTCAAATTCTCTGTTAATTTAACCCAGAGTGTGTACAAATGTAACCAAATGTATCCGTATGGGTCTTCTGGTTACTTGACCTTCTTCTTGCGTCACCATCACTGTAAACCTGGGGGCTTTTGGACTATAGGCAAAGGTAAAGGGACTCATACAGTGTAAGACAACTACCGGTACGGTATATCGCCCTCACACACTCATATCAGCACACTCAAACTCTTTGTCACTGCCCATGTCCCACTGTTTCTGTCTGTGTATGTTGCTCAATCTCTCTTTCTCCACTCTGTCCTGATTCCACATTGTCTACTTAGAACACTTTCTGAAAAGACAAAAAGGAGATATCGCTAGTTCTAGTTCACGTGTTCCCGCTGTGGAAGAGCTTGCACCACTAAATTGCCCCCCGTGGGGATTCTTGCATAATGAACCTTGGCATTGTGCTGCCCTACAGGAAAGCAGGGAATGCTTCATCTGGGGGCTGGAGGTCAACTCCACCATCTGCAGGTATGTGGGTGCGGTGGAGACCTGCATCTGTATATTCAGAATTCATTATGGTTAAATTTATGGACATGGATTTTGAGCTGCAAGTATTGATTAATGTCTTGACGATTATTCAATTGATTAATTTGTCGATAAAATGAATAATCCAGAAGCACGTTTTATTTTAACTGATTTAGTAGTTTTTTTGTTAGTTTTTCCTCCACATTTTAATCGTTCCCCCCATGTTTGACAGTCCCTGTCACTGCCAACCATAATCCTAGAATGACTGATATTCTAGAATCTATATACAGTGCATGTATTTCATATACAGCCATAGAACACTCAATGCAATCTCATGGAGGGATTCAGCTCAGCAAGGTTACAAGGTTAAAAGGAGGTTTACACTGGGTTTTTTATTGTTACGTCTCATGTACAGGTATACATATGTGTAAAATATATCTTTGTTTGTCTCCTCAGACATTGTAGCAGCTTTGGTAAATTGTAGTGCATTGATTACGATTACCCCACAGCAGCTGCAACGCACCCGGCATAAGTGTGCCCCATATGTATGCGCTCATTGAAGGAAGTGTTTAGTGCTGCTGTGAATTACGTCCCTTTGCGTAAAGAGAATGTGGTCATGTGAATCTCGTGGGAAAAGTGGAGATATTTGACTAAATACACGTTTTCTGCCAGAACTTTCAAACGGATATGATACTAGATGACAAGAGCTGACCCCAAATAATTATTGGATGGGTGAGTACACATGTAGCGCTACAAATTAGATGAATCCCTCCATGAATCCCTCCATGAAAATGCATTGCATGTTCTATGGCCTTTTATATGCAATGTATGGAATATCAGCCGTTGTAGGGCTATGCCAACCCTACTGTTTGGTCTGGGAAGGGTGTAGAGTAGACTACCACGTGTCTCCTCCGATACACATGGTCACCGCTGCTTCTTTCACCTGACAGTGAGGAGTTTCACTGGGAGGATAATGTTTGCAGAGGAACATGCTATCCTTCCCAGTTCAGCTCCCTGCTGAACAGGCCCCCCACAACCAATGCCCTCCCCTGCTGGTGTGTGTGTGTGTGTGTGTGTGTGTGTGTGTGTGTGTGTGTGTGTGTGTGTGTGTGTGTGTGTGTGTGTGTGTGTGTGTGTGTGTGTGTGTGTGTGTGTGTGTGTGTGTGTGTGTGTGTGTGTGTGTGTGTGTGTGTGTGTGTGTGTGTGTGTGTGTGTGTGTGTGTGTGTGTGTTTGTGTGTGTGTATCAAAGAATCAATGAGGGGGCGGAAGTATTCAAATTTACTTGGAAATGTATTTTGGGAATGATAACATTGGCTTAACCTGTGTAATTGAAACCAGTGATATAGTGTATGTGTGCTGTTCTCAAATAACTTTGCCTTAGCAAAAGCAATTGTTATGTCAGCTAACCACTAACCAGTCATTCAATATCATCAGTCCAATGCTTGTTATGCTGTTTATTGCCTTTGTCTAAAATCAGCATGGCATGCATGCATTATTTACTAATAATCTCTTAAGGACTTAATCTATGCTCAAATTCTGTCTTCTGAATCTATGACTTCACCTAAATGCCATAGCTTTCCTGTTAGCTTTTTCTCCGCTTGTTAAATGATTGTCCTTCTTGTTTCTGAAAGCCAAACAGAAGCAGAAACAGGTATGTTTGCCACAGTGCCTCTTCCGCTGTGTATCAGAGCATTACAGTTTTACACTTTGCTCAATAACACCATCAAATGTTCTTCACTTTTTATGACAAAAAATATCAGAATGTTTGAACATTCTGATGTTTTATTGTAATATTTATTGTAAAAATGGTAATGTACATTGACACTGCAACCATCAATAATTTCTAGCTTATAGATTTAGTGTTTTTCATTTTTTTTGTGGGTTAGGGGAGGCTATGCAGGTTGAAGCCATAGAAATCATGCGAACGGATACATGTATATGACTGCTGCTTCCTATTCTGAAGGAATATTGATGTTTGGATACCAAAATCCAAATAAATACAGTAGCCTATATGGCTAAAGTAGGCTATATACAAGTACAAGATGTCTTATTTTTAACATTTACTTGTGTTTATGGCCTCTCCAGACGGAGCATGTTCCACCCTATGACGTGGTTCCATCCATGAGGCCGGTGGTACTGGTGGGCCCCTCATTGAAAGGCTATGAGGTGAGAATCATTAAGCACTGATTTAAAATCTGTGCTATCATTGTACATCATTATCCTCCATGTGCTCAAAGGGGACGTTTATCCGTGGTCTTACATCAGTAATGCTGCGTTCACACTGGCAGATACAAAAGATACAAGCATATTTGTAGCTTTGTATGTTTATAGCTGAAGTTGAAACCAGCTCAACTTTGTTGTAGCTTTACAGCTGTTGTAGCTTTTATAGCAGCTTCAAACGTCGGATGTACTGTATCTTTGTATCTTCATGTCGCTGGCTTCCATTGAAAATGAATGGTAGACTATCTGTGTAGCTGCCAGTGTCTTTGCTTAACAGTTCCAAATTCATCCTGATCTGGCCAGGTTTTCTCCCGTCAGATCAAGTGTGGTCATTCTGGAGTCATCGTGTCCAGTTCAACTTGATCATGTCCTACCTTTTATTTTCTTCTCTGTTAAGACTGGTTTCAGGCTGTTTGATCTAGAGGAGTCTGGTCTTATCGATAGGAAGAAAACACCCTCTCTGTTATTCCATTAGCACTCATACCAAATGCCATATAGCCATAGCCTGATGAAGTTACAGCACATGCAGTAGGACTCTCACACCCACTCTCAGAGATAAAGCACAGTGCATAAACCTACAGTACAGTATAGGGGCGATGCCAGATGTTTGGGTCCAATGGCGATTTTGGAGAGTCTATGACCACCGATTACCAACGTTTTGAACGACTAGATTTTCAGGCCTTCAAACCCAGTCCTATATTGCGCTGATCAGAGCATTGGTCACCAAGCTATGGCCATTTGAAATGTTAGGCACTGCTGTAACAGTGCTGTAGTGCCCCATATGTGTGCAATTTAGTTTTTTTGTGTGTGACTATTGTCATGGAACAATAGTCAAATGAATAGTCAAATGAACAGCATTTGTGCCATGTTGTTTGGTGAATATCAGAGCAACGGAGTGCCTGAGGCCCCTGGCATGGCACCTGGGGTGACTATTATCATGGCAGACCCCTGAACAGTGTTTGTGCCAAGTTTGGTGTGGATTAGTGCAAGGGTGCACCTGTGGCACCCAGGGGCCCCACCACACGTGGCCCCCCTGGCGTGGCTATTCTGATGGAAAACCCCTGAACAGTGTTTGTGCCAAGTTTGGTGAGGATTGGAGCAATGATGCGCCTTGCAAGTCCACATGTCCACCGTCCACCCACCGTCGGTCGACCCTCCAGGAAATTTTAATATAGGATACAGAAAAAAAGCAAAATCTTTTGAAAACCTTAAATTTGATTGAAGTTTCTATTTGAGGACATTTTACTTTTTGATAGATATTTTTTCGTAATTAAATAATAAGTAAATATTAATTACACATAAACTGAACTTTATTTTATTAACCACTTAAGCCCTATTAAAACAAATAGCTGATCTACAAGCTCTCATGACGCATTGCAACATGTTGTGAGGTTGTAGATCTGCTATTTTAGACAATTAAAAAACAAATAACACATCGGCTGCATAATTTGGCTCTACAGTAGCTGCTACGGGTATGTGTCTATATCACTATTCTAAGATGTCAAATCATGATGTTCAGTCGGTGTGCAATTTGTTCATTTCCAAGAAAATGGTGCAGATGAAGTTTCAGAAGTGTGTGGCGTGGTATAAATGCGTAGAATGTCTCCATACTTCAACATTTTCTCTCTGCTTCCCTCTCTCCTCTGTGCCTGCAGAGGCTCTGTGCGCCAAGCCGTTTGTTTTGTATATGAGGGTGTGTGTGTGTGTGTGTGTGCGTGCGTGTGTGTGTGTGCGCGCATGTGTGCTTTTTTGTGAAATATTTATGCATTGCTCTGGTGATGTGCTTTGAGGATGCTCCAGTGGTGTACGCCAGCATCTCTCTCTCTCTCTCTCTCTCTCTCTCTCTCTCTCTCTCTCTCTCTCTCTCTCTCTCTCTCTCTCTCTCTCTCTTCTCTTTCTCAGACTATGGGAGAAAAGCAGCACTCTCCCACTCTGCCCTCCTCCTTCCTCTGTCTTTTTTCCTCCTCTTCTCGTTCTGAGACCATGGTAGAGCAGAGGCACCACAGCTGGCACTATCCACCATTTCACAACACATCTATTTTTCAGGCCTGCTTGAATATAGATCTCATCTCACACAAGTACACACACACACACACACACACACACACACACACACACACACATTCACGCGTGCACTCTCTCTCTCTCTCACACACACACACACACACACACACACACACACACACACACACACACACACACACACACACACACACACACACACACACACACACACACACACACACACACACACACACACGTGCACACGTGCACATGTGCGCAGATGTAGCTAAACGTAGTCTGGCGCAGGACTCTATCCATGTCTTCCTCTGCCGTGCTCATTTCTATTTAGGTCCACTGTCAGATCTAGTCATATCACCACATCATCACAATGAGGGGGAAGAGAGCACACACACATCCCGCTGCTCCTGGAAGAGAGTTTCACAAACACACTAACGCCCTGCATTTCAGTGAAACTAAGAAAATGAAATATAGCATAAGTGTTTAAACTTTTAACTGTTCCTCATTTTGCTGGGGAGCCCCTGGAACCTCCTGGGGCTCCCTGGACCACACTGTGAGAGCCACTGATATAAACGAGAGAGGTGTGTGTGTGTGTGTGTGTGTGTGTGTGTGTGTGTGTGTGTGTGTGTGTGTGTGTGTGTGTGTGTGTGTGTGTGTGTGTGCGTGCTTATGTGAGTGTGCACACAGGTGTACTTGTGATACCATTACGTGTCACTCGTAACGTGCTGTCATTCCTCCCCTCTGTCTCCTAGGTAACAGACATGATGCAGAAAGCGCTCTTTGACTTCCTCAAGCACAGATTTGATGGCAGGTGGGTACCGCAGATTACTGGATAAATGATCCTTCTCCGTGCATACGCCAATGTTCTGCAGCACTGACAATTGCCCTGAGAGGACTCTCGTGTGCATTGTGTTCCGTATATCATATTTCATGGTCAACAGGACACACATGACAGTTGTATTTATAGATGTAAGAGAGCGTCCATGAGTTCAGATCATCCTTTGAACTGGAGCAGTTGTGGAAGTGATGTGATAAGGCACCTCTTCTGCAGGATCTCCATTACACGGGTGACTGCTGATCTGTCGCTGGCCAAGCGCTCTGTACTCAACAAGAAGGCCATTATGGAGAGGTCCAACACACGTTCCAGTCTGGGTGAGTTGGCACGACATTATGTTCCAGGTCTGTCTATGGCTGCCTGATCATTTTGATAAAAGGTCTGGACTCAGATGAACACATTTTTCTTGTATACTTGTAGCCCTTGTAAAAGCCCCCTAGAGCAGTATGTGGTTCTCAGCCTGTGGTTCGGGACCCCCTCAGGGACGCTGGAAGTCATTTATGCCAGGGGGGGCTGGGCTTGGCGGGGGACTCCGCACGCGCGCTTCGCGCGCTTCGCGCGCGAAGCGCGCGTGCGCAATTTTTTTTCACATGTGTTCCGCGATTTCTTTCACATTTTTCACCTTTTTTCACCTTTTTCAACAAATATTTTATTCCCCAAAGTTAAATACATCATTGTTTTAATATATAAGTGTGTATATAGACTTTTATCAACTTTAATCAATTTTTTTTCAATTTTTTTTCTTTCTCTTCCCCACCACCAGGGGTGCTGCAGCACCCTCAGCACCCCACTTCCCGCGTCCCTGGACCCCCTACATGATTTTTGGGGGGTCCCCAGATGACAGTAAAGTCAAATAACAGTAAAGGACCTTACCTAAATACCTAACACCTAAAAAAATAAAATAAACATTGGCCAAATTGTCAAATAGAAATAATATAAGAAAGAGGCAAAGATTTTGAAAATGGCCGATCTACAAGTTCTCGCGTTGTAGATCGGCTATTTTCACAATATGTATCTGTGGAACCGAGTCAAACCAAAGTTAATCTCTCAAGAACAGATTCTGCTCTGCGTTTGAATCTGTCGGGGAGGTTCGTCATAACATGTACGCAGTAGCCTACAAGTGGGCGTGCCTTCAGATCAGGAAGCAGGCCGCGCTTTACCCAATCAAATGTAGTGGGCGGGATTCACGTGTCCGTCGATCCTTCCCCACTCGAAACAAACCGAAACGAATTTAACAATAGCGTCCGCGGAGCAGACAAAACCACGGAAGGATATTCACATTTTAACTTGCTCTTTCATCATAGAAACAAGTGGGCTTATAACCAAAACGATCCATGTTCTCTGGGAGAAGTGGTGTTAGTGTTCCGTGTAGAAATATTGTTAGTGGGAATGAAAACATAGTCGCACCACCGGAAGTGATGCGCTGAAGGCAGACCAAAACCCTGGTTTCCTTGCGCACGGGTACTACGTTTTCTTCCTCCCAGAGCCAACTGAGATAGTCAAAAACAGCAGAGGGCGCTGTTTTTCCTTTTCATTTGGCGCTGGGTTCCCAGATTGAACCAAAGTTAATGCCTCAACTCCTACATTTCAATTGCTTATCAGGATGGGGTGACCCCAGTTCAAATATGATTATTTTGGGGGGGTCACGGCCTGAAAAGGTTGAGAACCACTGCCCTAGAGCACATGCTTTGCCTTATCCATAATTGTGTTACAGTTCCAATGTTATTGTGATTGTCCAACTGATGAATGTTGTAAAATTAGAACCAATAAGTAAATTGTGACACATAGAAGTCTATTGTCTTTCAAGCAGCCAAGACCATTCCTTGTCATCTGTAAATGTTGTATAGAAACACGCTTCCCCCCCACGAGCATGAAGTAAAAGCAAAATGGACACTTTGTTAATATGGTCTATTCTTGCATACATATCACAAATCTACTGTATACTGTATGTATGTTGTGTGTTTGCAGCTGAGGTCCAGAGTGAGATTGAGAGGATCTTCGAGCTGGCCAAGACCCTGCAGCTAGTAGTCCTGGATGCAGACACCATTAACCACCCAGCACAGCTTCTCAAGACCTCCCTGGCTCCCATTATTGTCTACGTCAAAGTCTCTTCACCAAAAGTAAAACTCAAACTTCATAATAACCCAAAGAAATTCCACAAAGTCCGTTTAAAATCAGTGGATTGCATACACTTTCCTGCAGACTGGGTTTTAAAAGTCAAACTCATGATAGAAGTGTATGTAGGTATTTAGAAGCGTCTTGCAGCCTACAGTGTATGCATATTGTGGGTGTAGACATGTTCTTTTTTTTTTGGGGGGGGGGGGGTAAGAGTCTTCAAGATGTACCAACTTCACACAAATAAAGGGCAATATCTTATGCAACACAGTGGAAATACACATATTGAGAATATTTCTTTATGACGGCGAACATAATCTTTTTATTTCATCATCATCTGGCCTGATTTCTAAGGCTTGAGTAATACTTAGTAGGTGTCACGCACCAGAAATAGCAGATCTACAAGCTTGTAGATTGCCTTTGTTTGGTGTGTGACATTGAAGGGATATTTCACTTATTTCACATATTTTCACCACCGTTTCGGGTCATTTTAACGTCTACTCAGGCTTTTGTGAGCACCCCAGACAGTTTTTAAGTTGCTTGATTCAGTATTTAGATATTTTATATCAATTTTATCATACACGCCCCCTTCCTATACAAGCCTATTGTAACTTCAAACTAAATTTTAACCATGTTAGATTCATTGAAAACACATTGTCCTTGGTTCTGGTGACTGATGTTTTTCCTCAGTATTTTTTTTGCCCCTTTTTCTCCCCAATTTAGTCGTTATGCCAATTAATTCCTCCCCACAAACATTTCTGTGTTGTCACTGCTGTTATATCCTACTGACTCACCTGCCAGGGAGGAGCCCCCACCGGGAGGACGTAGGGCCTTCGTCCTGCTCCTCCCGCCTAACACTCCCTGCTGACAGGTGCCACCCTAGCCGTGTAGGGGTACGTGCAATGACTAATATCACCCTATTGTGTTCGCATAGACGCCCGACAAAGCCGGATGCACCACGGTGGATTTGAACCCACAACCGCCGTGGTAGTGGGCTGGGACTTTACCACTACGCCACCCGAGCACTTTTTTAATAGAGTTTTTATTCTTTGGGGGGGAAATGAAAATTAAATTAAATCAAATTAAATAAATGAAAAAAAGGAATTGAAAAACCATGGCCCCTCACATATTAGAAGGACAATATCAGTCACCAGAACTAAGGACGGGTGTTTTCGATTAATCTATCATGGTTAAAATGGAGTTAGAAGTTAAAATGGGTTTGTATAGGAAGGGGGCGTGTCTGATAAAATGAATATCAAATATCCAAACACTGAATCAAGGAACATGAAAACGGTCTAGGGTGCTCGCAAAAGCCTGAGTAGACGTTAAAATGACCCAAACATGTTTGAAAGGGAAATATCCCTTTAAGTATAAATCAGGCTAAAGTGAAGGTGTAATTGTACTGTACAGTAAGAGTTTTCTTTTGGTTTCTATTTTAGCTATTTTCATCTCTGGCTAATCTCACAGGTTCTTCAGAGGCTGATCAAATCTCGGGGGAAATCACAGAGCAAACACCTCAACGTCCAGATGATGGCGGGCGACAAGTTGTCACAGTGTCCACCTGTACGTCACGCTCTCCATAATCCAACCTGTATTTATATTGACAAGACCCAGAACAGAGTTGTATAGTCTGAGTTATACAATTGAGGCGCTTGCACACAGAGTCCGATTTTTTCTGGGCACAAACGAATCGCAGAGGCCTTTTATTATAACAACAAAACAAAACATCATCTCAATTCAAAACGTGCAAATCATATGGAAGCTAAAACTGTATGTGCTTACATGCTTCTGTCTCTTTCATGTTAGGAGATGTTTGATGTCATACTGGATGAGAACCAGCTGGAGGACGCATGTGAACACCTATCTGAGTATTTGGACATATACTGGCGCGCCACACACCTTCCTGGATCCGCTCCTCTCAACCCGTTATTGGACCAAAGTGTTGTCACCCCGCCCTCAGCTAATTCCAGCCAACAGGCAAGTTGAATACTTAATTGAGCGCATTTCTCTATAGAAAAGTGTATTCCCTAGGCTGATAAACTGACCGCTTATTATTATTACTATGATTATTATATAACTATTGAACGAACAAGGACATTATTTTCTTCTTTGATGAATGATCTCTAACTCCTGTCTGCATGTGTTTTGCAGTTCTCTGAGACTCAAGAGTTGATAGAATGATCACTACCACAGACAGACAGGTGAGACAGAAAACTATGTATCCTTATTAAATTCTCCCTCAATCACACAGCAGTGACGCCTCCTCCTGCTTGTGTTCCACTAAAATGTGTCCCCTGCTGCCCTGCAGGAGCAGCCTGTGTTGTGGGCTGGGGTCAGATTAGGAGGTCATAGTGCACAGGGACCAGGGGCCCACCAGGGGGCAGCAGCAGCAGCACTTCCTCTCTGCCAGCCGTCAACTCTCCGTCCACACCCTCAAGTGGCCCCATCTGGGGTTGAGAAGAAGACAGGGTGAGAGCATCCTCAAAGAGAAAGAACAGGAGGCTGATGTTCTGGATGCCGAAGAGGGGGGAAAATAGAAGAAGAGACAAAGAAAGAGCTGACCGGTACAGCTGCAGATGAAAGGCCCGTCCCCCCGTCCCCGCTTCACTGCTGCCCCCTCGGCGAGAGCTCCCTGTTTCCCACCGTCACGCGACTCAGGGCCGCTTCCTCCCGCTGCACACTTTCGTTATTCATAGGAATCGGTGCAGAAACCCAGCCACTGACCGACCACTAGCATGCCACCCTCTCTCATCCTGACTCCAAGCCTAATCTTAACCCCGACCTCTCTGCTCTGAACATAGAAAACCACATGCCCCAACTGCCAAGCCGTCCCATGTCTGCCCAGACACCCAGGGCTGGTCCAGCTCTCAAACACACGCACACGCACACGCGCACACACGCACGCACACACGCACACGCACACACGCACACACACAGAGTACTGTACTGTACTTTTTACAATTTTTTACCATTCTATCCTAATAGTAATGGGAAGATCAAAACACAAAGGTGAGTAACTCTCCCTTTGCAGGGTTCCCAGAACTCCCCTCTCTCTGTCCCACCCCTCTCTAAAATAAACCTGGCTTCTGTAAAGGGGACAGAAAATTACACATCTTCAGTATGTCTTCCATCACCGCACTTCTCTGTGAGCCGTCATCGAGCGGTCCAACAAAAATGTTCGCTGAAAGGCACACTAGGCTGTAGCAGAGTCGACACCTATGTCAGTTGTGTTGGGACACTCGAGGGAAATGTATGTTCTTTCACTTCCTTTATTGCTTGCTTTCTCTACTGCTTGTGTTACTCTAGGCTTTTTTTTAAAAAACACATTCAACCTGGCGTCCCTATAGCCGATCTACAAGCTTGTAGATCTGCTATTTTCGCCGTGCGACACCATCGTATGACGAAGAATGAATCAGGCTAAAGTGTATAATTGTGATAATTTCTTTTATTGTACTGTGTCTGTACTGAATTCATATCTAGGCTGTCAATTGCTATCCACATATCCATAGATATTGGTGATTCAAAACCCATGCATGAAAAGCACAAGCACATCAACAGCTATGGTTCATACTGTATGTACCTATCATAATTGTGAATGTATCAGTGCTTAGTCCGGTAGCTTAGAAAGCATTGTGATTATGTTTTGGGCACAACCCAGGGCAAACCCCACAATCTGCTAATTGTTGCTCAGTACATGGTGGTTGATGGCAAAAATCCTATAACCTAGCTATATTGAAGATTCAATATTAACCAAATAATGTATTTTTGATAATTTTGATTCCCTAAGACAAAATAGCTTTTTTCAACAAATGACACCCAAAAGCAATACAAATCACAGGCATAAGATGTCACATTTTTCAAATAATAATGAAAGTTTTTTTTTTTGTTTAAATACCCCCACCCCCCCATCTGTTTATCAGTGGGTGATTCATCTAACTTTAGATGTTGTAGGTCGTGTAACCAGAACGTATCGAGATATAGCAAAGTTATGCTGATTATGAAATTTTCTTTATGGCCAAAAAGAACAATTTATTTCACATAACAAATAAATAGTCTTTATATATACGTAGATTTCTAGAAAATGTCTAAAGTATATAACAAATAACATTATCATACTATCAGTTCCCACTGGGAAGCTTGCTCTTATCAGCACTGAACAAAACACTAAGTACTACAGTCCAGAATGTATTGTTGCATGCCTTATCACCATATCAGCCTCCTGTCTGTGGAAATACACTTTACAATCAAGTACTGCTACAGCACTACACTACAATCCTCAGTGGTCATTAATTTAACTATGAGAGTGTTGCAAATGTTAATTTGTCAGGCGAGCACACCGTAAAATACTCAGTTTAAAAATGCAACAATTGGTGCAACAAACAATTCTCAGTTCTTCCTTAGTAAGATCAAGCTGCAAATGCTGACTGAGTCACAATTTGTCACATGGATAAGTGAACACTGAGGATTTTACTGTGTACTGTACACAATGTGCTACTCACATTTTTGGTTTTGTTATAACTCCAAATAATCCTTGTTTATAGTTTCATTAGCTATTAGCACTAGACTTAAAAGGTTTGAGCTGGTTTGAAGGGCAGCATTCCATTGCAAACTTAAAACTGTGTAGACAGCGACCTCTGGTGGTATATTAATGTCATCTGAATTGAAATAAGATTCAGTCCTTCAGCCACAAGGTCTTTCCACAGTTGTTTTTTTTTGCCCCACCTTCTCGGCACATTGCAAAAAAGAAGGAAGACACAATGAACAAGAATATATAAATTGACTGACAACACAAAAAGTTTAATTAAAAACTTTGCATAGTAGCTCTAACTTCATGCCTTTTACAGTTTTGTCACAAGCATAAAACTAAATACATCTCAAACAGCACAGAAAAAAGAAGCACTAATGTAACTCATTGTCCTCGAAAGGTGTACATTAACTCAGTAGTTAATACAGCACATATAGATAACATTCAAGATTCAAGATTTATTTGTCACTTACTCTTACAGGTAAAAGCAGCAAAATGTTGTTGTGGCATAAATAATGTGATGATCTATGTGCATAACATGACATATCATATTCATCTAACATCCGAAGGGCTTATCGGGACCATCCTCACATGAGCTTTTCACCTTTTATTTAACCTTTATTTAACCAGGCAAGTCATTAAGAACAAATTATTATTTACAATGGCAGCCTGGCAAAAAGGCAAAGCCTCTTGGTTTGCTCATGAATAAATCAGAGTAAATCAGTACACTGTATGACTTGTATAGCCAATCACATGTATGCAGAGTTAAGACTTATTTGTATATATTGTATATTCAATTCTCAGTTCTTCCTTAGTAAGATCAAGTTGCACAAAAAAATGCTGACAGTAAATTGAGAGGGTTTTGGGTCACTGTACATGTTTCTGTCTTCAAAGAAAGCATGCGTTTGTACGTGTATGTATATGTAATTTTCTCTGTTTTATTGGTATGATGCACTGTAATTATTTGAGACCATCATAAAGATTGCTTCCACTGACACCCTCATGCAGCTCTGAAGGACCATGGTTTAAGTCAGGGGTCTTCAACAGAGGGTCCGGGACCCCTAGGGGGTCCTGCGAGTTACTACAGGGGGGCCGCCAAATCTTTGTGTGATAGGAACTCGTTTTTACATTAACCACTTGAACCCTAGCATCCCTATACCGGGGAACATTATTAGCCGAAAACAGCCGATCTACAAGCTCACAACGCCTCGTGCTGTGAGGCGTTGTGAGCTTGTAGATCAGCTATTTTCGACGTTTTCTAAGTATTGAGGGTTTAAGTGGTTAACTGTCTGAAAATACACATTAACATGAATCCAACACAATGCGACACAAGTCTATGAAGCTATCTATGAAAAAATATATATATAATATGTAGTGGCACTGGGGGTCCCTGCTTCATCTCTTTCTCAGCTTAGGGGTCCTTGGTCTGAAAAACGTTGAAGACCTCTGGTTTAAGTTATATAACTTATAGTGAACGATTAACTATAAGCACATCAGTGGGCGCTGGGTTAGGTGCAGAACAGGATTTTTAAAGATAGCACACACACACACACCGACCTATAGTTTTAGACTTCTTTATTAATCAAACAACAATTTGATCCAGGGTGTATCTTTGTCTGTTCAGAAGTCTTTAAACGATAGCTCAGTTATGTCTTTAATAATGAACACCATGGCATGAACCCTATAGCATCCATATTCTTTGGGCAAACATTCTGCGAAAGCAGCAGATCTACAAGCTCATGAGCATGTAGATCTGCTATTTTTGTTGGAGATTTGGTGTAAAGGGAAATACTAGTGTCCCTAGTATAGAGTCCTGGGGGACCCAGGTTTAAGTGAAAGTTATTTAACTCACACACAACAAAACAAAATAAAACAAAACAAAACAAGCAAAACAATACACAGTCAGCGCAGTAGGTCTACTCTCATTAGTACCAAAGTCAGCTCCTCCTATTTACAGATTAATTTCTCCTGCAGGAAATTTCTACAAAGGAATGGAAGTACTGTATCTTTGGACACCCAAAGCACAATTTTTTTACAATTATGATTTCCTGTTGATTTGGGTTTCACATGCCTAAATTATGTATGCAATATAAAGTCTAGCATCAACGGACACTAGCCGAGACTATCAAGATATCTCCTCTGTTATGATGGGAGTATAATTGCACTACTTTAATTTGTATGTCTGCTTTGTAATGCAATAACTGCACTAAAAGTTATGCTGTACCCACCTCCAACACTGATTATGGTGTCTGGTCTCATGGTAAAGATGATGTCCATAAGTTCCATGGTTTAAAAAAAAGTCAGAAATGATATCCAACAATGTCTAATAATGTTGTGTACAGGGTGCATCTGTTGTCTATAGCACATTTGAAAGGGGCAGTGGGTGAATAAATTGATAAACTATACATTTTACTAATGTTGTTCTGTCTTGTTTTTATTTTGTCTGGGGTGGATAGAATAGACCATAAACTGGGGGATTCTGGTTTCTTAAGCCCTATTTGCATGGGAAGTATTATTACTATCAGAATATAATGCTTTAACCTTTTAAAGGAGAGATCCGGACATTTTAAGTGTTATCTTTGATGTGTCGTTAGTCACCTACCGACGTAGAAAGTGGCGTTGATTTTTTCCAGCGATTCCCCTGTCGTCATTTTTTCGACCCCCTCCGTTGGCATAATGGGAGCGCGTGCCTAAGTGAAATTCGTCTATTATAACCGAGGCAAAGTAATTTTTTTCTCCAATACTACTCATTGTAGAGTCTCATGATACTCAAACATGCACTGAAAGTCCCTGAGAAGCTATCGCTAATGCCGAACGAGCTAACGCTGGTTGCTTGTTTCTCTCCCAGAACCTGGCAACTCGGTGTTGCCAGGGAGAGAAATAAGCAAACAACGTTAGCTCGTTCGGCATTAGCGATGCCCCCCTCCCTCACTTCCTTCAAAACCACACTCAAAACACATCTTCAGGATAGCCTTTCCCAGCTGAGGTACGGTCTATTTAGGACGTCTCTCCAACCCATGCTTAACTTTTTATCGTTTTTAATCTACCACTTATTTCTTAATTATATTCTTTTTTTTTCTTATTAAAATTGGTTCCTTCCTTTCTGTATGTAAAGCGACTTTATTAGAAAAGCGCTATATCAATTTGAGCCATTATTATTATTATTATTATTATTATTAAACTCCGGCCCAGGCCTCTACAGTGCTATGCAAACCAAACTTCTACATACAGTATGTAACTCACTTCTAAACTTTGCTGTAACAGGCTCAATTGTAGGACAGATCAAGGTTTTTAATACTTTATTTCCAGGAACATACTACTTGCCATGACATTGTAATAGTCACAGAAAAAAACTAGAAAAAGTGCCAGGTCAGGTAAGTTATTGTGGGCCAGCAATGTTCGGAATTCGGCAATCAGGATGGAATATGAAAAGTTGGACGGATCCGTCTTGATTGCTTGACTAAAGAAATAATGTGTACCTATTTGCTTGAAATTTGGATAAAATTTGAAGGAGTAATATAAAAACACTGTTTTACATAAGTCGGACTCCTGGTGGCGCTATAAAAGGCATTTGTGAAAAATGCAGGAAAACACGAATCGGCCTGTTACAGTGCCACCATTTTGAACATTTTCAAGTGGCATTTCTTCCTCTGCCTAGTAGGAATGTACGTGCAAAATTTCACGGAAATCGCACGCTGTGTTCATGATTTGAGGTATTTTGTTCAAAACAGAGCACTCCTGCAAACTTTGGAAGACAATCTTAGGCAATCAGGATGGAATATGACAAATCTGAAAGACCCGTTTCGTTTAATGACTATAGAGATACTGTGTTCTGTGTACCGATATGCGTGATGTTTGGACAAAATCTGTAGCAGTGCGTGTATGCGTTGCCAGCCCGTGGGCGATTTGTTTTTTGTTACATTTTTTTCCAGTTTTTGTTACTTTATTTTGGTTTTAGGGTTAGGGTTAGGTTAGGGTTATGTTATTTAATTCTTTAAATGTTTTACTTAAAGGGATATTTCCTAAGTGATCCTGGGCGCTACACCAGCCCTACACCAGCATTACACCAGTCCCCCACAGTAGGGAGGCCAGGGCCGAGCTCATGCTTCCTTCAGGCATGAGAGCCAACTGACCTTCTTGTCACCTGACAGGGGGGAGTTTCCCTTGTTGGACGTAGCGCGTGGAAGGAACACGTTATTCCAACCAGTTCCCTTCCCCTCCATCAGGCGCCCCGGCTGTCATGGGGGAGGCGGTATAGTGACCAGGATTACTACATGTTTTTGTGAGGGTATTAACTACCCTTGGAGACACGGGGAGAACATGCAAACTCCACACAGAGTAGGCCCTTTCGCCAACCCCACCTAGGGTATGGTCGCTGATGACGCGGAGGAGAAGACACGCCCTCAGCGCCCACAGCGTCCTTCTAGCTGTGAGGCGACAGCGCTACTGACTGCGCCACCGTGCCTGTATTTATCTGTATTTAGATATTTAATATTCATCAGACACGCCCCCTTCCTATACAAACCCATTGTAACTTCAAACTCCATTTAATTTTTTTAATTTTCCAATAGAAATATAAAAAATAAATGAAATAAGTAATTGAAAAAACACGGCCCCCTCGCGTATTAGGGTGGCGGTATGAGTCACCAGAACCAAGGACGGGTGTTTTTGATGAATCTAACATGGTTAAAATGGAGTTTGAAGTTACAATGGGTTTGTATAGGAAGGGGGCGTGTCTGATGAAATGAATATCAAATATCTAAATACTGAATCGAGCAACTTAAAAACTGTCTGGGGGGTTCACAAAAGCCTGAGTAGATGATACAATGACCAAAAGTTTTTTTGAAAGTGAAATATCCCTTTAAGTAAAAGTATCAATACTGCAACGTAGAAGTACTCTGTACTGTAAAAGTCCGGAATTCAAAAAGTATTGGTATCAAAATGTACATAAAGTACCAAAAGTAAAAGTACTAAAATGTTTGAAAATACAATCTACAAGCTCACAACGCGTCGCGATAGTGTATAAAATAGGGTTGAAGTGGTTAATGTATGTTAACTTAGTTGTTGTCCTTTCCACTCATTTTTTGCACAACAAGTGTAATACATAGTATCTGTGCATATAGTCCCAAGGTTTTCAAAAGGTGTCATAGAGCTTCGTTTGAACCAGATACACATATGACCCACCCACACATGTTTCCAGTTCTAAATCGCTGCTGACTGACCCAGTCAAATGAAGCTATTTGGGAAAATGAACCAGAACAGGAAACAGGTGTGCCACTTTCTGGAAACCCGGGACTACAGTTTTGCACAGGTATGGTATCCTTTTTAAGCTTTAGTTATTAGCAGTTCATATTAGATTAAGAGCATATGTGTGTGTCTTCACTACTATTGTTTCATTGTTGTTCATATATACACCCAAAGAAAATACATTATTACCCTATGAAATCATTATAGCCCTGTTAGTATTATATTCTTAGAAGTACAGTTATTGTGATAAATATTATCTATTCGCATAGCGGAACTCTGTGTGTTATCTCCCAGTAGACAAAATTCAATCCCATTCCGGGCCGACACTGTGAGAGAGAGGAGGATTACAATGGTATCTGCATCCACTTTTTAGGGAGGTTGTGCTTGCATTCCGCAGGTGCGAGGGACTCGGCCTGTGAGAACCCAAGGTCATCGGCTGAACCTGTAAATCAAGGGGGGCCACTCGCACACCCTGGGAAGAGAACCTGACCGACCAATGTGGACTTCTACTGATAAACTGTGCATGATTATAGATATAATATATAGGCTCTAGGGAGAGAGAGACCCCGCTAGACTTCATGAACTAGAGGGAACATACTTGTTGTATGTTAAGGAAAGTTCATTGGGAGCCCAGAGATCTCTGTTAAGTACATTTCTATATTCAATCTGCTTTATTATTAAATACACTTAATTTTAACAGTCTTGTCTGCTCTTAATTTCACCAATACAACGGACGCGTGTCTTTAGCCAGTCTCCGAACACTTGTAAGGGCCACAACCACAATGGGGCCACATGGGGCAGAACAAATAATTCCTTGGTATTTGAGAAATTGACATTGTAAGGAGGACGATTTTCCTGGTGCTCACAAGGAAAAAAGTGTTTGTTTAAAGGTTTAAAATGATTTGGGGAGTTAGGCTTACGATTGGGAAAAGATTCAGGTTAGAGATGGGATTAGGGTTAGACATTTAGAGGTTAGGTTTAGGGGTTGGGGTTAGGACAGGGGTTGGGGTTGGAGGTGGGCCTGATTTATACTAAGTTGCATGCCGCTGTTGTACACCGAAAATAGCGGATTTAGGGTTAAAAATGGCAAAATTAAAAAACGATGTAATTCACAAAATGCTGATGTCCTCGCAAGTATAGTAATACAAATGTGTGTGTGTGTGCGTGTAAGCGCGTGCGTGTGTGTGTGTGTGTGTGTGTGTGTGTGTCATTGAAATGCCTTTACTCACACACAGTGGGTTATTCGAGGACAGAGAGACAAGAAACTGAAGGGCATGCGATCTGTTAGTATCTGTTTAGATACTATTTACATATTGTAATTATGTTATGTATCCCACATACCAAAACTGGCGTTATTATTTTATTATGAAATAAAAATATATATTTTATTTTATAATAAACCACATGCAGTTGAATGCAGTCCATCTGTGGCTCCTCCCCCTCCCTCCTTCAGCAACTTTCCTCTATCCCAATCTCCTGTTTATTAGGCCTGCAGTTAGTTAATTGCTTGTTAGCTAACCTGAGTAGGATTGTAAGCATAATGTTTACCATCTTAAAGCTAGCTTTGCATGTTAGTTAGCTAACCTACCAACCATTGTTGTTAATGAATGTATTGATTTTAACTGATTTATTTGTGTTATGATTTGCAATTTTGATAAATAACAATGTCCAAATTTCCCAAATACTTTTAAGCTAACCCTTTGCTTTCTAGCTATGGTAAATTGTATTTTTGTAGATTCTAAAATAATATTATTTAGACATATTTGGATACAATGGCATCAGTTGTGTGGTAACTGTGGTTAATAAATAGGCCTGTAAGATACATTTGACCTTTAAGCTTTTCAGGGGCATTACTGAAATATTTTGGAGCAACCTTTGCACCTGGATCATCCATGTTTGTTGGTTGGTGGTCAAATGATGACAACCATAGTATTACAGTAGTATTAGTCCGTGAGCCAGGGGGATTGGTCGGTATCACCTGAGGGGAATAATGCTCATAGTGATTTTTGTCATGGTATACATGTCTAGAGTTAGAAAATATGTGATAGCCTTGCACCAGTAGTAGCTTTGTGGGTGCTATCATGCATTTTATTTTATAACACTAGGCAAAACTCACCCCCCCAAAAAGAATTATATCATGTTCAACCCAGATTTGGCTCAACAAAGGGAATGAACTCGTTCTCATGCTATTCAACAAAAATGTGGAATGCCCTACCTAAAGGAGTAAAGGAGTGTAAAACCCTACTCACTTTCAAAACTGCCCTAAAGATACACCTTCAGGGGGCTGCAATTCAAAAATGGCCCCTGTCAAAGTCTTAACCTACCCCCCCCCCCCCCCCCCCCCCCCCCCCCCCCCCCCCCTAGGTTCAATTGGTTCCGGTACCTCTAGGCATGCTTAATAAGAACATAAAAAACAAGACCAGGAGACCTGGTTCTGCCAGACCCAGAATGAAGTCCTAGTATGTGACATAATAATGATGTCATGAATAGTTCGTTTTTTGGCTAGGGCCGGGGGACAAAGTGACCATGCCCATGTATGGAGAAAACAGATACAAAGCCTCATGTAAGCCCGACCCCTTGGGTCTGGCAAAAATCTAGGAAATTATGTCTTGTAAAGCCATCATTCTTCAAGGAGCTTAAATGGCTTAAAACTGGCACGCTAATAACTAGTCATGGCGTTCACCTGGGCACTATAGTGTGGGAATTTGGACAGAGAGGGGGTGAGCGTGGGAGCCTACATTTTCTGTTGACCGTATCATATCACAACACAGTAACATCCATGTTTAGCTATATAGTTGCTGGGAACTGTTGTACCTGTAAAGTGTTGTTGGAATAAATGGTCAAACGCAAGGATTGGAGTGGACCTGGATTCTTGTGCTTGCGTGTCATTACAGTGTCTCACTCTCATGTTTAGCTCCTCATGGCTTTTTGAGCCAGGGACCCGGGGCCGCCAGAGCTACGTGACATGGTGCAATATCAATTTAGGGCACAGAGTAAGAAGTGCATCACTTATGTACTGTAACTGCTCTGGTGAAGATAGTTACTGATGATTTGTTCAAGCTATAGTGAGGAGTGATGTCAATAAGGAGGATACTTGTAAGTATGAGGTAGACCAGGATGTGCATGTGGGTAAGAGAATGTTGTGCATGCCAATCAGGAGGGTGAGGGCCAGCAGGATGCGGTGGGTGGATTATGAGTTGGAGAATACAGATGTAGTTGCAAAAGATATATATTGCCATCTTATTATATAATTTTACATTCATGTTATTATGAATACCAGTTCTTGTGACATGTTAATGACAGTTTTCACAAAAATAAATCATGAATAAAGTGAACCATGAATGTTCATCAAGTTGTTTCCATTTGTTGTTCTCCCAGAGGTCAAATTTAACCTTGACCTGACCTTTAACATGTGAGATTGACCTGATATAAAAAAATAACATCAGGAATGGATTCTACACATATGAAAACCCTAAAAAATAGGTATTACACAGCGGATCAAAAGTTACATTTTTGCCAGGCAGGGAAAAAAAAGTGGCCATTTTTGATATTTTCTTACACACTTGCACTATATATGTTTATTGAATTTCATAATACACTTCCTTAGAATCTATGTATGTAAAGCTGGTTTAAATCTTCAGGTTATTTACAAAGGAAACCTTTGTGTTACATCGTTCATGAAAACAGAAGTAGCCTACATCTTACAGTATGTAATGTAGTCACTACAGTATGTTGTCGTCTCCATGTGTAGGCTATTCACGGGCGCCGCGATTACGCAACGTCCTGCAGCTGCGGTCGGCCCTGGCTGTGAGGTCCAATTAAGCCACTTTAGCGCAGCTCACGGCTGCAGTGATTATCACCAGGGTTTGTATGATGTTAGTGAGCAGCTTGTATGGAAAGGTGTATTGATTACTGATGTGTATGTTGAAGTTAATCCCATGGAACCAGTCCCCTTATACAGTGCTTTACAAAACCTATGTGTGTGTGTGTGTGTGTGTGTGTGTGTGTGTGTGTGTGTGTGTGTGTGTGTGCGCGCGCGCGTGTGTGTGCGTCCATGCGTGCGTGTGTGTGCGCGCGCGTGTGTGTGTGTGTGTGTGTGTGTGTGTGTGTGTGTGTGTGTGCATGTGTGTGTGTGTGTGTGTGTGTGTGTGTGTGCGCGTGCGTGTGTGTGCGTGAGAGAGAGAGTGTGAGAGTGTGAGGGAGTGATATTGAGTTTGTTTTTGGTTTAGGGCCACCTCACCATGAATCCCAGAGCCGGTGTCCCGGCCCAACCGCCACATGTTTCCACCCACCCACACTGCCACCCTAAGATCTTGTATTTCCTAAGACAGAGAGAGAGTGAAACAACTTGACCAAGACTGACAGAGACTTCAATTACAATAATAACTAGAAGGTACTGTTCCTGAAGAAACAGTGTGGGATCGCTAAGAATGTTGCTGGTATTGAGTATTGATAGTGTTAGTAGTGTTGAAGGTTTGAAAGGTTCTAAAGGTTTGAAAGGTTCTAAAGGTTTGAAAGGTTCTAAAGGGTTGAAAGGTTCTAAAGGTTTGAAAAGTTTTAAAGGTTTTAAAGGTTTTAAAGGTTTGAAAGGTTTTAAAGGTTCTAAAGGTTCTAAAGGTTTGAAAGGTTTGAAAGGTTTAAGAGGTTCTAAAGGTTTGAAAGGTTCTAAAGGTTTGAAAGGTTTAAGAGGTTCTAAAGGTTTAAGAGGTTCTAAAGGTTCGAACGGTTCTAAAGGGTATTTACTTTAAATTATTTTTAGTCACTTTATTTACTTTAAAGTATTTTTTTCTAATTTTTACAACTTTTAAGTATTTTTACAATTTTTTTCAACTTTTAAGTATTTTTACTCAGTTTGAGTACTTTTAAGTATTTTTACTCAATATAAGTACTCTTAAGTATTTTTACTCAAGGTATTTACTTTAAAGTATTTTTAGTCACTTTATTTACTTTAAAGTAGCTTTTACTCATTTTTACAACTTTTAAGTATTTTTACTATTTAAAAAGTGAAATATCTCTAAAAGTACAAATTATTTCAAAAATTCAAATGGTAGCCAATATGTCCTAAGTAGGCTGAACGTTATAGAGTTGGAACGGAGTTTCTATCTAAAAGTATGAATTTCTCCATTGAAATGAATGGGAGTTTTTTAGAAGTAAAAAGTGAAATATCTCTAAAAGTACAAATGATTTCAAAAATTCAAATGGTAGCCGATATGTCCTAAGTAGGCCGAACGTTGTAGAGTTGGAATGGAGTTTGTAGCTAAAAGTATGAAGGACTAGTTAGCCATCAAAAAACGGTGGGAATATAGTATATAATAACTAGAAGGTACTGTTCCTGAAGAAACAGTGTGGGATCGCTAAGAATGTTGCTGGTATTGAGTATTGATAGTGTTAGTAGTGTTGAAGGTTTGAAAGGTTCTAAAGGTTTGAAATGTTTGAAAGGTTCTAAAGGTTTGAAAGGTTCTAAAGGGTTGAAAGGTTTGAAGGGTTTGAAAGGTTCTAAAGGTTTGAAAGGTTCTAAAAGTTTGAAAGGTTTGAAAGGTTCTAAAGGTTCTAAAGGTTTGAAAGGTTTGAAAGGTTCTAAAGGTTCTAAAGGTTTGAAAGGTTTAAGAGGTTCTAAAGGTTTGAAAGGTTCTAAAGGTTCTAAAGGTTTGAAAGGTTTAAGAGGTTCTAAAGGTTTAAGAGGTTCTAAAGGTTTGAAAGGTTCTAAAGGGTATTTACTTTAAATTATTTTTAGTCACTTTATTTAGTATTTTTAGTATTTTTTTCTAATTTTTACAACTTTTAAGTATTTTTACTCTTTTTATCAGCTTTTAAGTATTTTTACTATTTTTTTCAACGTTTAAGTATTTTTACTCATTTTAAGTACTCTTAAGTATTTTTACTCAAGGTATTTACTTTAAAGTATTTTTAGTCACTTTATTTACTTTAAAGTAGCTTTTACAAATTTTTACAACTTTTAAGTATTTTTACTCTTTTTATCAACTTTTAAGTATTTTTACTCTTTTTTTCAACTTTTAAGTATTTTTACTCATTTTGAGTACTTTTAAGTATTTTTACTCAATATAAGTACTCTTAAGTATTTTTACTCAATGTATTTACTTTAAAGTATTTTTAGTCACTTTATTTACTTTAAAGTAGATTTTACAAATTTTTACAATTTTTAAGTATTTTTACTCTTTTTATCAACTTTTAAGTATTTTTACTATTTAAAAAGTGAAATATCTCTAAAAGTACAAATGATTTCAAAAATTCTAATGGTAGCCAATATGTCCTAAGTAGGCTGAACGTTATAGAGTTGGAACGGAGTTTCTATCTAAAAGTATGAATTTCTCCATTGAAATGAATGGGAGTTTTTTAGAAGTAAAAAGTGAAATATCTCTAAAAGTACAAATGATTTCAAAAATTCAAATGGTAGCCGATATGTCCTAAGTAGGCCGAACGTTGTAGAGTTGGAATGGAGTTTGTAGCTAAAAGTATGAAGGACTAGTTAGCCATCAAAAAACGGCGGGAATAAATAAATAATAATAACAAGAAGGTACTGTTCCTGAAGAAACAGTGTGGGATCGCTAAGAATGTTGATGGTATTGAGTATTGATAGTGTTAGTAGAGTTAAAGGTTTGAAAGGTTTAAAGGTTTTAAAGGTTTTAAAGGTTTTAAAGGTTCTAAAGTTTTGAAAGGTTCTAAAGGTTTGAAAGGTTTAAGAGGTTTGAAAGGTTTGAAAGGTTTAAGAGGTTCTAAAGGTTTGAAAGGTTCTAAAGGTTCTAAAGCTTTGAATGGTTCTAAAGGTTTGAAAGGTTTGAAAGGTTTAAGAGGTTCTAAAGGTTTGAAAGGTTTAAGAGGTTCTAAAGGTTTGAAAGGTTCTAAAGGTTTGAAAGGTTTGAAAGGTTTAAGAGGTTCTAAAGGTTTAAGAGGTTCTAAAGGTTTGAAAGGTTCTAAAGGGTATTTACTTTAAATTATTTTTAGTCACTTTATTTACTTTAAAGTATTTTTTACTAATTTTTACAACTTTTAAGTATTTTTACTATTTTTTTCAACTTTTAAGTATTTTTACTCATGTTGAGTACTTTTAAGTATTTTTACTCAGTATAAGTACTCTTAAGTATTTTTAATCAAGGTACTTACTTTAAAGTATTTTTAGTCACTTTATTTACTTTAAAGTAGCTTTTACTAATTTTTACAACTTTTAAGTATTTTTACTCTTTTTATCAACTTTTAAGTATTTTTACTATTTAAAAAGTGAAATATCTCTAAAAGTACAAATTATTTCAAAAAATTCTAATGGTAGCCAATATGTCCTAAGTAGGCTGAACGTTATAGAGTTGGAACGGAGTTTCTATCTAAAAGTATGAATTTCTCCATTGAAATGAATGGGAGTTTTTTTAGAAGTAAAAAGTGAAATATCTCTAAAAGTACAAATTATTTCAAAAATTCAAATGGTAGCCGACATGTCCTGAGTAGGCCGAACGTTGAAGAGTTGGAACGGAGTTTGTAGCTAAAAGTATGAAGGACTAGTTAGGGGTCAAAAAACGGTGTTGACAATAACAGTAGTGTGATCGCTTTAGCGATCCCACAACTAGAAGGTACTGTTCCTGAAGAAACAGTGTGGGGTCGCTAAGAATGTTGATGGTATTGAGTATTGATAGTGTTAGTAGAGTTAAAGGTTTGAAAGGTTTAAAGGTTTTAAAGGTTTTAAAGGTTCTAAAGTTTTGAAAGGTTCTAAAGGTTTGAAAGGTTTGAAAGGTTTAAGAGGTTTGAAAGGTTTGAAAGGTTTAAGAGGTTCTAAAGGTTTGAAAGGTTCTAAAGCTTTGAATGGTTCTAAAGGTTTGAAAGGTTTAAGAGGTTCTAAAGGTTTGAAAGGTTTAAGAGGTTTAAGAGGTTCTAAAGGTTTGAAAGGTTTGAAAGGTTCTAAAGGTTTGAAAGGTTTGAAAGGTTTGAAAGGTTTGAAAGGTTTAAGAGGTTCTAAAGGTTTAAGAGGTTCTAAAGGTTTGAAAGGTTCTAAAGGGTATTTACTTTAAATTATTTTTAGTCACTTTATTTACTTTAAAGTATTTTTTACTAATTTTTACAACTTTTAAGTATTTTTACTATTTTTTTCAACTTTTAAGTATTTTTACTCATGTTGAGTACTTTTAAGTATTTTTACTCAGTATAAGTACTCTTAAGTATTTTTTAATCAAGGTACTTACTTTAAAGTATTTTTAGTCACTTTATTTACTTTGAAGTAGCTTTTACTAATTTTTACAACTTTTAAGTATTTTTACTCTTTTTATCAACTTTTAAGTATTTTTACTATTTTTTTCAACTTTTAAGTATTTTTACTCATTTTGAGTACTTTTAAGTATTTTTACTCAATATAAGTACTCTTAAGTATTTTTACTCAAGGTATTTACTTTAAAGTATTTTTAGTCACTTTATTTACTTTAAAGTAGCTTTTACTAATTTTTACAACTTTTAAGTATTTTTACTCTTTTTATCAACTTTTAAGTATTTTTACTATTTAAAAAGTGAAATATCTCTAAAAGTACAAATTATTTAAAAAAATTCTAATGGTAGCCAATATGTCCTAAGTAGGCTGAACGTTATAGAGTTGGAACGGAGTTTCTATCTAAAAGTATGAATTTCTCCATTGAAATGAATGGGAGTTTTTTAGAAGTAAAAAGTGAAATATCTCTAAAAGTACAAATTATTTCAAAAATTCAAATGGTAGCCGACATGTCCTGAGTAGGCCAAACGTGGAAGAGTTGGAACGGAGTTTGTAGCTAAAAGTATGAAGGACTAGTTAGCCGTCAAAAAACGGTGTTGACAATAACAGTAGTGTGATCGCTTTAGCGATCCCACAAATAGTGGCAATAACATTAGTGTGATCGCTTTAGCGATCCCACAATAATATAATATAAGACTGCATAACTATAAATTCCACAAACCTCATATTTTTGTCATCTGGACTTTACCAACCAAGGGCAGCCTAGTTATTTCCAACAGCTAAAAAAAATCTATAATACCAGATACAGTACTAGAAGGTACTGTTCCTGAAGAAACAGTGTGGGATCGCTAAGAATGTTGATGGTATTGAGTATTGATAGTGTTAGTAGAGTTAAAGGTTTGAAAGGTTTAAAGGTTTTAAAGGTTTTAAAGGTTTTAAAGGTTCTAAAGTTTTGAAAGGTTCTAAAGGTTTGAAAGGTTTAAGAGGTTTGAAAGGTTTGAAAGGTTTAAGAGGTTCTAAAGGTTTGAAAGGTTCTAAAGGTTCTAAAGCTTTGAATGGTTCTAAAGGTTTGAAAGGTTCTAAAGGTTCTAAAGCTTTGAATGGTTCTAAAGGTTTGAAAGGTTTAAGAGGTTCTAAAGGTTTGAAAGGTTTAAGAGGTTCTAAAGGTTTGAAAGGTTCTAAAGGTTTGAAAGGTTTGAAAGGTTTGAAAGGTTTGAAAGGTTTAAGAGGTTCTAAAGGTTTAAGAGGTTCTAAAGGTTTGAAAGGTTCTAAAGGGTATTTACTTTAAATTATTTTTAGTCACTTTATTTACTTTAAAGTATTTTTTACTAATGTTTACAACTTTTAAGTATTTTTACTCATGTTGAGTACTTTTAAGTATTTTTACTCAGTATAAGTACTCTTAAGTATTTTTAATCAAGGTACTTACTTTAAAGTATTTTTAGTCACTTTATTTACTTTAAAGTAGCTTTTACTAATTTTTACAACTTTTAAGTATTTTTACTCTTTTTATCAACTTTTAAGTATTTTTACTATTTTTTTCAACTTTTAAGTATTTTTACTCATTTTGAGTACTTTTAAGTATTTTTACTCAATATAAGTACTCTTAAGTATTTTTACTCAAGGTATTTACTTTAAAGTATTTTTAGTCACTTTATTTACTTTAAAGTAGCTTTTACTAATTTTTACAACTTTTAAGTATTTTTACTCTTTTTATCAACTTTTAAGTATTTTTACTATTTAAAAAGTGAAATATCTCTAAAAGTACAAATTATTTCAAAAAATTCTAATGGTAGCCAATATGTCCTAAGTAGGCTGAACGTTATAGAGTTGGAACGGAGTTTCTATCTAAAAGTATGAATTTCTCCATTGAAATGAATGGGAGTTTTTTAGAAGTAAAAAGTGAAATATCTCTAAAAGTACAAATTATTTCAAAAATTCAAATGGTAGCCGACATGTCCTGAGTAGGCCGAACGTTGAAGAGTTGGAACGGAGTTTGTAGCTAAAAGTATGAAGGACTAGTTAGGGGTCAAAAAACGGTGTTGACAATAACAGTAGTGTGATCGCTTTAGCGATCCCACAACTAGAAGGTACTGTTCCTGAAGAAACAGTGTGGGATCGCTAAGAATGTTATTGGTATTGAGTATTGATAGTGTTAGTAGTGTTATAGGTTTGAAAGGTTTGAAGGGTTTGAAGGGTTTGAAAGGTTTGAAAGGTTTGAAAGGTTCTAAAGGTTTGAATGGTTTGAAAGGTTCTAAAGGTTTGAAAGGTTCTAAAGGTTTGAAAGGTTTGAAAGGTTCTAAAGGTTCTAAAGGTTCTAAAGGTTCTAAAGGTTTGAAAGGTTCTAAAGGTTTGAAAGGTTTGAAAGGTTTGAAAGGTTTGAAAGGTTCTAAAGGTTTGAAAGGTTCTAAAGGTTTGAAAGGTTCTAAAGGTTTAAGAGGTTCCAAAGGTTTGAAAGGTTTGAAAAGTTTGAAAGGTATAAGTATTTTTACTCATTTGAGTACTACTGGGTATGTTTACTCAATTTAAGTACTCTTAAGTATTGTTACTCAATGTATTTACTTTAAAGTATTTTTAGTCACTTTATTTACTTTAAAGTAGCTTTTACACATTTTTACATTTTTTAAGTATTTTTACTCTTTTTATCAACTTTTAAGTATTTTTACTCTTTTTTTCAACTTTTAAGTATTTTTACTCATTTTGAGTACTTTTAAGTATTTTTACTCAATATAAGTACTCTTAAGTATTTTTACTCAAGGTATTTACTTTAAAGTATTTTTAGTCACTTTATTTACTTTAAAGTAGCTTTTACACATTTTTACAATTTTTAAGTATTTTTACTCTTTTTATCAACTTTTAAGTATTTTTACTCTTTTTTTCAACTTTTAAGTATTTTTACTCATTTTGAGTACTTTTAAGTATTTTTACTCAATATAAGTACTCTTAAGTATTTTTACTCAAGGCATTTACTTTAAAGTATTTTTAGTCACTTGAATTTCTCCATTGAAATGAATGGGAGTTTTTTAGAAGTAAAAAGTGAAATATCTCTAAAAGTACAAATGATTTCAAAAATTCAAATGGTAGCCGATATGTCCTGAGTAGGCCGAACGTTGAAGAGTTGGAACGGAGTTTGTAGCTAAAAGTATGAAGGACTAGTTAGCCATCAAAAAACGGGCGGAATATAGTATATAAATAGTGGCAATAACATTAGTGTGATCGCTTTAGCGATCCCACAATAATAAATAGTGGCAATAACATTAGTGTGATCGCTTTAGCGATCCCACAATGAGGATGAAGAAGATACCAGTTATTCCAGTGGTCTGCATGCTGCTGTTCTCAACTCTGGATGTCCTGCTGGCTGAATGTAAGTTTTAATGATGATCACAGTATTTTTGTTATTTTCTTCCTGTGTCATTCCACGAACTCCTGCCTTTGTGTCTGCCCAGTTGCACCAAGAATAATTAAATAAAGCTTATAGTTTAGGGTTTATCAAGGATTTGTTGATCTAGGGTTTATTTTATTCGAGTTGTGTTGCACCACTTAATTTTAAGCATTGCCTAACAAATCGGTGATTACATCCTTAACCTGTGACTGTGATTAAAAATGTAACCTCTGATTAAAGGTAGGGTAAGTGATATTTTGTGTTGATTTTTTGTTGCAAATGTAACTCACTCAATAATTCTAATCAGAGAGGTACAAGAGGAAATATAGCTGCAAGCAGCGATAAGCGGGGCCAGGGAATAGAGAGAGAGAGAGAGAGAGAGAGAGAGAGAGAGAGGGAGAGAGGGAGAGAGAGAGAGAGAGAGAGAGAGAGAGAGAGAGAGAGAGAGAGAGAGAGAGAGAGAGAGAGAGAGAGAGAGACTATGAGGAGTGAGTGAGGGCAGGTGTGATTATGGATTGAGAGGGAATGACAGCAGGTGAGGTGGGTAGATCCAATCCATTGGAATAGGCCAGGTGGACTGTTGCTGTTGCTCACTTTCTAAAAGAACATAATTATGAGAAAGAGAGAGAGAGAGAGAGAGAGAGAGAGAGAGAGAGAGAGAGAGAGAGAGAGAGAGAGAGAGAGAGAGAGAGAGAGAGAGAAGAGAGAGAGAGAGAGAGAGAGAGAGAGAGAGAGAGAGAGAGTGAGAGACGGAATAGATTGAAGAGAGAGAGAGATAAACGGAATAGATTGAAGAGAAAGAGAGAGAGAGAGAAACTGAATAGATTGAAGAGAAAGAGAGAGAGAGAAACGGAATAGATTGAAGAGAAAGAGAGAGAGAGAGAGAGAGAGAGAAACGGAATAGATTGAAGAGAAAGAGAGAGAGAGAGAGAATCGGAATAGATTGAAGAGAGAGAGAGAGAGAGAGAGAGAGAGAGAGAGAGAGAGAGAGAGAGAAACGGAATAGATTGAAGAGAAAGAGAGAAAGAGAGAAACTGAATAGATTGAAGAGAAAGAGAGAGAGAGACTTGGAAACGGAATAGATTGAAGAGAGAGAGAGAGAGACATGGAAACGGAATAGATTGAAGAGAGAGAGAGCGAGAGAGACATGGAAACGGAATATATTGAAGAGAGAGAGAGACATGGAAACATAATAGACTGAAGACAGAGAGAGATGGAAGCAGAACGGATTGAATGGAGATCTCAACCTATTGCCATTAACAGGAATCGAACCCTCAACCTTCGGATTGACAGGCTGCAACACTACCTATAGTGCTATAGCTTTGTACAGATTGAGGTTGTCTGTTGAAGATAAAAGTGAACCAGTGAAAGCAGCCGACCTACAAGCTCAGAAAGAACGTTGCTATCTGAAAGGTTTTGAGATTGTAGATCGGCTATTTTCAGAATGAAGTATGTCATACATACTTCATACCCTCTCAAATAAGCATTTCAGGTTATCTTTATCAATTGCATATGTATTAATTGACACAATTACTGGTAGTGTCTGTTGATATTTATAAGTATTTCCGTCCATTATGAACCAAGCCTCTGTGTCCCGAACTACTCTAGATCACTGGTTCACAAACCATTTACCAATAAAGGCATTTTTGTGTCTCCTCGGAACGAAAACTAGTGAAAGTAGCCGATCAACAAGCTCACAAAACGTTGCTATCTGAAAAGTTGTGAGATTGTAGATCGGCTATTTTCACAATGAAGTTTGTCATACATTGCAAAAACATACTCTCTCCAAGAAGCATTTCATGTTACCTTTAACAGTTGCACATGCATTAATTGAGAGAGAGAGACATGGAAACATAATAGATTGAAGAGAGAGAGAGATGGAAGCAGAATGGATTGATTGGACATCTCAACCTATTGCCATTAACAGGACTCAAACCCTCAACCTTCGGATTGACATGCTGCAACACTACCTATAGTGCTATAGCTTTGACCAGGCTGAGGTTGTCTGTTGAAGATAAAACTGAACCAGTGAAAGCAGCCGATCTACAAGCTCAGAAACACGTTGCTATCTGAAAGGTTTTGAGATTGTAGATCGGCTATTTTCAGAATGAAGTATGTCATACATTGCAAAAACATACCTTCTCAGATAAGCATTTCATGTTATCTTTATCAATTGCATATGTATTCATTAATACAGTCTTGTTGTTTGCAATGCACTTTAAATGAAGTCTCTACCAAGTGAGGCTTGAACCGGCAACCTTGATGTTATGAAACATTCGCTTAAGCGGGAAGCCATTAGACCAACAGACCTGATCAAGTGAAAACGGAGGTCAGACAGATGATACCATTTCACGCAAATAACAGAAAAATCCTGGGTTTAAGTGTTTTTCAAACTGCTCAAAATTGCGGACAATCTAAGGGCGGAGAGAGAGACCTGGAAACGGAATAGATTGAAGAGAGAGAGACATGGAAACAATAGATTGAAGAGAGAGAAAGATGGAAGCAGAATGGATTGATTGGACGTGTCAACCTATTGCCATTAACAGGAATCGAACCCTCAACCTTTGGATTGACAGGCTGCAACACTACCTATAGTGCTATAGCTTTGACCAGGCTGAGGTTGTCTGTTGAAGATAAAACTGAACCAGTGAAAGCAGCCGATCTACAAGCTCAGAAACACGTTGCTATATGAAATGTTTTGAGATTGTAGATCGGCTATTTTCAGAATGAAGCATTTCATACATTGCAAAAACAGACCTTCTCAGATAAGCATTTCATGTTATCTTTATCAATTGCATATGTATTCATTAATACAGTCTTGTTGTTTGCAATGCACTTTAAATGAAGTCTCCACCAAGTGAGGCTTGAACCGGCAACCTTGATGTTGTGAAACATTCACTTAAGCGGGAAGCCATTGGACCAACAGACCTGATACAGTGAAAACGGAGGTCAGACAGATGATACCATTTCACGCAAATAACTGAAAAATCCTGGGTTTAAGTGTTTTTCAAACTGCTCAAAATTGCGGACAATCTAAGGGCGGAGAGAGAGACATGGAAACGGAATAGATTGAAGAGAGAGAGACATGGAAACAATAGATTGAAGAGAGAGAAGGATGGAAGCAGAATGAATTGATTGGACGTGTCAATCTATTGCCATTAACAGGAATCGAACCCTCGACCTTCGGATTGACGGGCTGCAACATTACCTATAGTGCTATAGCTTTGTCCAGGCTGAGGTTGTCTGTTGAAGATAAAAGTGAACCAGTGAAAGCAGCCGATCTACAAGCTCAGAAACACGTTGCTATCTGAAAAGTTTTGAGATTGTAGATCGGCTATTTTCAGAATGAAGTATGTCATACATTGCAAAAACATACCCTCTCAAATAAGTTTTTCAGGTTACGTTTAACAATTGCACATGTATTAATTGACACAATCATGTTGTGTGCAATGCAACTTTAATGAAGTCCACATCAAGTGGGGCTTGAACTGGTAACCTTCAGGTTGTGAGGCACACGTTTAAGGGAGAAGGCATTGGACCAACAGACAAGAAGCCGTGAAAAAGGAGATCACACAGATGATACAGTTTCACGCAAATAGCTGAAAAATCCTGGGTTTAAGTGTTTTTCAAACTGCTCAAAATTGCGGACAATCTAAGGGCGGAGCTTACTGGTCAACGTGATACATGTGTTCCTCATGAGTCAAGGTACATGTGTAAGCAGGTTTAATGGCTGTCGGCCAAACGAGGCATGACTTTTGCCTGTTTAAAGTTTGCACTTTCAAAAAATCGCTATAGCGCCCCCCTTTGACCAATTGGAGTAAGATTGGTTTCAGTAATATTTGGAATGACCCTCAACATTAACGCAAAGTTTCAAAGAAATGTGAGTCTGCATGTATGTGTTAGGGGCAGATGAATAATTGTCATAAAACTGCAATATTCATTGGCTCATTAAAGCTTCATTTTTTCACTTATGGAAAATCTTTTGTATAATTTTTTCGGCATAGGTCCAAAGTTCATGTGTAAAACGTTTCGTGCAGATTACTCAAAAATCCCAGGAGGAGATAGGTTTTAACTGTTTTTCATATAATTCAAAATGGTGGGAGATCTAAAGGTCAGAGGTCAAAAGTCAGAGGGTTAAAGTTGTTCATCATGAGTAGACGCATATGTGTATTGAAGTTTCATGGCTGTAGGTCAAACAGGGCATGAGTTGTACCTGTTCAAAGTTGGCATTTTGCTATAGCGCCACCTTTTGACGAAAGATTGTGAGAATTATTTCTTGATAGTTTTTCATGACCATCTACCATATGGCAGAGTTTCGTAAAAAGCGACAGCACGGTTCAGCCAGAACTGCGAAAAGTGGCAGAAACAGAATACCTACAATAATAAGACAGGTCCAGAGCTGAGCTCTGGCCCCGTAACAAGTACGAGGGATGAGATGAGACTTCTTCTGCACGCGCTCAGTAGGGTCCTCTCTCTGCCTGTTTGTCACTGGACATCCGCGTGGAAAGCCCGTACTTCTCCGTACATGTAAAAAAAAAACATATAAAGTGCTAACCCTGTAGCCCCGGATGTTAACTCGACATTAGGAACCTGTGTGCACTGTATTAGCCCGTATTTTGTGTTTTTCTGGGTGTTTTTGTGTTTTAATCCCGTCTGTGTCGGATTCTGTCGGAAGTTCCCTGTATTCCTCAATGGGCGGTAATAACCGGGCGCATCCGGTGAAAGCCAGTATTACACTTAGTCCATGAGCCAGACAAGATTTCATTATCGAAAGAGTGGGCAAAACCAAACCTATATTAAATTGTTCATAGGGTCAATACGAGTAAATAAATATATGATAACCTCTCCACAGGAGCAGCTTTTTCATGGTTATCACACATTTTGTAATTTTCCCCATACGTACATGACAGGTGAAAGAATTACAAAATTTAAAAAAGAGTTATCATAATGAAACTTCCTGAGTTGATTACTTACATGAAGACAATGATTTATCGTATTACAAGTTTTCTGAAATTGTATATTTAAATATGCAAATTAGGCATTAGGAAAATATTCCTGAATTTGCATAACTTTCCAGAATCAAACATTGGAACATTGGACAAAGCCAGAGTCAACATTCTTATTTCATTTTGTTAATATGTTGAAGTCAAAGGTTGTTAACGAGGGAATATTCAATATCTGGCTCCATTTTGGGGCTTTGGCTCATGGACTAAATGCAGAATTTGCATATTTAAATATACAATTTCAGAAAACTTGTAATACGATAAATCATTGTCTTCATGTAAGTAATCAGCTCAGGAAGTTTCATTATGATAACTCTTTTTAAAATGTTGTCATTTTTTCACCTGTCATGTACGTATGGGGAAAATTACAAAATGTGTGATAACCATGAAAAAGCTGTTCCTGTGGAGAGGTTATCATATATTTATTTACTCGTATTGACCCTATGAACAATTTAATATAGGTTTGGTTTTGCCCACTCTTTCGATAATCATTGCTCAATTTTGGGGCTCTGGCTCATGGACTAACTGGCTTTCAGGCAAAGAAGGGATTAAAACACATATCTATTGAAAAATACCAATACAGTGCGCAAAGATTCCGAATGTTAACCGGCGGGTAAGCACCTTATATTTTGCATTTGTACATGTTCGCAGTAATACGGTCTTTACAGGCGGATGTCCAGTGACAATTGGGGGGTGAAGCCCAAGACGATCATAGATATGCAAATGTAAAAATCGATGATAGTCTTGATCTTAAGGCGGAAGGGTAGAATGATCATTTCATCTCAGATTTTGAGGTGTAAAAGTAATTTTTTCAATGTACAGTCATTTCCTTCTGCTGTCTAAAGTTTAGATGACAGCAAATTTAAACTTAGATGAATTGTATCGTTATTGGTCATGGTCACAAATTAATGTTAGCAGCCTATGCTCATCTAGGTGTTTCCAGGTAAGATATGGGATTTCATCATGGCTGCCCGATCGGGGTCAATTGTAACTCAGTGATGGGGGTCAATTGTAACATGTGTTACAATGCAAGCAGATTTTTTGTCAGGGACTACATACTTTTATGTTAGAACATTTACATTTCACTACATTTCTAAGTAAAAATACATTTAAATAAAAAATAGACATACATTTGATAAAACAAAATAGAAAAATAAAATTATTCGAATTAAAGTTAAAATAATTGTAATAATATATATATAAAACATTCTTAAGTAACAATATTAAATTATAAAAAATAAATATTACTTAGTGATGTGCTTTTATTTGAGATATAGTGTGTTAAGCAAGGGATAATGTACGGGCGGTGGTCATTATTGAAAATTAAAGCCCAACAGGGTGTATTCCATAAGGTAACCCCCATTTTATATACCGCCGGATTTCCCTGTAATACCGCCGGATTTCCCCCGGGTGTTTTGGGGCGAATGTTTTGGTATTCTTGCGTTGTTGCACCACGATAAACAAAGTGTAGAGGATCAAAGAGAATCACTTTTTGGTAATTGCATCGTCTATTTCTCACTTCAAATGTTTTCAAAAACATTCTTGAGAGCAAAGTTTAGTTGTATCATGTAATGACATGGTGCGTGTGTTTACATGGCTATGACAGCACCATGTCATTTACAACTAAACGTTGCTCTCAAGAATGTTTTTGAAAACATTGAATTGGAGTTGGATTACATCATAAAACCAAGCAGCGTAGGTTGACATGAGCAGGTGCTCTGAGTCTCTGATTAGACAGCAGTCTGTTATAGAGGTCATCGGTCATTATTCACTGATAACACACCGCTGAATTCAGCGATTGACCAATTAGAATCAAGCATTCAACCAAGCCGTGTAATAATATACGACTTATTATACAGTTTTACAATTGCCCCAACCCCCGTCACGGGGGCAATTGTAACACTCTGACTTATTGCATTAAAAGTAATATTTTAGTCTTGTCCTTTCTAGTGAAAGCTTATAACTGGTATTATTAATTAGGGCACATGGGGCATGTTTATTATATCAAGAAAACTAGTATATTTCAAGTAGTCTGTGAATTATGAAGGAAAACGTAAATAGTGTTACTTTTGACCCCAGTCTACCCTAAAGTATCCTGGTCAAGTAAAATATCGTTGCTGTCGGGCAGAAACCTCTTATCTCCATATTCTAACCTTTTGTGTTTTTTCGAAAATTAAGGCCCTACTTGATCATACTACAGTGTCACACAGAAGTATCAAAAGTAGCAGATCCACAAACTCGAAACGCAGCGTGTTTTGAGCTTGTAGATCTGCTACTTTTGCTACTTTTGAATCCTGAAAAGTAATAGTTTTGGACATATAAGGTTTCCACCCGACAGAGACGATATAAGTATTCAAAAGTACATGCTTTAAAAAAAATACTTAACTATTAAAAAGTAAACATTACAAAGTATATTTTCTTTTTAATATCACTGCATTGCTGTATTACATTTAAATGTAGACATTTTCCAGTACATTTCAAAACATCTATTATGATATTAAATATCATTAATAGTGAAACAAACCAGATTATATCAATTAGATTGTGATTTGAGCTACCTATTTTATAAACTGTTAAAGTTGAGGTGACACACTCAGAGTGACAGCTTATCAATACTAAAACATCTATTCATCATGATAAATAAAACTGCAGTGTCTTGTTCTTTTCTCTCTGTCTGTTTTAGGTTCACGATGAAGAATGGAGAGCAGTTTTGTACTGACCCAACTCAGAACTGGGTCAAAGATATCATCACCCATGTGGAGTCCAGTCCAGCTGCCTAATACGTTCCAGACAACCACAGAAAAGTTGGTTTTGTGACAATGCTTTGAGATTAATACAATTTGTGCAAATTTGTTTATTGCTTTATTGAATGTAGTGCTAAACATGTACGTATTATGCACTATTAGCACATGTATTTTTAGCAATAGATTATTTTTAATTATCTATTGCTAAATTAGTTTTCTAATACAATAATATAAACATATTTATTTCCTAATCAATCCATATTTTGGGTGTGTTTACATAGTAGCCAAAGTCAAGTCAAATCAAGTATTTACGGTATGAAGCACATTTTAAAACAACCCACATGGACCAAAGGGCTGTATACAGACCATAGCAGGTAAATCACAAATACAAGAAACTGTGAAATAAACAAGCCACACATTTCACAGGCACAAATAAACAATACGTATGACTGCTTAAATCAGCCATCACCCACTCATTAGCCAAAACCATAAGATAAAATCCTGAATAACCTTTTCTGTCACAATCATTCAGCCCAATGTTTGTCTTCTCATTTTGTGGCTTCCTCTCCTTTTAAATGAATTGACACTGTCAAAACAAAGACTTTTGAAGCACAGTCTTTCCCATCCGGGCTACATTGGGACCTTTTAATGAGTAAAACATGTTATTTTAACCAAACTGTAGAGTATGTTAATAAAATATAACTAGGCTGTGTAGTAGAGTATGTTAATAAACTGTAACTAGCAGGGGAGAAATGGACATACGGTACTGTCACAAAGTCAGTGAAAACCATGGAAAGTTAAAAAATGGACCAGGAGGCAGGCTTGCAGAAAAACTACGATTTTGTATTGGATCCAGGCCAGGACAACAAAAATGGCAAATATTAAAGAACTCAAAAATCAAACTTAAATGGAGAGGCAAAGTGTGAATCTCTCCCCATGACAGCCTACCTACACTTCTATCGAGCTGTTTCCATATACTCTGCAGAGTCCACTCTTTTAACCAACCAACCAGAGTACAGTATGATAGCAATTCACCCAAGATGTTCTAATCAATCAGCTAACAGGATTAACAGGCATCCCTCAATCAGATCTTCAGGCACCAATCACCCAAGTACACAGCTGGCTTCAACAGGCCACTCCCCCATAACTGCATCTTCCTGTGCAGATAAACAAAAAGATATTAAAGAGATTCCAGAATGTGCACCCTGTTTGAATGGGAATCTACAAGCTACAAGCATAACATACATTTCAGTATGAATTTGTACGGCTAAACTTAAACATCCGGGGGAAATTTTTCAGCAAGAGGCTGCTCTATGATAGGTACACAGGAGACATGTACCGGTGTCTGTACTCTGTACCTGTCCCCACTGTCCCCGCACTTTTTTCCAAAATTCTGCTTTAATTTTGTGACAACTCACATTGTTATAGTTTTAATAATAGAAATGTAATCAGTCCAGGCAGTTTGTGAGATTAGCCCCAGACACACAGGCAGACTCATAGACCCATTTCTAGGTGGCTTAATCCTGAACAATCTGTTTGCACTAATGAAACGATGGACATAACTGGTGTCCGGGACGCATTGCATACTGGTTGACAATGTCAATTAAGTTATTTGAAGCAGATCGCTCTGGATTGGACACTAGATGCACTGCCGTCTTTATTGTAGTTTGGACATTTTGCAATTACCTCTCTGTCGGAAGAGGGAGACAACAGAGATAAAACTGACTGACTGTAGTGCCACAAAGGTAACAAATATTTGCATGTATTTTAAGAACTCTACCAACAGAGGGCAGAAGTGCTATATGTACAAGTGCTTGAAGATACAGATTCTATTTTGTAGTGAAAGTTCATCACACAGTTTGGGATGATGCTTAGAAGCTGCTCAAGAATTATGCTTAAAAATCATTCTCAATCTATCTCACCCTGTCATTCTCAGTGTTTGACAGAATGTTATGCCTTAACAATGTTCCCTAACCCTGATACTTTTAAACACCAACCCTGATGATTTTGGAGGGTGGAATCTGATTGTTTTGAATCAGTGACTCCCGAAACGTATTATTTACTGTACGTGCAGGTGATGACCTATTTCATCCACCACGGCTTGCCAACTGGTATATAGTATTTACTTTTTGTTTTAGTTTTTTAGTTTTTTGTTTTCTGTGTAATTGATGCAAAGCCGAATATGTTTATTTTCGTTCTGTTTCGTTTGTTCTGATTTGTAAGCCTTGCAGCATCGTTGATACTTGGTTTTCTTTATTTTTATCTTTTGTTTCCATTTTTCTATTGTGACAATTAATTGAAATTTTAATAACGTGGGCATAATAAGCTTCGGCTTCAGCCCATACCTTTTTGGTCAATAGTTATCTTGTTGTCTTTATTCTGTATGTTCAACTGTATAAACTATAAACTATAAACTAACTCTCTTTTTTTCAAGTGATGTTAAAAGTCATGCATGGAAACCATTCTTTAGATTCAGTTGAGAGTGAAACAACATGAGCGCTCGCATGTCTCTGTGTATAAACAGCTAAGGCACCAAATCAGTCCATAGCAGTTAGCAATCCAAGTACTGTTGTTGGTGTGGTGTGCTAGATCCTGTTGTCCCAAAGGTAAACAGCCATCTCCATATGCCCCTCATTCAGATTCAGCTTATGCTCTATTTCCTATCAGAAGCAGAGGCCTACCATCCCTATGACCATTTCCATCATGATAATCATCATGCCCCATCTGTCATGTACTTGAGAATGGCACTGCAGTCCTGCCATAATATGGCATGATATTGCCATTCTGTCTGCAATTCCCTGTTTTTGCCAGGTCTGAAGGAACTTCTCAAATGAAGCTCACACTGGTCAAAATATTTCACATACACCTGAATTCTCCAATGGGGATCAATATCCATCGATCGATTGACCGACCAAGTGACCGACCGACTGACAGAATGGAACCATTTGTACACTCTTAATTAAAATAACACTATCTGATGATTTTACTGTGTGTCGTTTGTGTTTCAGTTGCTGATGAATTCTTTGGCATAAGAACAGAATATAATCGTGTTTTGCCTCAAAGGAGAATCCTGTAAAAAAAAAAAAAAAGTGACGACAGTAGTGCCACAACTACTAGGCCTACTATCACTTTCCTGAGCTCACTTGTGGATTAGTGCCAGCCAGTGTTGATGATTATTACAATCACTGTAACCAAATTATGTCAGGGTGTTAAAGGGTTAAGGTGTCAAGGCTCTATCCTGCCCGTAGTCACAGCTCGGTGACACCCCCTTCCTTCGCCCCCTGCCCCATCCATCCACCTCCTCCACCCCCTCCTCCTGTTGTGTGTGTCAGCCACATTGGAAGGTGTCACTTTATGCCTGCTGATTATTCACAGCCACCTGTCCCTCTCTGTCCCATAACAGGGGGCACTGCAGTGGTTACGCATGCAGGCATTCATCTCTGCACCACTGTGTTTCTGTTAAGGGTTAGCGAGAGTTCAGTTTCTTTACTTCTTTTCTTCTTGCTGAACAATACCGTTGCGCAGGCCAAAATAAATATGTTCATTTTGGCCTGAACAATAGTATTGTTGTTAGCGTACATGTACAGAGAAACACGTACCATGCAAGTACCCTATCAATGCCAGAATGTGGGCGTAATCTATCCGATCGCTTTACAGTCACTGAGAGGTCTATGGCAGTCCTATCATGACTGAAAGTGATACAGTTACCCAAATGTGATAATGGTGTGGCTTCTATGTGGATCTTGGATGTCATGTTGATGATATCATATTGACACCAGTGATGCCATGTCGTTATGACGTCATATTGACTATATAAAGTTAAATATTTCCCAAAAGATGATGCGAAAATTATTCAGGCAAGTATTTCATCTATTGTCAACAGGAGACATTTGGGCTTTGATTGGGCCAGTGGTTTGCATGATTAGCCATGCACAGACACACAGACAAAGACCCTGAGCCTCTTCTAGACGGCTCGCCCAGAAGCCTTGCCATAAAAAGGGTGTTTTTTCACCCTGTATGTTGCACCTTCAACTGGCTGCCTCTTGTCTCTGAGCAAGTATGGTAAACACCACATTGTAGACAGATGTCAGCATGCAGGGTGAATGATATGGGCTGTCGGTGAACAAAGGCAAATTGCTTTTAACCGCCCAGGACAATAACTCTGCAAGCGCACTGATTGGAAAAGTTACGTAAATAAGCCAGCAATCTGCTAGACACTGAGGAGAGGATGACTAATTGACATTTGTCTTTTAATTCTCCTTTATCTGCAGTGAGGACCTCTTCCCATACAGTAGTAATAACCTTGAGGGTGTGAGTCTCAGTGTGTCTGCAGTGTCAGGCTTGTACCAATGAGAGGCCTGACCTTTTGACCTCTGAATTGACCTTGTGTGTGGCCACTCGCAAGCTGTCCATCAGGGGGCCTGAGTGACTCTTCCTGTGACCACACATCATCTCCCTGGATGTCAAAATGGAGAACTCCATAGGCTCTACCATAATGCATATGTGATCATGGTGGTTGTTCTTTTCTCACTGTGGTCATAGGTTTTAACCACTTTCAAGCTGGCGTCCCTATTGTGGGCATTAAAACATTTTCAAACATTTTCAAAGGTTTTCACAAAAATTCTAAATTTTTGTTTCTAATAACGTGTTGCAATGCAACTTGTGGATCGGCTATTTTCATATGATACCTTTGTAATACAACATATACAATTGGGTTAAGTGGTTAATTCATTTTTTTGGACAACTGAGGCATTATTTGCAATTAGTAGGGTTTTCATGGTCGCAGGGAGGGGAAATAGACTCCTCATGTGAGGTTCAGGTCATGTTTGCTAAATACAGGCAGACTTTCACAACTAAACAGTTCACAAGATATTTCAGACTGTTAAATGTTATCTTTCTGATCTTGAAGGAGTCCTAACCATCACTAACAGAATAAAGTGAGACAAAGAAAGATACTGGTTGATTAGACAAAAGGGGGGAAATGATAATGCAGTTGACTTGACCCTGTAGTGCAGATGAAAGCACACTAATTAGTCTACAGAGGAATGGCTTAACAGTCACTTTTTCCCTATGGCCCTGCTATGCTATTGATTTCAGGAGCTAAGTCAATGAAATTGATTAAATTGTAGCAAGCTAAGCAATAAATGCAAGGGCCAACAGGTGACTAAAGACAAGTCTAAACTGAATGATTAACATTTGTCTCTATCTAAATGTATGGCAGGAAAATACTTAATAATATTTATATTATTCATATTATATATCATTTCTTTGGCTAACAGAGCAGGATACACATTACAGATATAGCTACGTGTGTGTGTGTGTGTGTGTGTGTGTGTGTGTGTGTGTGTGTGTGTGTGTGTGTGTGTGTGTGTGTGTGTGTGTGTGTGTGTGTGTAAAAATATAAATATATATATATATATATAAATAAATAAAAATATCACATGGGGCTCTGTGGCTTAATGCATATCAATCGGGTCCTGAAATGAAAAGACAATTTAGGCTAGCTATATGACTCATCCACACAAGTGTAATTCCCCAGGGATAGATTTGTTTCATACAATAACAATCATGGGCAAAATAACTTGTTTTAGTGTGATTTGTGAACATGATTGTGTGAGCAGTTAACCACTTAAACCCCAGCATCGCTACTGTGGGGAAAGCTTTTGCTGAAGTTGTGAGCTTGTCGATCTGCTATTTTCAGCGAAAGCTTTCCCCTCAGAATTCAGAAAATACACTAGTATTGAGCCCTGAGGGACTCCGTTACCCATATGGGGTTTAAGTGGTTAAAAGTGATGAAATAAGCCCGTGGAATGGAGCGCCCCCATTGGCCGCTGCCGCCGTGTATAAAGAACTGCAGTGGCCGATTCAAGCAGATCCTCTGCAGGCATTTCATCCTCCGAGGAGAAACACTGGAACCAACGCGTGTTTTCACTGGGACGGTTCGGAGCTTTTTCCTGTGTTTTTTAAAACATTTTATGCACAGCATTATTGGGCCATATATTTATATACAATGAAGGAAAGGAGAAACACGCAGCCGTTGGTGGTGAGATGTAAACTGGTTCTGGTGGGAGACGTTCAATGCGGAAAAACGGCGATGCTGCAAGTCCTGGCGAAGGACTGTTATCCAGAGGTATGCGAATGTCCCCTTTCCATGTTTAAAATATCATATATGTTAAATGAGACGCACCGTGTGTGTCTCATTTATGTTATGTTATGTTTATGTTATCTGATATACAAAAATCATATTAGCGTATAGCCAGGTTATATTGTTTTGTTGTTTGTGGGCAAAACGTAGATTTTCTGCGGTATGATCCTATTATGTCAAAATGACATTTTTGGCACACAGAAACACATTATCAGTGTGTGTCTCATGTATTATATCAGTGGTTCTCAAACTTTTTCAAGTCAAAGACCCCCAAATTGATATGTAGGCTATTTGGCCGCGGACCCCCGATCAGAAAATGCTTTGTGCCAGGGACCCCCAGATCAAGAGAAGATTTGTGTGAAACAAATTAAAATGTATGCAAAAATGTCCAATACTTTCAATATATATTTTTAATAATATTCAAAAATAGCATGTACAAGGCAAGCTCACAGTGCTGTGAGCTTGTAGATCTGCGATTTTTGAACAGCCAAATATTGCTGGTGGGGACCCCCTGGAACCCCCCCCCCCCTCCCAAGGACCCCACTTTGAGAACCAATGATGTGATATAAAAACATCATAATAGTATAGGTTATATTGTTTTATAGTTTGTGGGCAAAATGCATATTTTCTTCGGTATAACAGAGCCTATGTAAAAAATGTTGGCACACAGAAGAGACACCCAGTGTGATGCAGTTGCAGGCTGGCGAATTTGATGCGCAATTCTAAAGATTTAATTATTCCAGATATAGGCTATCCTATATGTTTTATTATTTTTGCGCCATATAAAAACATGTTCTATATTCCTTTTGCATCTATGACGCTATGCGCCATAGTAGCCTATCTAGGACTACCTATGATAGCCTATTTATAGTTGTAGAAATATAATATTGAACAGAAATCCAATTATGCTGGGGTGGGGAGGGGGGACATTGGGGTTGTATTGTGTCACATGGATGTTGATGTAAACAGCATGACACTGTCAAGAAAATGAAAAAGGCTCAATAAAAGATAGAAAAGATAGAAATCCAATTATCATCAGCTAATTAAGGAATTTACTACAGTGTGTATGTTGTTCAGCCCAGATGGTTACGTGTTACTTACTGCTACATTCCATTACCTGTGGCACACTGCCACTATACTATAAAAACTGGTCAAACATTGGCCAAATAGTCAAATAATATAAGAAAGAGGAAAACATTTCGAAAATATACGATCTACAAGCTCACAACGCCTCGTGGTGCGAGGTGTTGTGAGCTTGTAGATCTGCAATTTTTTTCACAATAGTGCCACTGGCACTGTGGCAGCCAAGGATGTTGGCTGATCAGTGACGCCTCAGCACTAATGACACCATGTCGCTAATTGTCCCACAGACATACGTGCCAACGGTGTTTGAGAACTACACAGCCTGCCTGGAACTGGAGGAGCAGCGTGTGGAGCTCAGTCTGTGGGACACCTCAGGTAACTGTCTGTCTGTCTGTCTGTCTGTCTGTCTGTCTGTCTGTCTGTCTGTCTGTCTGTCTGTCTGTCTGTCTGCCTCCTCCCTGCAGCATGGAATGTATGCTCTGCGCTTTGATCTTGAGATGCATCTGTCTCCATCATCTCCAGCTGAGCTAGTAGACTGGGATCAAGTCGCTTTGCAGGGTTGATGAATGATCTGGTGTGGTCTAGTAGCCTATAGAGGCCAATGGTTCTCAACCTGTTCAGGCCGCGACCCCCCAAAATAATCATATGTGAACTGGGGACCCCCCACCCTGACAAGTACTTGGAATTGAAGGAGTTGAGGCATTACATTTAGTTTGACCCGGTTCCACAGATAGATATTGTTGCGAGGTGTTGTGAGCTTGTAGATCGTCTATTTTCAAAAATGTTGCCTCTGTCTTATATTATTTGACAATTTGGCCAATGTTTGACCAGTTTTTATAGTATAGTTTTTGATTACTTTTGATGCTGTAATGGTCTTTTTCTTTTCTTTATTATATTAAAACGGTCTTAAAAGTCCTTAAATTGACACTACACTGTCTTCTGAGGACCCCCCCCCCACCCAAAATCATGTGGGGAGTGGGGACCCCCTGGGTGCTTCCCCCAGGTTGGGAACCACTGTAGTAGGCCATGAGGTGAACCATGAAAAAGGGACTGGGCACTGCTTTTTACACCCTTGTGTGGACTTAGATTAAACGGAAAAAATTAAAATATTATGGTGATTGTTTTGCTTATAAATGTATTAATATTAATTTTGAGAACACAAAATGCATGTACTGTTACCTAACATGAGACAAGTATTGGTGCATTAGAGTATAGGCTACCGTACTCACATGTGAATCTAACCCATTAAGACCTGAGGCGATTCTGAAAATGTTCTTCTAAATCCTAACAGTTTTTTGGAAAACAAAAAAACAAAAAAAACGTTTCACTATTTTTGAAAAATAGCAGATATACAAGCTCATAGCGCGGCACTCGGTGCCGCACTATGAGCTTGTATCTGCTATTTTTGAATAGACAAAGACATTTAAAATTACACAGACGCGTTCCCGGTCTTAATGGGTTAAACCATGAAATATAGGAAAGCATGTCTCAGGAGTAGATCAGAAACCCCCTCACAAAATTGCACAATTCTACTGAACTCAAATTCAGCCCAAAATATACTGTACAATTATGTGTTGGTGTCACAGCATGTCTCATCAGTAAATATGAAATCACCCACAACCCCACCCGCTGCCCTCCACACTCTCCTATCTAATATCAGGGTCTTGAGCTCTACAGTGTTGTTAGCTAAGCTCTCGCGCCGCAGTGCATCGACGTAAGTAGTGCGCTTCTTTCCTGGCTTTGCCCTGGATTGGCTCCCATAGCGTCAGTTTGCTTGCCACTAGTTCCGGGTGCCTGACGGAGTGCCCTGCCTTCTCTCTCTGACTTTTATTTCAAAATAAACAAAATGTAGGAAAGGAAAAAAGGGATATTTATTCGAGACCCATAAAAATGGGTCTGCGGCCCAAAAGTTGGTCTCGACCCACTGTTTTAAATAGACTTGTAAAAGAAGGTCAGTGTGTCATGGCGGCTTCGCCCTGGGGTTCAATGGTGTAGTGTACTGACCTGGATACAGTAAACCTGGGTCTGCTCTGCAGCACCTGTCTGATTCCCTCCATGCTTACAGACCCCACATCCTGTTCATCCATACACAGGCATGCATGCTGGATGCTGCAAGCATCTTCACTAGGTCACCATGGCTGAGTAAACATGCCTGTGTACATCCACTAGTCTCTCAAGACAGACGCGTTGGCTCCCACAAATTTCAAAGCTCTGAAAATGAGTAGAAAATAAAGCGGACGCTACGGCATTCACACACTTTCGTTTCGCCAATCCGTCTGTGCAGTCGCATAAATAACTCCTACTGGAAACCAAATAAGTCAAAGCCTATCTAGCTAGCTGCTTAGCAGAAATGGAAATTCTAATACTTTATTTTAAAGATATTTTAAAATAAACTTTCTTGAATACTCCTTCTGCGTCAAGAGGATTGGTCAAATACCGTTCCATTCTGAAGAGCAGATGACAGCTTCCTGTTCTCAACTTCTACTGGGTGGAATTACAGACGCTGTAGCTTTCGAAGATTGTGAAAGAGACACACAGCAAAATGCTCAGTATTCATTTAACTCTTGAGAGTGTACAAATGAGACCAAATGGACCCTTATGAGTCCTGGGAATGTTAATGTATGTATGTACGTCCGATGCTAGGCAATGTCTATGTGCGCTAGTGTGTATGTGCGTGCATTTGCATGCACTGCATACGTGTGTGTGTGTGTGTGTATGCGTGTGTGTATTCAATGCATATTCATTTAAGTGTGAATAAAAGTATTTGCATGCGTGGGCATGTAAGACCGCCTGCTAACAACAAAGCCCTTATGTAACAGACTCACTTGTATGTGATGATGCTGTTTACCATGCTCTCAGCATTTTCTCCATGACCTGAAAGTTACAACAGTGGTAGTACAACTCACGTAATTCCCTGACCAGACCAAATCCCCCATTTTTTAAATCCCAGACTCTGGGCATTTGGTCTGGCTAGCATGAGCAGGCTGGGTGCCTTGGGATGTGGGGAAAGGCCGACAACGAGGAAGGTTTCTGGAGCAGACAGCTAGGCAGGAGATTCAGCAATGATCGTGACCTGCATTCCCCTCCATATGCTGCCCTGGGTTGGCCGCACAAGCAGCACAATACAGGGGATTAAGATTCAAAATGGGAACGCTGTGCTGTATTGGTGACTGACCTAAAGTGTTAGGACTTCTTCATCCGCCCTTCTGTCTGTGAACATATACACGTACGTGGCCCGAACCTCTAGTAGTCTAAAAGTCTCTGGCATTATTTGCCATTCTTTTCTACAACCCCTCCCCCTTTTGTCATTGTTTTTCCCCCGTCCCTCCCTGCACTTTCCCTGTTGCCCTCAACCAACCCCCTCTGCCTCTATCGCTCTCTCGCCTGTCTGGCTGACCACGGGGACCATATTGCAACCCCCCCCCCCCCCCCCTTAAGTCTGTTGTCCGGGACGGCTAGCACATCTCACGTCACCGTCCCGGTGATGAATGACAGGCAGTAGGGGCTAACGGATGGTCACACACCATGCAGTTTCACCTTCTTACTGTAATCTGCTCTAATTGCACAGAGCTGTGCCGCTGTGGGGCCCCCACCATGGCGAGCGGGTCTCCTTGTTATCCTGGTTCCTCTTCATTGATTGGACTGACCTCATCGCCGCCCCCCCCACCAGCAGGCTGCTCTCCCTCCCTCCCTTCCTCAGGACCCCTGTATTTACTGACCAAAATCAATCCACTGGCTTTAATCAGCCCATCCCAATCAGACATGCAGAGGGAGAGAGGAGGGAGAGAGCGGTGGGGGCTGGGGGGAGAGGAAGAGGAAGAGACAAGGCAAGGGGGAGACCTAAAGCCTGAGTTATACTAGTTGCGTGCGGGTGTTGCGCACTGAAAATAGCAGATCTACAAGCTCACAAGGCGGTGCACGCTCGCAGTGCAACGTGTTGTGAGCTTGTAGATCTGATATTCTTGGTGTGGAACACCCACACGCAACTAAGTATAAGTCAGGCTTCACACTGTCCAGTGGCTGTAACTCATGATGGTGAATAATGAATCTTGTTACAGTATATTGTTAGGGAGTAATAAATACTAGTTTGAATGGACTTGCTGACACAGGGCTTTGTGTTTCAGCCCATACACATAATGATTACTTGCATGATACATGGATGAGATTGATTTGGAATGAGCCAATATCCAATTTAGCTGATGGAACAATCTGTTCCAATCTGTAAAACAGAGCCATCGTTAAAAGATGATGAAAAGCGTCATGCTAATGGTCATATATCACATACTCGAACGGCCGCCTGGCTATTACCACCCAGGGCAGTATACTATTTATGTATCAGGGACTTTAAAAAGGGTAAGCCTCCCTAGAGGAAAGGATGTATTGTTATTAGAGAATAGAAACAGCCACAGTGTGAATTAATGTGCAATCAACCATGTGGTCATTTGCAGTGTTATGGGCAAGAGAAGGCAAGGTGAGCAGAGAGTTTGGGACAAAGAGGGCCCATAGTAATTAACATTTATATTTCTCTTATCACAGCACTTTTGCCCTTCTCACATTGGCTCTGTGATGCACCCAGATTACTGTGACAAGTAGTGATGTTGCATTCATATCTATTACGTATGACTCCACCTTTGGGCAAGTTTTCATCGCGATCACAGCCCCATTCAATTCCATTATCAAATCCAAGTTAAATATTTCAAAAAGTGTAGAACACTTTTTGAAAGTGTTACACCAAAAATATTTGAGTAAGTACAACGTTTCGGTGCTGCTCCGTCCAGCGGTATGAAACAAGCCCTCAGGGCTTTTTGTGTTATCCTTTTAACATCATTGTGTAATCGTACCACTGTACCTTTTTGCAAACTGTTAATAAATAAATTATTCAAACTCCGGACAGACAGACAGCCAATTGTTGTTTTAACGGATATTGTTAAAGGACCATACTGGTGGTCTGGCATGTTTAGCCCATTGACTATGACTCACAGTTTACTTAACACTACTGCAGATTGTTTTCTAAATCATACTGTGGTTTGTTTGCTTTTCAACCCATTAAGACCTGAGGCTGATTTTCTTTTAAATCTTCTAAATCCTAACTAAAAATGAAAAATCGTATGTTGGTACAGTGGTGTGATCAAAACCTTTTCATGTGAAGGACCCCCAAAATTATATGTACAGTATTTGGTCGCGGACCGCGCTATGAGCTTGTAGATCTGCTATTTTTGAATAGCCAAAGAAATCTGAAATGACACAGATGCGTTCATCTGTGTCATTTTAACCCATTAAAACCTGAGGCCGATTGAAAAAATAATAATCTAAATCCTAACAGTTTTCTGAAAAGCTTATGTTGCTATATCAGTAGTTTAATGTCAAGGACCCCCAAAATTATATGTATTTGGCCACGGACAAAATATTTTGTTCCAGGGACCCCCAGAAACAAAGATTTGAGTGAAAAATGTTAGCTTAAAAATATATATTCAAAGATTTTCAAAAAAAATCAAGATTTTTCAAAAATAGCAGCTCAGCCAAAGTATAAAATATGGTTAAAGTGTTTAAAATCTAAAGTGACACAGATGCTTTCCCGGGTTTTAATGGGTTAAAACCACATTAACCATGATTCTGGGGTGAGCATTCGAAGCTCACAACACATCACAGCACGACATGTGATCTTGTAGATCGGCTATTTCTGGCAAAGATATTTGAGGGAAATACTTGGACCTACAATAGAGCCCTGGGTTGGGGGACCCCAGTCAACTAAATATATAGGGTTTAAGTGGTTAAATAGCGTCAGTCTACTCTACACAGTTAAACCCTCAATGTTGATTTCTTCATCTATCACTCGGAGAGTTTACAAATGGAACCATATGGTTCCATTTCTACACTATGTGAATCCCCCGCCCCCCCCCCCCCCCCCCAGTTGTTAATTTCAGTACAGTATGAAAATCAACTTGTTTAGACTTGAAACTTGCTTGAGATAGGTAATCAAGCAAACTATATCTTTGTTATGTTCCTTGAACTTCCATGGAACCACCTAGTTAAATAGAGATAAAATGATTCATCAATTATTTAACTGTAATTAAAAAAATAAATCAAATGACATTTTAGTAATTTAATAATTGCTTTATCATGTAGTTATATTTAATAATTGTTTTATCATGTAGTTATTATAGTTATTTCTAATGGTGCAACTTCACCAAAATGTGAATGTTAGTTTTTGTTCCATACTACAGTATAAGTAAAGTTATGGTTTTGACTGCTGGGTAAACAATTTCAAGATGTCTGTTCATGTTCAGATAGTGAAATTGACAGATTAATAGATTATTGGTTAATTGATTATTGGTTAATTGATTATTTATGGATTTAATTATTGATTGATTATTGATTAATAATTGTTTGTTACAGCCTATAGTTATAAAGCACTGCTTGTTCATAATCGAGCTACAATGATACACAGCCAACAAGGACACATCCTTTCTATTCTCCCTGCAATGCAATTCAGGTCTGATTCTATCTGTAGCATGCAAAACACGAAAGCCTTTTTTAGTCCTGACGTCACTCCTGACGTCACGGAAGTTTTTCTCTATGGAAAATAATATTGGGTCATCTTAGAATCGTCTCATATAAGAATTGTGGTCCAAAAATAAACGAATTGTCCCGGCGCTATCGTCAGAAAGGTGGCTCTGTAGTTTACTATTGTCAGACTCATATCAAACTCATATTTGATACGGATCAGTTTCTGGCGAAAATGTAATTAATTTGGCGGCGGTAGCATTAGCGTTTTCTCGCCGTCAATTGATGCTTCATACCCATTTGAGTCAAACCGGGATCATTTGTTTATTAACACAATTCTTATATGCCGGGATATTAAACACGTCTATGGGATTTGGGAATTCAGAATGGGGGGGAAAAAAACGTGACCCAGGTAGGATGCGTACATTACGTCAGACTTTGGTGCTCTATACTTAGTTGTGTGCCGGTGTCACGCACTGGAAATCGCTTATGTACAAGCTCACTACACGTTGCATAATAAGCTCACATAGTGAGCTTGTACATTTCTTGTGGGAGACACAGCATGCAGCCAAGTATAAATCAGGCGTAATGTAACGTAGAGTGTTTTTTTTTTGGGATGGGCTGCAAGCTACATAGCCGTTGCAGCATTAATACAGCTCCTGGGTAGGGAGATGGGGGCTGCAAGCTACTCAGTTAGCATCTGCAGCATTAGTACAAGCTCCTGGGTACGGAGATGGGGGCTGCAAGCTACATACTGTAGTTAGCAGCTGCAGCACTAGTACAAGCTTCTGGGTAGGGAGATGGGCTGCATGGTCTCCTCTCATACCTAAATCTGTGAGTCATCCCCATGTAGATTATTAATCTGTCTGACCTCTGCTTTTTCTCCGCTGGAGATGAGTGTGCTAATGATGTGCCTAAAAAAAGCCTGATTTATACTTTGTTGCACGCCGGAAATAGCCTTATCTACAAGCTCACAATACATCGCATTGTAGGTCTGCTAATTTGTTCGGCGCACAACACAACAGTTTTTACATTTTAATTTAAGCATAAAAGGCATGTCATTTAGTTAATGTAGCACACACACACACACACACACACACACACACACACACACACACACACACACACACACACACACACACACACACACACACACACACACACACACACACACACACACACACACACACACACACACACACACACACACACACACACACACATATAGGTATGAGCACAAATAGATACGCTCACAGACAGATATGGGCACACATAAATATTGATACAAATAGGCATAGGCATGCTCATGCACACATACTGCAGATATGCACACAGACTTGTTCACATGCACACAACAGGCATGCAGACAAACATGCAGACATATTACGCATCGGTTTCTGGTCACTTGTTTTTGTGTACAATGCACATATCATTTTATTGAGGTATCTAAAGAGCACAGAGTACGTTTCTGACTGGGCAGGAATTGGTTGACAGGCTATCAATAGTTGACAGTCTGACGATAAGGCAGAAACTTAATCTGTGGTCTTTATACTGTATATACCTCAATAAAACTATAGTGTGCAGTCTGTGCACACAGAAAAACAGGACAGCAGAAAACAATGTGTGATACGTCTTCTTTTATTTCCCTGGATCGATTATTTTACAAGGGTCGCAATCATTCAAAAAAAATTGTGTTTATTCATTTGCTTGTCTGTCATTGACCTCAATACATTCCATTGTTTGGCTCCAGTTTGCCTCCCAGTGTGACGAATTTGCCAGCTGGAATTGCCGGACCAAGAAAGTGAAGTAGATGACTCCAAATGTCTTGGCATGGCCTTGACTGGCAAGGAGGAGGAAGAGAATGGAAGGGCTTCTCTGTGATGTAATGTCAGACTGCAGAGAGGGTGGAGGATTAATGACAGGGGAGGGCTCTTTGTGATCTTCCTCAGTAGAGTGCACTCCTGCTTTCTCTCCCCCATAGCAGGAACAAGCTATTTCCTCAAGGATTAGAAATCGGGCTTAGGAATGTGGTGCCACTGCACCTGTACACAAACACAAACACAAAAACACACACGCACGCACGCACGCACGCACACACACACACACACACACAGAGCCCCGTGCTGGTTAAAAATATTCATCATCATCTAACTTTGATGTATGTATTAACATTTTTTCAAAGGGACATAGAATGATACAAAGAAACACAAATGGAATTTTCAGTGTTTCAAAATGAAAGACAAGAAATTGCTTATGTGGTGTTGAGAAAAGAGAAAAACAGCATGAAAGGTCTGAGATACCCTCCCCCCTTCCCTCCTCTCCTTGGCAGGGGGACCAATTTGTCAGCTTTAATTGAAATGGCCCCCTCTGGACCCCTGTGTGCCTGTCCATCGATTTGTGCATTTAGATCAGTGTCCATTTAATGCAGAATCACACCCGGTCTCCTGGCTGTGTGGTGCCCCCAGCCAGGCAGGTACCACTGTCTGCCCTCTTTCTATCTCTCTGTCTTTCATGGTGGTGATAACATGGTCAAATGTTAGCGCATGTCTCTTTCTCACTGATGAGAAATGTGTTCCAAGAGGTGATGACCATGCTCTTTCTCCCCTATAGTTGAAGGTGCAAATGGCGGTGGTCCTCTGAATTCTGTGAGACATTCAAAGGCTGGTGAATTGTGCTGCCTTTGCGAGGGAATAAATGCAAGATGATTGGTCTTAAGCACATTGTTTGGATAATTTGTTCCCAACAACAACAAACGTTTTTTTCTTACCCAAAGGCATAGAACCAGAGATTGTGATGCAACAAGCGTATACCTTTGTTCCTTCAGCAGCACTGTTTACTTCCTTCTGGACATTGAGCCCTGAGGAACCACAGCTTGTCATTAACGTTATTCCACTCACGACTCCCCAGCAGCTGGCAAATTCAATTTTACCCTTTGATAATGTGAAAAATCATTAACTATTTATGAAACAGATCTATATGCACACATGGCCATGTTGTATGTTGCCCTTTTTTGTTTAGTTTTTTGTCTGATGCTATGTTCTTTTTTCTTCTACATTGTAAATCAATTAGGCACATTATATAATATCTGATGAGTGATTACACCATGCAGTTGTTATTTATAGCCACATAGGAAAGATAAATCCCTACTGAGACTGGTATGGAACCTAAGTAAACATGTTAATCCCCTTGAGACACTGTTACTCTTTCATGTGAACCAATATGGTATTCATCTCTGGCTGGTGCCGAACTGAACCAGACTGGGGCTTGGTATGGTGGTGAATGGTGATGATTTGGCTGTATGTCTTCAGTCTCCAACCCTGTTGCTGAAGAGAGGAATGTCCTCGGCAGTAGGTGGGCGGGCACTTTGCTGTGTAAAATGATTGATTGGCAGTTAAGGCAAGCCTTTATAGAGGGGTGGGAGGAATGCTTGATGCAGATGGTGGATTCCAAGGCTGTTGCTGTGGTAACAAAGGGACCGGAGGTATTGCACGCGGCGCGGAGGACTTTAGGAAGGGGGGGGGGGGGGGGGTTGGGGGCGGCTTACTTAAGGATTCTGAACATGAGTGGGAGCGTCTGCCTGCCCCGAGCCACACTGTTCCACTTGCGTAATCCACTGCTAGAGACGATCAATGAGGATTTAGTGCTCGATTGTCATCTTCTCCCCCTTCCGAAATGCCAATAGAGGATAGAGGAGCCAGGAAAGGAGCAGTTTCAGGGATACCAAAGTAAGGCTCAGCATGAGAAGTGATGCCTATCAAACCTAATCCCCGCTTTTCTCCTTCGCTCCTCAGTCTCTCCATTTCCGTCCCTGCTCTGCCCAAGCACACGTGGTCACAGCAACCAGCGCCAGATATAGTCTATTCTCAAAATTAATTAATTAATTTCTCAGCCCTGGAGCCAATTGGAGAAACTAATAGTCTCACCCAAGCTCATTAAAAAAAACTGGTACTGTATGCTTGATGTACGCTGAGTCCCCAGAGACGTCCACGACCCATTGCAGATCCCATCTTACAACTTATTTGTGTTTAGGCAAACACAAATGCTTAATTTATGCTCCATCGTGCTATGGTGTCACACACTGGAAATAGCAGATCTACAAGCTACAATGTGTCGCATCGCGACCCATTGTGAAAATTGCATTTCGCTGCGTGATGCCATCATGTGTAACCAGTGCGCAACAGTTGCATGTAATGAAATACAAATCAGGCTTAAATTGAACTGATCAGCTTCACAACGATAGCTGAACTAGCTTGAGATGTGTGCCTTCAGTTGTCACTCATTTGTTGTGTGCTGTTCCCCTGTTTCATCCCTGTGTTATCCACATTAAATATGTTCTCCCATTCTTCCCCTTCAAGGTTCTCCCTACTATGATAATGTGAGGCCCCTGTGCTACAGTGACTCTGATGCAGTTTTGCTGTGTTTTGACATCAGCCGTCCAGACATCGTTGACAGTGGACTGAAGAAGGTAATAATCATAAACATAACAAACATAACACAAAAACAGAAGAAATCCACACACCAAATAGCTCCTATTAATGGTAACGTTTTGAGCCACAAAGGCTTGGAGATCAGGTTTAAATGACTTCACTTAAGTAATTAATTTGATAATCGAATGCCTGCCTCCAGCCCGCGGTTGAATATTCAGTGGTTTAGATTATTTTGGTATAATTCAGACAATTCCTTAATTCTACTTAATTCTAATTTATGATTCAGCGTAAAAGTGTGCAAATGTGATATGTCAGATAATGTCACTCTCCAATAATGACGTATTTTCAGCTCAACATGGTTGACATGTTGCATAACACTTTATCGCCAAAGCATAAATTTGGCTTTAGCGTATTGGTAATCAATAGCAAGTTGGCATCATAAATCCATCGCAAACATGAGGTGGGGTGAATATCATCACTATTGGGCGGAACATTCATTTATGTTTTTTTATATAAATGAATGCCCTATTTTACAACAAAAGTAAAATAACTGAACTACAAGCTCACAGCGCAAGTTCTATTCTTGTGTTTTCTATTGTATTCTAAAAATTGTTATATTTTCACTATTTAGATTTATTCAGATTGTGCTTAGAGAAAATACACCCCCCTTTACACGCTTTATTTCCACACTATTTACGAGATATCTTCTATGTCCACACAGTGGAAGACGGAGATCCTGGACTTCTGTCCCAGTACCCGCATCCTGCTCATTGGCTGTAAGACCGATCTACGCACAGACGTCTGCACGCTGATGGAGCTGTCCAATCAGAAACAGACACCAATAACTCACGAGCAGGTGAGAGAGAAAATGTCAGATCGTTTTTTCCATTAATCCCTTGAACCAAATATCGACTATCTCACAACGCATTGCATCCGCAACACGTTGTGAGCTTGTAGGTCGGTTATTTCATGTGTGAGACACGTCGTACAATGAAGTAGAAAACGTTTCTCATTGCAAGTCTTTGGGCCGAACTAGGCTTAAAATAAGGTTTGTTACGCTTAATTTAAACTCTGTCGTAAAAACGTCAGATCTACAAGCTCATATCGCGTTGTACGACTGAGTGTAAATCAGGCTTTAGACTGGCATGGCATCTGACACCCCCCTCCCTCCCTCCCTCCCCTTCATGCTCAGGGTTCTACTATGGCCAAGCAGCTGGGTGCAGAGGCCTATCTGGAGTGCTCTGCGTTCACGTCAGAGAAGAGCATCAACAGTGTGTTCCGCACCGCCGCGCTGGCCTGCATCAACAAGCTACAGCCTCTCCCCAAGCCCAGCCCCACCCGCCGTCTCTCCAAAAGACTCCTCCACCTGCCCAGCAAGTCAGATTTGCTGTCCACCACCTTCAAGAAGGAGAAGACCAAGAGCTGCTCGGTCATGTGAGTGGGGAGACACCCCCCGCCCCCTCTTCCCTCGGGGTGACGCTCCCCACGTGTGACTCCCAAGCCCCTTGCCTCTTTTGGTCTCGGGGAAGGGGGGGTGGGCACGATGGCTTTATCAGAGAAGGGCTCCCTGCTGAATCCTTCCCTCACCCCCCCGGAAACCAAACTCCGCTCAGTAGAGGTGGACACCCCGCTGTCCACTTGCTCCTGAACTTATCAGCGCACATCGATTTTTTTTCTCACTACTGTTCATCTTGCCTTCGAGCAAACGATATCAATCAAGGTTTGATCATCAAGCTCTCATTTTCTTTCATCATGATCAGTTATCATTATGCAACCTTAATGGCGTGATATCGGCCCGATTTACTATCTTTAGGCACAAGTTGATTTAGTCCAAATTGGAAATATGTGCAACATTTGACATTTAATCTTGTGATGTAAAATGCCTCTCAGACAATTCAGTGGATATTTTTCTAATTACAAAAATTAAGTCTAGCATGAAACTAACAGGCATTAGAAAAACGCTATATTCTATATCCCTCTTAGTAAGGCCAGCGAGGTGTGAAGCGGCACATCGCTCCCTGTTTAGGCCTGTGGGGCAGACAGGAGTGGAAGGGAAGTGGTACAAAGTAAGAGCTGTTGCATGGCGAGCCTTCCCGTGTCTCATCATCTCTGTGGCGATGAGAGCAGGGATAGAGGGAGAGAGGTGCTGTTAGTGTGGGCTAGTGTGCACACACACCCGTCTACACTGTGTCAACCTGGATGGATCGTTGACGCCAGGTTGTGTACTTATGGAGAACCCCACTCCTCAGGCTACTCGTAGACTGAATGGAGGTTTGGGATAAAGAGGCTTGTATATGTACAAAGCAAATTAAGATGAAACGCGGATAGCGCAAAAACTTTTCTTTTTTTGTAATTGGGGCTTCCAGTGTAGCAAAATGTCGTAGCTAGCCTCTCATTTGAATATAATGATGATGTAATGACGAGACAGACCTTTTTTGAAAGATGGGTCATGAAGCTTTTGTTGTGACCAGAAGCACAGACCGATGGCTGAATGCTGAGCTGTCGATTACTGTGGGTGGTGTCACTGATTACTAACACCAGTCTACGTCTCATGAAGCATTTTTTAAGGGAATTCTACAAGTGTAGGATAATGCTTATAAGCGTCAGGCCGATTTCCAGTTTTAAACAGAGTTGTAGCATTACATTGTTGGTACTTCATCAGCAGTGCTGAAATGGTATGCAGTTTTGAAAATGCCTTTTTCATGTCATGTTCCCCGAGTTCATTCAAGACCTTTTGACAAATATGCCTGTGGATTTCTCTCATTATCAACAATCCAATGTAGCACTCTTGATCTCTAACTTTACTCTTCCAAAATGACTCTAGTTTCTCTGTTAATGTTACACTCTTAATCTCCTTACCTCCAATAAGCAGCACTTATAGTAGATTACAACAAACATGGAGGGGAAATCTGCCTTTTCCCTTTTAAGATTAAATCTTTGGCTTCATGGTAATGTGTGTGTGCAGCATTGATCTCTATGCTTTTAACCATAAAAGCAATAATGATGTAAGTGCTTGTGATGCAAAGTAACCTGTGTGGCAATAAACATGCAGCTTTGTGATTATTGTCATGTTATGGCGCTCCGTGGACATCCATGTTATGGCAAAAATGAGCTAAAATCATCTCTGCTGTACAAAGAAGCTGCTGCTCTGTGTTTGTCTCTCCTCTTCCCTGTTAGTAGCCACTGGTATTGACCATATAACACGGTGGCCATTTTGCTCCTACGTCACACTCGGGTGGGTGGGAGTATGATGTAAGAGAAAAATGGTTGATGTGTGAATATGATCAATTTAGTAGTAACCGATGACAAAGTGAACTAAATCTGAACGTGTGAAAAAGGGTGAACAATACAATTTTGAAAATGTTAGTGTTACATAATATTCACATTAGGAAAGTGTTAAAGTAACAAGATGTGGGTAGGGGGGGGGCTTGCCAGTGGTAACTCAACGGGAATAGACCATCATGCTCCCGTCTTGTCACGCATGTCTCTCCTCTCTGTGCCCTTGGTTTCCTGTCTATACACTCTCCTATATGAAGAATAAAACATAAAAATGCTGGAAAACAACAATAACAAAAAAGGCAAACAAAATTTAGTCTAAACTGCTTGAAACAAGTTGACCATGCAGTCTTTTACATTGGGGAATTTACTTGGAAACCTTCAAATGTCTAAAAATGAACTTGTGAAAAGGGCTAGTGTGCGGGTAGAAAAGGAAATTCTTGCAGGTGTATGTAGAACAAGAAATTCAAATGCACAGGCTGGCCCTGTCCAAAGAAAGCTATTTTTCCATTGCTCGTGTCTTGGTTTACTTGTTGTGTTTTTACTTTGGTATTTAAAAGCTTGACATGATCCTGAGTGTTGTGTTTAAGTGTATCTCCCTGGGATGACTGTAATCTAATTGAGGAGCTGTGCACTGCCCTTGGTATATAGAGGGACTCTAAAGTGCTGATTTGCACAAAGGCCTCCAGTCCATGGTTCACACACCAAATTCCTGAGCCTTGCCTAGCAACAATTCATCATAGGATAAAGACACTCAGGGTTCGATTTGTTTGGGGGCGGGGAGTGGGGGAATCCTGCTTTTGGTATCACCCCCTCTGGTCATTAATCTTTATCAGTGGTGGGGATATGTTTTATGCCTGCTTCTGTTCAGACTGAAATACATGCATTTCCTTTTGGGAAATGTACTGTAGACTGTCTGATATGTTTGATATTTATGTTTGATAATATCACAACATTTAATTAGAAATGTATGTTAACCATATTAAGCCTGGTGTCATTAGGTTTTGTTAATATTTCTTTAATATTGACAAAATTAGTCGATATAAAAAATGATATATGAATTCAAAAATAGAAGATCTACAAGCTCACAACACAAATACGTATAGGATTAAGTGGTTAAGAAAAGGTCGCCCATCCCCCTCTCTCTGTTTTTTTTAGCAAATCGAACCCTGCAGACAGCAGACACTAGTTCAAGCAAACAGACATCTACATCCATTATAGTTTTCCCTTGGGTTAGGGAGCTTATTTGAATCTTTAAAAAGAGAAGGGCAGAAGCAGCTCATGGACCATGTCAGTTAGCGCGCAGCCTTTGTGTTGTAGTCAGTGTGTGGTGCAATGGTGCAGTCAAACTCCTAAGCATGTCCTATTAAAGTTGTATGATTGTACATACCGTATCTTGTTTTATAATCTTTGTAAGAATGTCAAATGATTCCAAAAATGGAAAAGAAAATGTTATTGTTGTTGTGAATATTTAGCTACTTTTTGCCATTTGTTACATGTCCAATGTTTACATTGGTCCTCTCTCTTTCTCTTTCGCTCGCTCGCTCTCTCTCTCTCTCTCTCTCTCTCTCTCTCTCTCTCTCTCTCTCTCTCTCTCTCTCTCTCTCTCTCTCTCTCTCTCTCTCTCTCTCTCTTCCTTGCTGTGTTTAATAAAGCTTGCCCTGTCTGGCACCCTTGACAATTCTTTTGCCTTTTAATTTAAACATTATGCCATTAAACATCACCTCACCCAAAACCATGCACTTTCTTTGTTGGATATAATATTTCATCTTAACTACTCAATAGGCCCGTAACGATACAGTAACTGCATCGATGCATCGTTTTGAATTTTCAACGATCTACTATATCGATATGCAAACAGCTAAATATCGTATCGTTTGACTTTGAATCGTATCGAATCGTTTTGCAATGCAAATAATCGTATCGAATCGTTCTGCAATGCAAATAATCAATTATATCAATACTAAGTACTTTTAAGAAGAAGAAAAGAGAAAGAGGGGTTTATATCCAGTATCCAGGTATTTATTTTTCACACAGAATTCTTGGGTAAATAAATAGTTACTATATCGATTTTAAATCATTGAATCGAATCGTATCGTTCTAAATTAACCTGTCCTGTATCGTTCATGTATCGTATCGACTAAATCGCTGAATCGAAACGTATCGTATCGTTCTAAATTAACCTGTATCGTTCATGTATCGTATCGACAACCAAGTATCGTGATACGTATCGAATCGTTGTTAAAACGTATCGTTACACCCCTACTACTCAACCAGCCACATTGAACATTTTATTTGTGAGAATTAATGTACAAACTATATCTTAGCTGTAGTGTATGCAATAAAGTTCATCACTGATGACTACAAATATTTGTAATGGATATATTTCATATTTTAATTCTTTCCAAATCCTGATATAGCGTGCTGACTTTCACTTTTGGCACGTTCATTATAGACTTAATTATAGACTGCTGACTGTAGCATCTTGTGAAGTTTGCCCTTTAAATCCCACTGGCTCACAACTACAAATTCCCAGTCTTTTGGTGTTCCAGTCTGAAATATTTATTCTGTTTTCAATAAATGAACTGTCATCTAGTAGACTATCAGTATTTTTGCTTGCTGAAATACAGAAACATTTCGACTCAAATGTATTTTGTTAGAAAAAACAATATATTTCCAGACTGCCCAAAAGGAAATCCACAAAAGCCATTTGTGTCAAAATACCATTGGAGTTACACAACACAAACCTCTTTTTGGCATCAAAATATACGTAGCATAGTACCACAAATAAAGGTATTCATTATGTAGAATGACCCATTTCACTATCACATTATTGGATTGTAATTATGCATTAATGTCATCACATTAATGTTGCAACTGGACATGTTGAGGCTCATAATAGACTATAGACTGTATGCTGCATTGCTGCTGGGTGTTTAACCTCTTACTGTATATCAATAATTTATCAGTTAATGTACTGTATGTATCTGCAAAGTAACTAACTAAAGCTGTATAAAGTATCAAGTGTCAAAAGAAAAACTGAAAGTAATGTAAAAGTACCTTAAAATTCTACTTGAGTACAACACTTGAGTAAATATTCCTAGTCACTTTGCACCACTGGTGTATAGTCAGATTATTCCAAAAACAAATTCCTGGTTCAATATTGGATGTTCATGTTTCTCCTCATAGAATAACACCCCCACCACCAGTCTTTATCTCTCAAGAACATGAGCAGCCTTCAAGGACAGATGGAGAGGCAGACAGGCTGTGTGCACTTGGCACACCTTGCTGATAGAAATCTCCACTGCTGTACTGTCGCCGCTTTAAGTGGTGCAGGACCGCTGCTCTCGTACGTCTACCAAACACACTCCACATCTGGTAGGGTGGGCCTCTACGGAGCCAGCCGCTCGGTGGGCTCTGAAGCTGGCTTGATGCCATGACATGTGGCAGCGGTGCCAGCCCACCAACCAGCTCACTTGCCCTGACATAGCCTCCGTTTAACAATGCTGCCATATAGGCTCCCACTTACCCTGATTACCTCCTATGACACAGTGCAGTGGGGCACATCTGAAGGTAAAGCCGTCTTAATGAAGGTAAAGGCAGCACTGCAGCAACGTCTTTGTAATCTGGTTTCATATACAGTACCTGCAGGAATCGTTCGAATCAGAAGTGGTCATATTGGTTGTGTGTCACAGTGGCACTCACTGAGTCCTTGCCATATGTGAAACGGTGTTCTGCAACTGACTTCTGGTGAAATTCTATTTGATTCTGAGAGAGGAATTCAGTTTCTGTGTGTGTGGATTAATCCCCTTACCAAAGCATGATGCAAATCCCCCAATCTGCTACACATCTCAAGGGTGGATACCACTTAACACCTGTGCTTAAACAACTCTGTCCTGTCCCACACATAAGACTCAAGACCACCTACAGAGGACTAATCTACTGTTTTTTTCATACTGTATTAGTCAGAAATGTAAACAGCATGTGGTACAGTAAGACATTAAAGGAGGAGTTCACCCCAAAAAATACTTATTTTCTATCAATTACACACCCCATGAAGCCTTGATTTCATGGATTTATTTTTGTTTTTGTGGCATTCCTAAGACCATAATTTGATGACCGTGTGTATTTCCGGTAGGAGACACAAATAATCTACTTTGTGTCTCCTACCGGATACATTAGCCAGTAGGAGACGGGAATCAAATTATTAGCTTTGGAATGCCACAAAAGCAAAAAAGAATCCATGGATTCAAGGCTTGGTGTGCAATTGATAGAAAATAAGTCATTTTTTTGGGTGAACTCCTCCTTTAAGGCTAAAAGGATAACACAAAG